>NC_137457.1:16795870-17294046 GCF_964235325.1 Thermobia domestica
GCATACCTGACGAGCTCGTGCGTTTGTTTTGTCGAGGTGCTGTTGCGTATTTAAATGCTGTTATTGATTGAAAGAATTGGCAAGAGGAGGGGGATGAGTGTTTTCTGCTTTACTGCACAGTGTAGCCAGTACATCTGAACTAAATAGTCAATACACACAGTCCATATCTTGGTTTTTGTAGTATAATTGTTTAGTCCTAACTCTTAAAATTGTTTAGTTTTTGTCAAAAAATGTTTGTTCAATGTAGCTTATCAACAGAAGAAGAATCAAGTCGAATAGATACTTGAAACTGTGTAAAATGTAGTCTGTATGTGAGTGTATGCGCAGCCTATAGGTTCAACATAGTAGTGTTGACCATGTGTATGCTTTTTAATTGTGGAATTGTAAGGAACATTCATAATACAGGGTGATTTTTTAAAAACTTACGGATTTCATTTGGATCTAGAATTTCTAACTGAAGTCCGATTTTCATGCGGTTTGTTGCAAATGATCAAGGAAAAATGAGGGATTTACGAAAAAGTTTACTGGTTTAAATTCATCCGCGGTAATATCGACTATGTCTCAAGCAAAACAGAAAATATTCGGCAGTGTACCTTATGATTGGAATGTTTTAGAATTTTAATGCGAAATTGCAGAATACAAATTAAGTGTTAGTGTGAATACAAATTTATGTGTTAGTGGTAGAGAAAGTGCGGGTAATTTGAACTCCTATTTTTATTTTTAAACATAAATTTGTCAATATACAAATGTATTGTATATTATTAGAAAAAAAAAACAATTCTTTGTTTATTTGTGCAACGTTTGAGCACAACAATTTTACTTACATTGTGTTACGTTTTCAGTTATTCCTTGTTAAATAAAAAAAAAAATGGTGTATTTTGCCCGTTTGCAAAATGGTCCGATAAAGTGGAGCCTCGAAATTTTAACTATTACCAAAAGATTATATGTTGTTTCACTTTCCGTATACGTAACCACGGAAAATCACTATCACAACATACGAGTAAGTAATAAAAATAGACGAACAATAACTCAAGTAAAATGTACTATGCGCTCTTCATTCACTTTTATGGCAGAACAATTAACAATTCAGAATTATTTGAGCACTAGTTAGCTATCCCGAGCTGAGCGACATGCTCTTCATTCTTTACACAAATTACAAAAATAACGTTCAACACTATCTAATCCAGTTCATGTTTCATGGCACTACTCAAAATACTCTACATACTGCACCCACTTCTCACTGTCACAATATTTGCTAAGTTATTGCCAATAGTATAGTGTTTAGTATCGCTTACCACTATAATCGCTGAATGTTTTACTATGATGCATTACATTTGTGTATAATAGACACATACTGATAACAACCTAAATTTTATGTTATTCGTGTAATAAATAGTAAGTAAAACAAACAATAAAACGCGCTACTGAAAAGGTCGGACAAAGTGGATCCTACTCCAGTTTAGCCTCCATGTTAGGGTCCACTTTATCTGCTAATCGTGATGTTACATGTTCCTTGAATAAATTACATGCTATTCACTTTAAGGTCACACCAAGCTAATATAACTACAGCGATATTTCATTCGTGATACAATATTGTTTATATAATCCTGCATATACAGATTATAAAACAATCATAGCTTTGCCAAATGTTAATCTTCTTCACACATATAATAATACCACTAACTCAACTTCAATGGCCTTCTTATTGAAAGTTTGGGGACGAGAGTGACACCAACAGTATCTTCTGACAGTATTAGCAACTCATTGTCCTTATTTCTTCCGGAGAAAAACAGAGGGTCCACTTTAGCTGCCGGGCTTCACTATACCCGCACTTTCTCTAACAATCATAAATCATACATCGAATAGGTATAGCCAGTTTCTTCCGACAAAAGACGATGAGATTTCTTGGGCGACCTTACGAGTCGATAACTGAGATCTTCCACAACACTCGCCTGCGGAGTCCGATGCTTCATGTCTCACTCAGAAGCGATCCTTTCTTCCAATTTATTCACTAGCGACCAAATTATGTCCCTGTCTGGGGCAGAACGTGAGGCAAATGTGTTTCTAAATGGCCTTTGCGTAGCAACATCAGATTCCGTTCCCGAAACAAATAACGATAAAATCACTCTGCTCCAAAGAGTACACCATTGTCACTCATTCTGTCCTGATCATACACAGTACCAAAGAACTGTACAGCACAATTCCCAGTACAACGGCTTACTTTCCTGTTTCTTATTGACCTTGGCGAGGTTGCCATCTAATGAAGAAAACTCATATCTGAGGTGAAACTGATTCTAAGATATGCTCTCATTCAATTCGTCATTATAATATTAGGATAGCAATACATACTGCGTGCGTCAAAAATTGTATACACATTTTGAGCTGTCATAGAAAATTTATTTTCTAACCTACAATATTACTTTTTTAGGAATAATGTTTTGTTTTAGGAGAATCATCACTCAAGTATGCAACCCAGTTAGTGAGAAGTGAGTAATATCAGAATGGCGGACGAACGTTTGGACTTGGAAGAATGGAAACTGGTTAATATGTTTCTAAGTGATACTGAAATTTCGAGAATGTTTCTTTAGTTCAAAGACAGTGGAGATGCATGCGCGGAACTGATCCATTTTCACGGCTAACAATTATACGTCTACAAAACTAAATCGAAATTCAAGGAACAGCGGATAATGTGCAGAAAGGCCACTAAGAGCGATCTTAGACAACTAAAAGTGCTAAATCCACAGTTGCGGCAATGGAAAAGTTTAAGCGCGTACTATAAAAGTCTTGAAGGATCACGTTAGAGTGGTATAAATTTTACTAATGTGCTACACGTACTGAAGAAAAGCAGGCAAAAAGATTTCGAATACTGAGAAGTTTAAAACCGGGGAAGCCAAAAATCATTTCGCTGAAAAATTCTAATAAAATACCCAAATAAGAAAAGGTTAAATGTAATTTGAAACAGACGATGGAAGCATATTGAACCTTCGGTTCAGCAGACAGCTGGTGTATGTTAAAGCAATCATAACCCCCCTCAGAAACTGTATGTTGTGGTTTAATGTTGTAAACAAGACGACAGTATGTTGTATAGTTAATGTAATATAGTCAAAATTATGATCATTTGTTGAAATTCGGTTTGTTTTTAACTGTTTTATTCTCCAAAGGTAAGGGATATATGAATCTATACATTGCATCAAGATTAATAGATTGACATGCTTGAAGGTGAATTATATTCGCAGTATTCAAGAAAATCTAAAGAAACTAAGTTTTATGGCCTTAAAATGTATTCTTTCTTGGTAAACTGATGCAATTGATAGTTTCATTTAGTTCCATTAATTTTCTGTTACTAATTTGTGTACTATATAAGATAAGAAGCCGATAAGAAGCAAATTAGACCGGTTGTTATTTGATTCTCCGAACAGTTACATACATCCTAATACATTAGTATTGAACATAGACTATACAAGATTTAACAAAACACTAAGCTCAACGACATATTTTATATTCTAAAGGACCAACTTTACGGGCTCGTTGATTAAAGTTTGACAAATCCTCGTATCGTGTAGATATGTCAGGCAATAATGCTATTACAGTTCTGGTAGTTATGTTTCAGAGGAGTACTTCTACAGATACGAACGCACAGAGTAAACGAAGAGTAAAATTATAGATTTAGTCAGAAGGCAGAGAGGAGAAAAATCGTAAATGAAATGAAATTAAATATTTCAGTTTTACGTCCCACGGATATGTCGACCAGACTAAAAGAGACAGTGATGATAAGAAATAAATGAAATGAATGGAATGAAGAAAATGGGAGGAAAGGGGAGAACCCAGAGAAAACCCACGCACATGGTGTTTGTCAACTACAAAGCTCACTTGCCGCGAGCTGGGATCGAACCCCATGCACAACTGAGCCACCGCGGCCCAGGAGAGAATCGTGTTTGTTAAAATTACGATAGCAGACTCACACATACTCCCAGTCTTTATGACGGTATCTCGTTGTCTGCGTATTACACTAGGTCATTCCAGGTAACCGGTTGGTATGAATCACTCTGTGTCACGGGTCGGACTATCCATCTGGCTTCCAGAACAATCAAGAGTAGAATACTTCTCACTAGAAGAGATCCCTTCACAAGATAGAAAATAGGTCTCGATCCACAACGCTATTAGGTATATATAATACTTGAGACACTGAGCACAAAAAAGGTTGCGGGTTAACTGGTCGGACATAAAGAAACATGGATTTTCTACAGTCAAACAAATGATAGTTTATGGATACATTTTACTGAGTTATACGTTAAGACGTAAGAGGAAAACCGTTTATCGTATTAAAAATACTCAGCAAAAATCATCTTTTGAAAATCTAATGATGAGACGACATTCCCTTTTATATTTGTCGTTAGTCAGTCTGGAAGTTTTGTTATTCACTAAAACGTCTAGGTCATAACGTCTGTACTCTACATATAAGCAAATACTACGAAAAAAGTTTTTCAAGAAAACTCAGTTTACGAGACATAAAATGATATCCACGACTAATCGTTAAGTAGGACATATAATTCTTTACTGCTATATTTGTATGTACGTGTGGAGCGGACAGAAATATAATTCTGGTTTATATTCATTATTTATGACTGACATATATATATATATATATATATATATATATATATATATATATATATATATAATAACTGTCACCAAACCTAGAGTCTTTTTTATATTTTTATTGGATTGGATTGTGACTAAGATCTCTCTCTCTCTCTCTCTCTCTCTCTCTCTATATATATATATATATATATAATGTATGTATGTATTCTGTACCTGTTATGTAATTTGTCTTCCTGAATATCATTTTCCTCTATTCTAAACAATTAAACTTATTTTGCTCTATGGAATTCATCATGTGCCACGCCACGAAATTTTAACCGTGTAGAAATACGGAAGATATGAATAACAAATTTCAGAAGCGTTTCCTCGTTACTATAGGGTCAATAATCCGTGTTCGATTCCCGGTGACAATTCATGTAGTTTGGATCGTACGTTAAGTCTGGCACTGCTGGATGTAACATTGAAGCCCATCCATCCAATCTATCAACCATAATTTTCAGAACAAAATTGTATTGAACATTATATTATTTTTATGAGGAAATTTCCATAACAATCAATGCATCTTCTGAATTTTTAATTACTGTACTGTGAATTTGATATTACCTGAATTTCATTATTTATTTTTCACCTATAACAGAGCTGTCATTCTTTTTACAATAGGTTTTAGCCTACAATAAGTATATCAGGTTAGACTTGACACCTTTACATAATACACACAAATGATAAATAAGGTTAATAATAATAATGATAGCAAATAAGTCATACTAAGGAAGTCTTTAAAATAAAAAAAAATAAAGAAAAAAGAGTAACACAATAAAAGCGAGAAATGCAACAGTATACAGTATATGTACAGTGAAAAGTTCGTTTTTTTGCGGACTAATTTAATCTTTATATATATATATATATATATATATATATATATATATATATATATGTGTGTGTGTGTGTGTGTTTGGTGTATAAACTCACTACATAATGGTGAGAAGTCATAAATTATTTTTCTTGTATTAGCGTATAATTGCTGTAAATTATCTTCATTTTTCAATATACAATTTAGTGATTTATATAGAAGCATATGATCTACAATTTGCCTTCTGGCAGGAAAAGTATTACAGTTAAATCCTTGTAATAGTTTTGTATATGAAATATTTTCCTTATATAAGAATTCTTATATTCTTATAATATAGATATCGTAGAAACTTCTTCAGAATTCTTTCGATTTTCTTAATGTAACGTTCGTAATAAGGATTGCATACTGCGAAGCGTATTCAAACTTGCTTCCGATAAAGCTATCAAATAGTGTTATTTAACTGAACTTTTATAAATTCTTCATAACTCCACAGTTAACCAGGGAATTATGAGCTTTATTAACACGACTTTTAATATGTTGAGGACAAATCTACTGTTTAAAGTAATATCTAAATTTTATATTATCTGTTCCATTAATGAACTTCTCATTCATTTTATGTTCAAAATGAAGATAAGTATGTAGGCTAGAATATATAATTGCATAACATTTTCTTACATTTAAGTTAAGCTTGTTGTCTAGCGGCAATTTATAACATTCACTTAGGCCATTCAATAACTCGGAACAATCTGTAGAATTAATTTTATTATGGTAGATTATGGGCAGTAAATACAAGACATTCTGAAAATTTGCTAATACGTGAAAGATCGTTTGTAAACAATGAAGAAATAGAGATCCCAAGTTTGAAACTTGTGCTATGCCATGTCACACTTTAAAGACAAAGGTCATTTCGTGTCTGCATGTAACAAACTGTTTACGTCCAATTAGGTAAGAAGATACTAACTTAATAAGCGATATGATTAGCGAGAATTTGACAACATTTGAAGTAAAAGTGTATGATATAAGTGTGTGATCCAGCTAATGTTTATAGAATGGCCGTTATTAAAAGAATAAAATAGGTGTTGAGGAAATGCGACTACGTTTGTAGCTGTACGCTTGTCTGAGTGAAATCCGTGGTGTTGAATAGAAATAAACGGTTTCACTTGTGTGAATATTTGCTTACACTTATTCAAATAATTTTGATGGTGTAGACATATACGATATAGATGAATATTTTTCAACTACAATGGGATTTCCAGATTTGAATATTGGGGTAATTTTACTTCCAAATGTCTAGACGCATTTGAGTTTTCAATGTAAAGTTTTATGTGTAACATTGAGGCAAACAAAGCAAATATGCACATTGTGTAAATATATAAGCCGGAATGTCTTCATAAACTGTAGATTATTTAACTTTTTATTGATTTGTTATACTGATTTTATATCACTGTATTAATATCTAAACAATCATATACTTTATTATATGTTTCTTGAGGTATTCATAACAAGACGGACTTGTTTTATTTACATTTTTTAAATGTTGTGGAAAAGTAGCAGCAATTTCCTTGTTTAATTGTAAGCTTTTACTTTCATGTGCCATTTAATTTACGTTTCTATTCTTTCTTTGCTTCTGATTAATAAAGTTGCAGAAAAGCTTTGGATTCTCTTGAATACTCTCTACTATTTTATGTAAATTATAAACACTTCGTATCAATTTCTTACGTAATTCAACAAATTTAATGTAATTATAATATGAAAATTTTAATTTTTTTTTTGTAAAATTTTTATCCTTTAAGAGGCTTATTATTTCTAGAGTGAACCAATATCGGTATGACAATTTCTTGTGTAGTTTTCTTTTTAGGGACATATCTATCAATTGTCTTATTCAATACAGCTAAACATAATTTAGATCATCATTCAAATTTTCAAAAACAGGTATTTGTCCTCAATGTGCATTTATATGTTCTTATACAAGTTATAGAAATAAGTTTTCTGGTGATTGTGCCAAGTGATGCTAAACTTAGCACTTGATATTTCCATAGCAATAGGAAACTCAAGCAATAATGGCGTATAACGTGTACAGCACATTCTGTAACTAATGAATTGCCACTTCGGTAAATATTAAAATCTTGTAATTTCCTGTTGTTAAGTCTAAAGTTCTTCCCATATCGTTCTTTATATTACTGACAGATTGTAAATTGAAAAATGCTAAAGAGTATCCAAGAACTTTACATATTTGTAAGATAATCATCTTTAAGCCATGACTGGAATCTGATACTAACGACATATTGAAATCTCTTGTGATTATTATATTACCAGACTGAACCTGAAGTAACCTTCGAGACATTTTAAAAATATATATTTTAGAAAGTTTTGGGAGATATATTTCAGATCATGAGTTAGTGTCAGCTCTTGTGAAAAATCAGATCGGTAAAAAATTAAACTTTAATTGCTACAGTCTAAAGGAAAGAGCTTCACTTGTTACTAATATATTTTTAAGTACAGCTTGATGCTGAACGAAGATTTTCTCCCCTAGTTTGGAGAATAAAATTTAAAATTGTAACTATGTCACTTCCCTCAAAAGACGCCACTAGCCTGCATATTAAGTATTAGTTGGTTTATTTATCTATTCGCATTATGGAATTCCCGTATCTTCCTTATGTTCATTCTTGTTTTATCGTGGTATTTTGTCTCTCTGTTGTCCTGCTAAACATTGACTTGTCGACATATTTTATATATCTTCTGTTAGTGAACCTTAAAACAATAAGATCAAACTTTGATACTAATTTGTTTGATGGATCTAATAGATACGTAAAATATTTCTCATACGCACTTTCTTGCTAAGATGTGTAATGGAAATTTAATATCTCAGTTTGTTGTAGCGATTGTGTTAAATAGTGCTTGTACAATTGTTTGGATGTTTGTTGTATAGTTTGTGTGCATTTGTGTTGATTGATTTAATCTTAAGTGATTTTCACTTCGTAGCTTTCTCAGATTTGTGGAAGGATTCTTTCACTGACTTACCTCGAACTTTTCAGCAACATGGCGCAGACTGGTATCAAGTCGTTTGTTCAGTAATCGTAAAAATATTCGAATCCTCATTTCGTAGTGATGATTTTAGGGATGCCTCTAGGCATATTAGCTAGAGCTACAAAACTCTTTCACCCTGGAGCAATATCTCCGATTTTTTTCATTGTTGACTACTACTAGTCTTTTTGCAGTACATTTTACCTTATGTATACTGAAAGCTCTCCAAGGAAAATATTTTTCGATCTTCACTGGTTCCTCTCTATATATTTCGATGTATATTTTTATTGCTGTTAATATTATATTTGCTTTTTAGTGGAAAATCGACGATATCTCAGATTCTGTTGAAATATCTAAGTTCCACTAAAAACATGAATGCGAAAAATAGAGCTAAGTTCTCGTACAGCCATGACCTTATTGGGCCAGAAAATGAATGGAAATATAAAACGATGCTAAATTCTATTGAAATTCTGAATATAAAATTTGCTACTTAGGGCTGACAAAAACTTATCTGCCAAAAGCCTCTCGAGGCGATATTGCATAGGACTAATTTCCAGCACTATACCTAAAGCTGCTAATTTAATTTTCCGACTTACATCTACCTTTTCATCAATTCGGATTGTTTCTTTGACATCTACAAAATGAATTTTAAAAAATCACCGTAATTCAATCAAACTCGTCTTCATATTACCTTTGGCAGAATTGAAACCTTCTGTGCAATCATTCTGAAACGGTACGAAGTACTATGAAAATCAACAAATCGGAAAATTAAATTTAGAAACTTTAGTGCTGAAAACAAATGCTTGAAGTATTACCTCGGGAGACTTTTGCCAAGCAAAGTTCTTCTCAGCACAAAATTTGCAAATTTCGAACTCCAGTCTCCAACTTTGAATCAAGTTGGGCATTGTTTGAAATCTGTGTTTTTTTTCTAGCACATCAAAGTGATAAATGTACGAAACCTTTGTTCTATTTGTCACATTTGAGTGTTTGGAGGATATCAATACTTCTTGAAAAACATTTACAATGATTTAACTAATATCTAAAACATAAATTCCGAATTATCCTTAAGGTTATTATTATTATTATTATTATTATTATTATTATTAATAATAATAATAATAATAATAATAATAATAATAATAATATTAAGTATTCTACCTGTTGGCAGGTGCTGGAAACAATTAGTTTCTTTCCTTCTTTTTGTCCTAAGTTCTGCCCTGGAAATGTTTTCTCCACGTTTATCGATCTTCAGCTTCTTTTAACTCTCAATATTATCTTCTGTTTTTCAAATCATCGATAAGTTGTGTTCATCTTCTTCCAACATCTCGGAATTGGAAGAGAACAGAAGGCAAAAACCTGATTTTGAGAAATTAGGCAAAAACCTGAATGTCGTTTCGTTCCTCACACACAAGTTGAATTAGTAAGGACGTTGTTAAGGAAGACAATTGCAGCAATCGTATTGATATAATAATAATTAATTATTCCTACAATCGGTACATTATTCAACTGATCTATATGGTGAAATTTTAAAATTCAATTGCACTGTCTGGGAAAAGACTTCAAAACCCCATTCTATTGCCTAAAGTTGGGATGCTCAGTTCTGTTAAAATCAATAACGGAAAATTTTAATCGAAACTGTGAAACAATTTTAACATGAGATTTACTAATATTATATACGCATAAATAATACATATCTGTTTCCGGAATCAATCATGCAAGCAGGAAATCAAACTGCCAAAACAGTTGCTTTAAACTTGGCTTTGTTCCATACTTTGTGCCTACGTAGTATAGAATCTTGGAAGGATCAAGATGTTCTTGTCATGTTAAGAAGTTTTAGACGGAATAATTATGTAAATATTGATAATCTATTTGTAACATCAATTGTCAAAAGATATACTGGTGTTTTAGAACTTTCTCCACTATACAACAAGTACAAACACTAATGTAAATTAATTTGATTAACTAACATTCAACTAAAAACACTCAATTTTTCACTTTTTACCCTGGTGTTAGTTTAAAAAGGACTACGGGCAACCAAATGAAATTATTGAGAGTCGTCTGAAGAACGCAAGTCTTCAATCCTGTTATTATTACATCTCATATAGAGGTCCTCCTCCTCATCATCACCATCACATATTTACTGGAAGGTCCCTTAGCAGATAGTAGAAACATCATAGTTAGTGTTAGTCAGTCTACGGGTGAATACGGTTTAGTGCACATTCGTGATTTTGTGTTTCAAGACTTACAGAAATTCCATTGAAAATAGTTCAGTTTCAGGATGTCTCTGGCGTGTTGCTCAGAATGTGTGTCGAAAATGAGGAGAAAATAGACTACCTCGCATACATCCTCAGACTGTAATATTGAAAGCGCATATTTGGATATCATTTCTCCTCATTAATATTGCCCCTGCCCTGGTGAAAGGATATTCCAAGGTCAAGAGAATTCTTAATCAAACAAAATGTCTAAGAGCATGCTAGATTGACAGTTTTTAAAAATAAATTTGGTTGATACTAAGTTAGATTTGATAGAATACATTAAATGAATATTGGGATCGATTTTTGACGTTTACTATCCCTTTTCAGCACCGAGTTTGTAATAGACAGGAACCTACAGTTTAAGGTAGGATCCGAACTATTGTGATGCGTTCATATCTCTTCATAACGAAATCGAATACCGAAGAATGCACACCAAAGGCGCACGTGCTAGCCACTTAACCTACAAGAGAGTAAAATGAACACTGACTTTGAGGCTAAGTTAATTCATGTACAGCGGTGTTAATGTCATTAGTAATATGATATTGGAAAACGTATTAGAAATTTCTCCTTAGAAACTTTCCTAAAAACTGGATTCTTTCAAGTGTCCCTTAAGGCTGACTTACAAGGGTCAATCCATACGAAGTGGTTGAGAGCAGGTTGCTCAACCATCTCCGAAAATTATATATATATAAAAAATGGGTGTGATGAACCTTATTTATAAGGTCAATAACAATCAATAACACTTTGGTGATACATTGAGTGCCTTAATACCGCGGTACAGTTAGACTATGGATGTCGTGGGTGCAAAAGGGGAGCTAGCCATCTCTCCCATATAGACGTGGTAATCACCTTGGAGCTAGAAAGACGAAACAAACGCCACTCGTAAGCTTCTGCAGAACTAAACGCGACCGAAAGTTTACCTAATTTGCTGAACCATGAGTAGTTTTTTAAGTCTAGTATGAAAAATGTTCAGACATATAGATGTACATTTTTCCGAGATACAACCATCGTTATGCACGTGAGTTTTTGACGTTTTACCATGTTCTCGCTTTTTGTCCATGTAATATCAGTTCTGATATTTTTTGCAATAGTTTATTTATATACAGAATTATTTTGTGGCCTAAGTAGCAATTTTTAGCACATTGCCTTCTGAGATATTACCCTCCAAAAATGACATCAAAATCACAAACTTCAACTTTCGTACCCCTATAAATCTACGGTGCCAGTAGTATCATAGCTTTGAATATTTCTACAGACTCTTTACATGCAATAGCACTCAGCACAAAACTTACGAAGCCCCCCACTTTGTGTCATTCCACCATACAGTCCCTTTAAAAAAAAAGTAATTTTCTGTACTTTTCTGCTGATTTCATGTATTGGGTTGCAACTCTGTATATATATATATTTTAGAAGCAAGAGTATACATTATCCGTGTACCTCAGCCTCGTACGTGTACCTCTAAAAAGTTGCTTTTCTTTGGTGTTCGGCTGATTCGTACGTTTCGAGTAACTGTAGTTTTCGAACACGCTTGTAAATGCAACAATTGGTACTCTATCGACAAAGATGTTCGCCATTCAAGAACACTTATATATACAGGGTTTCAATTAATGAACTACATAAAATAAAACGGAAATTAGTGGCAAACTAAATAGTACACAAACTGTATTGTACATGTATATGGTACTACAGACATTCGGATTTAAGTTATGATATGTTCGATATGCCTGCCAGCTCTGGCGATGATGTGGCGGAGACGAACACCAAAATTCTGCATGATCCGGTCAAGTGTCGGAACATCGATGCTGTCGATGGCCTACTGAATAGCAATTTTCAGCTCGGCAATGGTTTTGAAGTTATTGCTGTACACCTTCTTCTTAACATAGCCCCCCAAAAATGAGTCACATGGGTTCAGATCCAGGGAATATGGCGACCAAGCGAGTTCCCTTCAAGTGGCTTCTGGGTACTCCGCATCCAGAATGCGATCCCCAAAAAACTTTTCTACAACATCAAACACTCTCATGGTCCGATGAGGTCGCGCTCTGTCTTGCATGAACCACATCGTGTCGAAATCAGGGTCACTTTGAACAATGGGTGTGAAATCGTTTCCCAAAACCGTTACGTGTCGTGCAGTAGTCACCGTGCTGTCAAGGAATATCGCACCGATTATTCCATGGCTTGACATTGCACACGACACCGTCACCCATTCAGCATAGCGAAATTTTCCATAGCGAAATGCTGATTCTCAGTCGTTTAACTGGTTCAATTTTGCTTATTGAAGAACCAATTCAAATGAAAGTGCGCTTCGTCGCGTGCTCATACGAATTCCCATCATTCATTGTTGTCAGCCACGCAGTTTGGACGTCATCATGCGAACCGTTCAGAAATTATGACGGTTTTATTTCATATATTATAGTTCATTAATTGTTACCCTGTTCGACAACGTGAATGATGTTATTGTCCTTCTCATACAGAAGGTTCACCATACTTCAATTCCTATAATTTTCGAAGATGGTCGAGCAACCACTTTCACCATTTTTGACCACTTCAAATGGATTGACCCACATTAAAGTTTAGGAGGAAATTCTCCAAGAGGACGCCATTAGCTTAGTGACATAATTAGTAGCCATTCAGCATTGTAACAGCCATTTGTTGTTACAATGCAACCAAAGCACTCCGAGTACATTAGTGTTGGTCATAACATTCATGAATGAAGGTATTAAAATGAACCTAAGAAAATAGTAGCCACAGTGCTTGGTTGATCACTTCTGGTGTCTGGGATCCCTGGGTTAATCCTAGCTAGCGACAGGTAGGCTTTGTGGTTGACAAACATCATGAGTGTGTATGTTTCTGAGATTTCTCCGTTTCCTCCTAGTATTTTTACTTCATTATTTCATTCATGATCATAACCAGCGCTTCGCTGAGACTCGGTTCATATTTGTAGTTCTTAATAGACATACAACTTAAGGAAACCTAACTAAACTTAACGAAGAAGTTAATGTCTCGGAGAATCTTAATTTTTTGTCATTGATGCATATTATAGTTTAAGTGTTGATAACTTTTGTGAGATTAAAAGAGTCTGGCAGCATCAAAGTTGTAAGTTTTTCTACTGCCATAAGATATTACAACTATTTTGTATAGTTCAAACTTAAAGTAACAATAATACTAACTTTGCCATTATTATTCGTATAAGCAGATTTGAGAAATGTTCTGTGACATCACGCTTGGAACATATTCGCTCCTACATTGTTTAGCAGGACTCCTACATAACAAGCATGTACTTGATAAATACAACAACAACAACAACAACAACAGCAACAACAACAACAACAACAACAACAACAACTACTACTACTACTACTACTACTACTACTAATAATAATAATAATAATAATAATAATAATAATAATAATAATAGACGAAGAAGAAAATGGTAACATGATATTATTTTTCAGTCTTTATCTTAATCTTCGTACAATAAAAGTAAGTATAAACTGTACATATACGCCACCAATCGGGCGTATATGAACTGGCCTTTTGTACCTAAATGCAACTTGTTAGATATTTGCAGTCAAAAGGAAACAAAATGGAAGCTACAAAATTTCCAGTAGTAATAGGAGGGAGCCAAAAATAAGTTTCTAAAGTTGTCATTATTACTAGTATTTTACAATATTGTCAAAAAAGAAAAAGAAAACTCACCCCAAGAGAAAACTATCCCTTGTGAATATTGTAAGGTTCCACATGTCTTCACACCATGCTGTAAACTTGTGTCTATTACACGTGCTTGCAGTAAACATACTACATACGATAGCAACGAAGAGGACATCGTCCATCATCGTCAACATTCGACTAGTGATGCAGAAGCCAGTAGTCAGCAACACTATGGTATAAAAGAAAAGAGCACAAATTGAGAAGTATGAATCTCACAAGGTTGATCAAACTACCAAAAGCCCTAAGGTACCTGGCCATTGGGAACACCTTACCCCTCTATGACGTTTGGTCAATTGAGAGGTACCTTTTCTAGAAGCTTTAAGAAGCCCAGTCATTGGTTTTCTTTTCCCTCTTCAAGACACCCGGTCATTGAGTGGCATTTAAACAAGAAATTCTCATTTCTTCTCTAAGACGCCGGGCCATTGAGAATATCCTGACGTACAAAACCCTAAGAAGCCTGGTCATTGGATTCCTTTTCCTTATTCTTCTACATACTAGAGGAAACTTTACTTATTGTAATATATTTGTATTCAAGAGGAACTTTTGTAATAAAAAGGTGATGGGAAAGTCCAGTCCTTCTGTGTACCGTATTTTACTCTATGGAACAGACAAAATTTTACAGTATACTCATGGAACTGACTTATGCAACATTATATAAAACTAATAATGAACTTCGGCGAAATTCCTTCAGTCGTTTCTGAGAAAGTAATGTGAAAAGACTCATTCCCGAAAGTAAAGTTCTCCTTTTAGCTTTTCTCATAAGGAATAATTTACACAATATTATAGAATTATGAATGAAATATTTATTTATAAAATGTCAATGTATCTTGAGACATTTTCGAAAAAATCGTCCGAAAGAAAATTTACTCAGAGTATAAACTATTTATTCTCGATTTTTCCCACAGAAATGACTCATATGACGTAATGGAGTTATTTTTGAAAAATTGATTTATCAAGTATAAACAAAATCCTTAGAGCCATTTTTGAGAAAATCACATTTTTTTAACGTTTACCTTTAAGTAGACTACTATCTTTTTAGGGGTAGGAAGATAATTTGAAAACTATCCTGGACAATCGAGAAAACTTCAATTTTACAATTTGGTTTGAGATACGTTGAACGATATGATTTCTACATGATGTACACCAGGTTGAACGAATGAACACAAACGGACCAACAGACGGGCAGATGTCGAAAAAATCATTTTTTCGATATCTATAGGCCATAAAACGTGTAAATCTGTTGAAATCTCGAATTCGAATTTTTTCACGGTTACTATACTTTCTTCTCTCCTTCTCTCGCGGAGTGAAAACGGAGTGTGCAAGCCTTTGAAATGTAGTGCTACAGTATTGAGGGATGCTGAAAGCGGCTTACACTGTACTGAAGAATATCTCGAAAAGAGGAGGTAAAATGATATGAGAAAAAATATAATTTGACATGAACAATTCAGCAAATAGCTATTGATGAAATGACAAGGAAAAAGTTGCTAGATGAAAGGCACGATTGAAATATACAGAACAAACAATACAAGATGTATGGAAAATCAAATCATATCACAGGTAGGAGGGTAATTAAGTCAGGACAGGTGGCCGACAGATGACGCCCGGAGAAGTACGACTCAGGTGGCTTCCAATGCACACAAGGAATTTGAGTACTTTCACTTTTAGTATAAATATCTAACCTCTAAGATATCTCTTTCAGTTAGTATCTGATGAAGACAACGTTAAGTTGTTGAAACCGTTACACTACAATTTAGTTTTTAATAAACTAGTGTATATTATGTGTGGTATGAAGTGTTTATTATGAGAAGGAAATGTCTGGCTCAGAAGCTGGGTAAAGCTAGTTGAAAGATTACCAACGTGAGAAGACAGGCCAATACCTAGTTGCATATTACATCTGCTTCATCACCAGTAGTAGAGTTCGAATCACGACTGACAGGTTTAAGATCATCAACCTATTGCCTTGGACTGCTTAGTTATACCATATGAGAAAGTGTTTGAGTTAGACGAAACAATAAATATATTGCAATAAAAAAGTGTACTTCATATTAGTGTTAATAGTTTTTCTTTGAAAATGTACAGGGTTCGAGAAGTTCCTGTACTCGTAGGTTTGAGAATAACATAGAATAATTTCAGCGTAATTTTAGTTCAGGTGTTGGTAATATCGCTTTCATGTCCGCAGACAACTATGTCCGTTATCTCTGCTTTCAAGTATATCTGATGTCCCTGGAGCACTTCAGTTGTGAAGCTATGGCTGATGTAAGTGGTTAAAGTTACACAGCTGTAGAACGATTACTGGCTTGTGCGCGCATACTACATAGAGCACAATCCTTAAACACTGATTGTGGGAAATAATCATGTGTCTCTTGTCATCGGTGCAAGATAAATTAAGAATTGCGAAAAGGTGTGAAGGAAGCCTTTCGAAAAATAACTCCTTAGATATTTCGTTACATGTCAAAGGAGGACATGTATATGCATGCCTCTGTGTGTACAGCATGATGGACCAGATACGCCATATATCATATGCACGTATACGTAGATCCGGTGGGTAGTACACATATATAAATACTCAACTATATTTTGTACTAAGTACAAATTACGCTACGTTTGTACTAAAAGATGGGGGACAATATTAAGATAGATCTCGCAGAAATAGTAATGCAAAGTAGAAACTGGATCCAGTAGGCTAAGGATATGAATCAGTGGAGAGTTTCTGTGAACGCGGTATTGAACCTCCAGGTTCCGTTGGCCATAAAGTTAGTTAGTTAGTTTGTTTGTACTAAACAAATAAATTAAAATTACAATGAAGTTCCTGTCTATTATACTCAAATTTAAGGGTATGGGCAGACGAACATCTAGAATTTTTTGTTAGGAGATGACCAGATTTTGGAGGCAGAGAGGACAACACTAGAACACACTCGTTTAGACATATGATTAGTGTCATGCTAAATGCCTGACCACTGCAGGAAATATACGTTAGTCGAATTCTTTAGTATGGCACTAATCATTCGTCAAATGACTCTACTTATGGCCTACTATGTCTATTTAGTATTTATCAAATTATTCTGCACCCGAAAAGATGAAAAGTAATTGTTAAAAATGTAATATTTTGTCAAAATTGTAGAACTAGATTGTTCTATAATCAAGGAAGAATAGACGAAATAGATCAAATCTTTAGAATACATCAATTATTTTTCTGATAAACAAATATTTTCTTTTTAAATAAAATGTGCAAATATATGTCGTATAATGAAGTTTCTATGATTCGGACCCAGTGGATCCCTTGTGTAAGTGCGGCTCTGGGTACAGGCACTTCCTGAACACTGTAGTTTCGTACTAAATTTAGGTAGAACGTTATCGTATGGTTTCTATGATATAACTCTGTTATTTACCGGAAGTTTAGGCGAATAATAATATTTAGTACGTAAACCTCATGTTCAAGAAATAAGTTATACTTTACTTTGTTTTCGATTTCACTGAAATCTCCTTCAAGATGAACACAAGTAACTAATATGATAGTGAATTTCTGGCTTAATGGGGAGGAACGAAATGGGCATGTCTTAAGATTAAAGGCGAAATAGTTCCGAAAAAAGATATTTCAATTTGCTTGATGGGAAATTTCACATCGAGTTTATCGGTTCAAGTATCAATAAATTCACAGGAGAACTGGTGCTGACATCTCTAGTCAATATTCCCAACTTTCACCAGTTCACAAAGAAAGAAAAAAATCATGAAAGATGAAGACAAAGAGAAAAAAATGGGCAAGAACGAGTAGAAACAAAAGAGCATCGAGTATGACGTTACTTCATTTTTCTGTCCCATTTTCTTGTTATTTTTCTTCTGTAGCGTGTCTCTACAATATTTCTTCTCCATTGACTTAAGAGAATAAGTTATAAGAGTCAACGATGATGTTGAGTATTATAAAAGGCAGCAGTCATCTCACTGAAATGAAGATGAAAAGTTCCAGAGGATTAGCTCTCAATGAAAATGAGAATATATCTTTGTCCTTCCGTAGTCGTTAGTCATGTCTACTATATGTTACTGCTATAGGGAGAGACGCGAATTGTGCTCCATTGCATCAGCTATTCTTGGTCGTAAGTTACGTTCCAACTAAAGTTAGTAAGTTACGGTTTTCGTTCAATATACAACAAGCACAGTCAATATGAAAGGAAGGTATCCATTTATGTCTCCGAATAACGTGTGATTAGTTGCGCACATCTCATAATAAAATGTACAGAGCCACTCGCTATTTTTTTCTTGATTAGTTGTATTTAGGTACTAGGATTTCCTAATAAAACTATGAATAAATCGCATAATTTTCCTGCTTACAACTGAAATTAAATGAGATGAAATCTTTTTAAGATTTACGTACCATGGTTATGCCAGCTAGGTTAAAGAAGACGACGATAATGAGAAATGAATGGAGTGGTGGAATGAAGAAAACGGGAGAACTCCAGAAAACACATGCACAAAATGTTTGCCCATCAGAAAGCTCACTTGGCACTAGTTGAGATCGCACCAAGGACCCCATGCAGCAGATATGAACACTAATACGGAACTACTGCGGCCCTCCTGCTTAATACTGATTAATTACCTGGTGCATCTAATAGAAAAAAAATAATGCATCGTACAATTTTCTTGAATTGTTTTCTGACAGAGTTATCCAAGTAGAAAGTAGGAATTTTTTCTACTAAATCTCTTGGTCAACCATGCTTAGATACCCGTTTCTGCTAATAAAATCTTTTTTCTCGTTCAATTGCTTTTTAACCGAAGGTAGACATTGTATTCTCCTAATAGTCTTATGTATTTTATGTTCACTCTCATGGATATTTTTGTCTGTAGTTAGTTAGATACCAGATTCTTCTAAGGAGACATGAGTCCTTCTTACAATTTTTTTTGTCCAAATATCATTGATTACCGTTGTTCACTAGAAGGCGTGAATTCCTTATATTCGATATTTTGTTCGAAATTTTATGCGGTCTTCCTCTAATAAAAGGCACAGTTTCTTACGTACAGTTTTCTTTTCGTTCAACCGTATTTTCTAACCTGATTATCCTAATAAAATGTTTTACTTCATACAATGTTTTCTGATCAACTAGTTAGATACAAAAACATCACAGCAAGACATGTATCCATTGTATAATTTTCCTTTTTAATCATAATTAGTTAACTACATTTATGGAATAAAAATCGCGGATCCTCTGTACAAGTTTCTTAGTTTGTTGTGATTAGTAACATGATGGTCTTAATAATGGGCAGGAATCCCTTCCATACAATATATCGTTGAACTTAAGTTACATATCTTCATTCTTCTAATAAAAGACACGAGTCCTTTGTAAAAGAATCCTGCTTAATTGTAGTTAGTTACCAGGTAAGAAATTCCTAGAATAAGAAGCACGAATATCTATTAAGTTTTCGCTCAAGCATAATTAGATACTAGATTCAAATATTTTTTACACGAAACTCCCTGTTAAATTTCTCGTTCATCTCTAATTAGGCATCGTGTTCTACGAATTTACAGCACGACCTCTCTGCAGTACAATTTTTATTTCATTGTGATTAGTAAGTGAATAAAATGCATAGAGGTTGTTGCATAGAACAGGCGTACTATAGTAGCTTGATCCATCTTCAAGAGTAGACGGCTCTATCCATCCTCAAGGGTAGATGACAAAAATTAGTGGCAAGTCGCATATGTAAAACTTGAGGGCTGTGCTGGGGGTGCCGCAACATTTTCCACTTGCATCGTTGAAACAAATCCTGCACTTGGTTTGCAACATGTGGACGCGCGTTGTCATGCAACACAATGAGTCCAACGGTCAATAAACCAAGCCTTTTGTTTTTGATGGCTCTCCGCAACTCTGTCAAGGTCTGACAGTAGCGTGCGTCGTTGATGGACTGTCCTGGTTTCTTGAAGTCGAACAATAATCGTCCATGACAATCAAAGAACACAGACTCCATAACTTTCCCCGCAGATGGTTGCGTCTTGTACTTTTTGGGACATGGAGATGAGGGGTGTTTCCACTGCATGCTGGAGGACTTTGAACTTGGTTCAAACTGATGGCATCAAGTTTCATTCTCAGCAGAAATACGCAGCACGAAGTCGTTAACTAAAAATGTTAACGTGAAAAATGTTCAATGGCACAATCCATACGCTCCAACTGTTGGTCTTCCGTTAACACCCTGTCGATTCACTGCTCGCACGCTTTATGATACCCCAGATCTTTCACAATTTTCTGACCAGTACCATAACTCATGTCTAACCCATCGGTTATGGATTGAAGACAAATGAGTCTATCCGCAGCTATAGCCGCATTCACTTTTTCACGCGTGTCTTCAGTGGCAAAATATGGGCTTGACCAGGACGTGGATAATCAGTGGTTTGTTAACGCTCCGTCCGAAACAACCTGCCCAGTTCACCACTTTTGCTTTGGAGACGCATGTATCACCATACACGTCTTTCACATGCCGGAACACTTCAGCTGGTTGACAACCTTCTGCACTCAGAAACTGACACTCAGATGAAGGCACACGTTTCCTGTTTGGACAGATTGGGGATCTTGAACGCCATCTTTCACTCATTATACCTGCAAAACGGAAACACGTATCAACAATATTTCTACACACAAGGCACAGGAACATTAGCCATTTTACATTATTAAACAAACGATTTCCTCCTACACACTACACCAATAATACATGGAGCGACGGGTTTCAGTTCATCGTCCCTTATATATATGTGTGTGCGTGTCTTATACACAGGTAGACAATTATAGGCACACACACACACACACACACAACTACATATATATATATATATATATATATATATATATATATATATATATAAAGTTAGGTTTAACATATACTTTTAAGTGAGCATATTTTGTATTTTAAAGAATTCACCTCAGATGAAAAATCCTTAGTTATAAGTTTCATCCATAGATGAAATGTTATAAGTTTCTTTATCCTGTGTTTTAACTCTTATATTCTACAATACTTAACATTTGCCATAACTTGCATTTCATACATACATACATATATCCTTACGTATACAACACATTAAGATGAATTTGATATACGAATATATTATCAGTGGAGGGGCCAAGTGGCGTATCCTAGTTTTTTACCGTTTTCCAGGAAAATGAATTAAAATGTCTCGTTTAAAGTTATACCATGCTGTTCATTTTAAGATGCGTCATTTTCAGAATCGTCATACATAACTTAATATAAGGAATTCATGCTTGAAATTTTTTATGGTTAATACAGTTTATTGAGAAAGGATGAAGAGAGTCTTAGCTGTGATCAGCACTTAAGAGTTACGCCCATTCCTTCTTTCACTGACGAATGTTGTGCATTATGTTCCTTTTATGCAAAAAAAAAAAAAAAAAAAAAAAAAAAAAAATAATAATAATAATAATAATAATTTTCCTTCTTTTAGCGATGCCTCTGAAACACATTAAGAGAGATAAGGAAGCGGAAAGAATCTCAAATGCATAAGACCAGAAATAGAAAATCTGGAAGTTAATGTCTACTATCTTAATCATAGGGTAGGACAGAAAGAATGTACTATTTTAAAATTATTCAAACTTTCTGCTGGATGAAGTGATAGAACTGCGAAAGCTGTCATTAGGCTCGTGATGTCTTAGCGTTTTATCTATGTCAATTTATTTTAGTTTCTATAATTTTATTTTACTTTTTAGATTAAACCGTGGAAATGTAAACGATAGAGTACCGTGATGTTCTTGCTCAGGACAGTTTCGTCAAGAAAAGCGAGTCTGTAGTGCCAGTTCAACGTGAGTTTTGCGGCCTTTTCAATGTCTACAGAAATCAATTTGTCCCCACTTATAACATTATCCTAAAATAAGTTAAAGCTAAAATAAGTATATGAGGTATGTAATGAACAAAAACGCCAGGGGCTACACGAACGGCACTTACTCCCGAAAATGGAGAAAGAGTCATACAAACCATGCTGCGCAGTCAGCGTCCATACGCTCGGAAGCATGCGTCTTAACTTGGCCTTAGTATTCATTCGATCAGGCATATTTTGTACTTACACCTACATTTCCATCCATAAAAATTGGCTATGCACAACAGTTGACGCCCGGGGGATAAGCACAGCGGCTAAACTGCAAACATGAAATGTAAACGTATTTTCAGCAAGATGACCATTTCCATTTGCTCACGAGTGATGAATCTCATGTTCACCTCAATGACATTATGAATCAACAGAACTGTCGTTATTGGGCTTCTGAAAATCCCCAAGAATTATACGGAAGACCACGAGAAAAGTGATTGTTTACTATCAACAAGCATAACTGCAATAATCAGTCTTTACTTTGTTTGTATGATGAGATACTCTTATCGTGACCTCGTAACGCAATATCGAGGTAATCGACAACTTTTTCCTTCCTGAATTTCGACGAAAATGTATTCCCGTTCTCCATGTATGATTTCAAGAATATGGAGCGGCGGTCTTCATAGCTAGAGCAACAATGGCTGTTCCTCGCCCTCTCTTCCCTGTCACCTTATTTTTAGATTTGGGGATATTCATTAACCTTCTTGTTTCTGTGAACTTTCCAAGAGCAATTTTACTCTCTGGGATTACCTGAAGTCACATATATATGAGCACATACAAGGATAGAACACCGAACACATACCACGCACACATTGAAAGTGTAAAGGTATTATCACGTGGAAGTCGCCCAATCGTCAACGCTATGTTGGAAAGAGTATATATCAACTTCAAAGAACACCTTTAGAAATTGTAGTGTATCATACATGCCCCACCGGAAGTCAAGGAAGGAACCGTACCACTAGTTAGATAATTTAATAATAAGCAATATTTCCTCGCATCATAGCAGCAGCATATACAACACATACATAACGCCACGCTATTAGATTGGATACCCCCCTTAGGCAGATATAGTAGAAACCAGAGGCTTTTGAAAATCAAAACATTATCCTCAATTAAAAGGTATACCAATGAACAATTTATTAACGAGATCATATAGAACAAGTAACCAACAAATATATATATAAGTGAAGCTCTCATAGAACAAGATTTAAATATATAGTATATATTCTCAAATTTCAATTTCAATTAACCTCTCTCTATATATGTAACACGGTAGCAACAGTAGATTAATATCAAATTAGCAAAAATAATTGAATTTAATTATACATTAAGTTAACACTACTTTTACCTGTATATGAAAAAAGGGCAACTTCCAATGGTCAACTCGGGAACGAACGATGGCAGGAAGTTTCACAAACACAAAATATCATATATTAAAAAAAAGAGAAAACACTGGAGGAAAAAAAACTATAATAAAAAAATCACAAACTACAGAACTCAATAACAGAACACTTCCGTCTTCGATCCTTTCCCTCGCTGTCCATGGAATTGCAATTCACAATTTTACACTTAAAAAAAATCCAACCAATACGCACCCGATTTGAAGTCAATCTGACAAACGGCAGAAGGAATTCAAATCACGGAGCCAGACATGACGTCATGTTCTACACAATAGTACCAGAACAATTAACCAATAGAACACCAAATGAAAGAACATTTTTTTAGATATTAAAGTAGAATACACTACATGGTTGGTCCCCCCGGAATTCAAAAAATGTAAGAAACATTTTTTGAATTACCAGAAATATGAAACACTTATGGAAATGAAAACGATTTTGTTAGTAAGGGTGATAGATGAATATGAAGTATGAAAAGACAAAACAACAAACCATAAATAAATAATGAAAGGGACCACCAAATAATATAAAGCCAAATTGACCAAATATATTCAAGCATATCATTAAATATAATTTAGTTTTGGTAAAACACAAAACCAGAGTATAGTACTAAATACAAAAAACAGAATAGAGTTATACCATATTATAGAATGTAATCATAACATAGGCTTGAATAAACCTTAAATATCCATAGACGATGAGATTCATATCCATAAGGCGCAGAATAATATATCTCAAATAGAAGTGTAGACTGGCCAGTCTTTACAAATTGGAACAAACATGGATTTTTTTTTATAAATCAAACAGCTCCCTTACACCTGAAAAAGAAATAAGTGTAAGAACCTCACAAATATTACAGCAAAATTTACAATTCGGGTTCAGGAGTTTCACGCATTTCATACTTTTTTAATTGGCTAACATGAGAAGAAAATTTTCGGTTTTTATTTTCGTCTAAAAGAATTACAGAATTCGGACCCGCAAAGGAGTCGATGCGGTAAGGACCAAGCCACAGAGGCGACAAGGATTTACTAACTTTATCTGTTATAGACGACTTAAAGTGAGATTTCCAAAGAACTAATTGGCCTATCTGGAAAGTAACTGGATTATTACGCTGCAGGAAAAGATGCCTTCTATCTTCCCAAGCTTTATTCATATTTTTCAAGGCATCAGACCATATCTCTACTGAATTATTTAAGTTCAGGTCAGAATCCTTTACAGACCATTTAACTAATAAAGGATCTAGGGCTTCACGTCCCAAATAAAGCTCAAATGGCGATGCCTTTAATTCACAATGTTCAGAAACGTTAAGGGAAAATTGGATCGGATATAGGAAATTGCTCCATACCGTCTGATTCTCAGAGCAATAACATCTTAATGCATTCTTTACCGTCTGAACATATTTTTCAGCTGCGTTTCCAGACGCAAAATAAGCTGAACTACGTATATGTTTGATTCCTAGTCCAAAGAGAAAACGACGGAACTCCTCGCTACAAAAATAACTAGCCCGATCCGTGGATAAAGCAAAACAATGACCAAAACGACAAAATATCTCCTTCATCGCTTTAATAATAATTCTACTGGTCGCATTACGTAATGGAACTAAGTGCAAAAACCGGGAGGCGTTATCCACAAGTAACATTATGTACCTATAGCCATTGCTTGGGATTAACGGACCAGCCAAATCACAGTATAAATGTCCCTGGGGTTGTGTTACATATTTAGAAGACAAAAGACCTTGGGGCTTTTCAAAACGTGGTTTCGAGATCTGACATTCATGACATGAGCGCACGTACTGATGCACCTCACGAATCAAAGAAGGCCACGTAAAATAACGTTTAATTTTACTAAGTGTTTTAAAATTTCCCGTATGAGTTCCCACCAAAGTTCCAGAGTGATAATATTCCAATACCAAAGGTCGTAAAGACTTAGGCAATAGAACCTTGTAAGGATTATACCGTGCTTTTGTTCTTTTATATAATAAACCACGTGACAAACGATATTCTTTCCAGACATTTCCTGCAGCTTCAGTCTTCTTATAAATATCAGAGATATCCGGATCCTTTATTTGCTCTTCTTTTACATTATAAAATGCCAAAGGAGTATTCAACAGGCTTGAAGCCAAAAATTCTCGTTGGTATACCTCCTCATCTATAGGTTCATCTATAAGGTCATACAAACTTGAATCATATATTCGACTCAAAAAATCTGCGTTAATCATCTTGTTGCTAGGTACATGCAAGATATCGAATTTAAATTCTAACAATCTATGAATCATAGTACTATATCGTGTAAATTTTTTAGGGTTACGCAACACGCAAGCTAAAGCATGGTTATCAGTTAATATTGTAAATCTTGAAACAAGATAGTGCTGAAAACGAGTAATAGTATTGTACAAGCTAGCCAACTCCAAGGCAAAGATAGGACGATTATAGTCCGAAGGTTTCAGTTTTCTGCTATAGAACGCAACAGGTTGATAGAAACCACTGGAATCCTTCTGTAGGATCACACTCCCGAACCCTCGCAAACTAGAATCTGCTTCAATAAAAAACCTTTTACTCATATCCGGAATCTTCAAGATAACCTGCTCTTCAAAAGCGTCCTTAATACGAGCTAATGCCTCAGATTGTTCTTTACCCCAAACAAAGGGAATTTTAGGTGATTTTAAGTCGGTTATGGGACGCATAATCTCAGCAAAATTACTAATAAATCGACTATAGAAAGACAAAAATCCAACAAGAGATTTGACACCCTTCCTATTACGAGGAGCAGGTAAATTTCGTATCGCTTCAAGTCGATCCGGAATCATTTGCATAGTTCCTCCACCTACACGAAATCCCAAATAATCTATCTCCGTTTGAAATAAGGAACATTTTTCTGGTGAAATTGTAAGACCTCGTGATCGAAGTCGATCAAGCACCGTCTTAAGTAATGTTTTATGTTGTTCAATTGTATCAGAATAGAGTACAATATCATCAGCATATACTTCGACACCTTGTTCCTTCAAATCACCTAATACAGTATCAATAGCACGCGCTAAAGCCGCCGTCCCAGTACAGAGTCCCATAGGATGTACCTGAAAATGATAACTTTTATTGTCAAAAGAAAAGCCCGTATATTTCTGACAGGATTCATCCAATACTATCTGAAAAAATCCCCTTTTACAATCAAATCTCGACATAATACGAGCATTAGCCAGTGTAGCAATAGATTCTTCCATGTTAGGGGTGACTATATTATCGGCTTCCACAAGCTTAGATAATTTACCAAAGTTTAGAACTAGCCGTCCTCTACCTGCACTATTTTTAACAATAAAGCAAGGGGAACGATACTCACTAGTACTCTCCACGATAACCCCGTTATCCAAAAGTTCTTTTAAAATTACACGCATTTCTTGCTTTTGTTTACTAGACATAGGGTATTGTTTTTCACGAAACACAGTATCCTCCTTAACCCGAAACTTGTACTTAAAATCTTTAATTCTGCCGATATTTGATGTAATCACATCAGTATAATCATTTATAATATCCTGTACAAATAAAGGTAAGGTACTATCTTCCTTAATAAGTTCATTATCAATGTTTTCCACAATTAATTTTCTATTTGTATTATCTAGTTGATTAACAGACGATTTGTTATTTAAATTATGCATAACTCTATTGTCAATCGCTAATACCTCATTGCTATTCGAAGGTACTTCTGAAACACCCTGTACAACATTACATTCAACAGGTGATTTAAGTTGTAGCTCATTTTTATATTCTATTACTTTTTTATTTTGAAAAAAAATCTTCATTAGTAGCCTGTGACGTTAAAGACCAAGAATTTAAAAAAGAATTATAGTCATTAAATTGATTTAAAGCAGAACAAGCATTTTTAAAAATAACAGGTTCTTCAGATAAAGCAAAGTTTTGTTTATATTTAGTAACACATTCTTTACCTTGCTGTAGTACTGCTTCCTTATCTCCAACAAGTTGTTGACCGGCTGGCAAGGCTGCATTACGTGGCACCTGGTCTAGTGAGAACTCGCTCGTTGTATCAGGAATGCAACAGGTGTTATGACCTTGACCATGAAAAAGGCTTTTATCTTCACTGCCCAGCTGTTTTTGAACATTTGGTTTGTCGCAGGATGTGCGGTTCCTTGTAAGATAACCCATCAAATATGATGTAGAATAAGGACCCGTCTTCCTGCAACCAAAAGGAAAAGGGCCAGAATATTGTACACCAAAAGAAGGCTTGGAAACATACGTAATGTTGAAATTGTGATCAGGAAAGAATATACTTCGTTCCTTAACATCCAATTTAAAGGCAGTCTGCTCAATAAAAGGCATTCCTAGAGTAATATGTTGGCCACTGGGACAATGTTCGTTTATATACGCACAAACAGTTAACTCTTGCTTATTAATTCTCAACGGGAGCAAACAATATTTGTGTAACACTAAACGATAGTTTGTAGCAGTACGTCCCACAAAGTTTTTAACATGTATTTTTAGGTTCGAATCCCGTTGTAGTAAATACTGTAACACTTCGTTACTTATAAAATTAACACTTGAAGCACTATCCAAACATGCAAAGTATTTTTTATCATACAAAGCGACTTCAATAAATATACCACCTTTCCCAACTAATGGAGGTAAGGTTCGTACACCACAGTCCGAGGTTCGAATCTGCTGAGTATCAGAATCCTTTTGAAAATTAGACACATGTCCTTTGTGGAAATTACCCGATCTGTTTCGTACATGAGGGTGAACTATACTACGCGA
The DNA here is from genome assembly GCF_964235325.1 of Thermobia domestica. Classification (NCBI taxonomy): domain Eukaryota; kingdom Metazoa; phylum Arthropoda; class Insecta; order Zygentoma; family Lepismatidae; genus Thermobia; species Thermobia domestica. Next base: position 16,824,319 of record NC_137457.1, read on the forward strand.
TCTAAAGTCACTGCTTGTACGATTTATATCGAATGATGATCCAACAACAGTTGTTTGATGCTGCTTCGTAAAAAGTTCTAACTGTGAATAAGCTTTTAAAGAATTCATAAGTTCATCACGCGTTTGAGGATGCTCACTATAAAATACATGCGATCTCACATCCGGTCTACAACCACTAGCCACCGTTAAGATGTACGTTTCATCACAGATTTGAATATCCAATATACGTGATACTTGATCAAGTCTACGTGAATATTGTAAGACCCCTTCACTTTCGCCCTGAGGTTTATAAAAATATCTCGTGGTAAGTTGCTGTATAGCCACGTCAGAAAGCAACTCAGTCATCACATATTTACATAAATCTCCCCAGTTCCTCGTTGCTTTAACACTATCCTTAAGACACTGTAGTAATGGATTTCTAGTTTTTGTTTGTAAAGCGTATACCACACAACGAATTGGAAATTCATTACCACTTAAAAAATCGTCAATTTTACATATAAAATTGAACAACTTGTCAGGGTCATTACCATCACAAATTGGAAGATTTTCCACAAATCTATTTAACACCGTCAAAGCAGTATTATCCTCCAAACGGGAATAATTGGTACGGAGATAAGCGTCATCACCTATGTCCTTTGTATAATCACTATGGCATCTATTACCAAATACTTTACTAGTACGTTTAGGAATAGCACCAGTTGACTTATCAGATCCCGTATTATCTTTATTAACAGGTACCCTAGAAGACATCGGACCCACCTTTCCAGCTATGTCTTCTAACATTTCTCCTAATCTTTCAATTCCAAAAAATAACCTATCAATTTGATCTATATTTAGAGGCGGCGTTTTTACACCATTATCATCATATCCGGATATAGTATCTGAGGCTACCTTATCTTTATCTACACCTTCGGCCATATTTAATATATAAGACGAACAGCAAGGGCATTAAACTAATTCAATATGTAAAAAGCCTCGAATTGGTGAGATTGACTTCAAACCATTTATATGTAGTGTATCATACATGCCCCACCGGAAGTCAAGGAAGGAACCGTACCACTAGTTAGATAATTTAATAATAAGCAATATTTCCTCGCATCATAGCAGCAGCATATACAACACATACATAACGCCACGCTATTAGATTGGATACCCCCCTTAGGCAGATATAGTAGAAACCAGAAGCTTTTGAAAATCAAAACATTATCCTCAATTAAAAGGTATACCAATGAACAATTTATTAACGAGATCATGTAGAACAAGTAACCAACAAATATATATATAAGTGAAGCTCTCATAGAACAAGATTTAAATATATAGTATATATTCTCAAATTTCAATTTCAATTAACCTCTCTCTATATATGTAACACGGTAGCAACAGTAGATTAATATCAAATTAGCAAAAATAATTGAATTTAATTATACATTAAGTTAACACTACTTTTACCTGTATATGAAAAAAGGGCAACTTCCAATGGTCAACTCGGGAACGAACGATGGCAGGAAGTTTCACAAACACAAAATATCATATATTAAAAAAAAGAGAAAACACTGGAGGAAAAAAAACTATAATAAAAAGATCACAAACTACAGAACTCAATAACAGAACACTTCCGTCTTCGATCCTTTCCCTCGCTGTCCATGGAATTGCAATTCACAATTTTACACTTAAAAAAAATCCAACCAATACGCACCCGATTTGAAGTCAATCTGACAAACGGCAGAAGGAATTCAAATCACGGAGCCAGACATGACGTCATGTTCTACACAATAGTACCAGAACAATTAACCAATAGAACACCAAATGAAAGAACATTTTTTTAGATATTAAAGTAGAATACACTACAAAATTCATTATTGATCATGAACACCACATGTCAGATACTGTTCCTCGCACTTTATTATGTAAAATGCTTTTCCAATACAAACTCGAATCTGTCACTAGATTTTGTTTTGAAAAAGAAAATTAACAACCTTACGATCTTTGAAAAAAGTCCATTCTTTCTCCCCACCCCCGCTATGAAACAAACGCGCTTCAGTCTTTCAGGTACGCTTCAGTCTTTCATGAAAAAATATATATAGGAAGTTAAACAACAGACATAGGGAGGGAACAGTTTTACAAGAGAAAATGCGAGGATATAGAAGAATTAAACAGGTTGGGAAATATAAGGAAATGTACATGGGAGTGAAATCTGTGGAACGTTGAAAAAAAGGAGGTATTATGGTAACACTAGAAAATAACAATGGGAAGATAGTCAAAAAGAAAAATGAAAGCTTAGAAAAGCAAAATAACATATTAAGGACTTATATAAAAGAAGAGATAGATCATGTTGTCTTGATGTTGAAGTAGAAAATGATACTGACACACAATCATAGTCATACGTCTTGCAAATCAAATCAGAAAAAAAACAATGAGAGAGCAGATAGGGAGATTAATGGTGTATATATACACTTGAGTAGTTTTTTGTATCACTCAGTGTACGTCTGATGAGGATCTTGGCTAGAAGATCGAAACGTCACGTGTAAATGTGTTTTAATATTAAATAAGTGTAGTCTTGTTTAGCAGTGTTTTTTTTATTTTTTAGAAAATGAAGTAAATGAGGATGATATTAGTTGTAATATTCTTCGGAATGAGTTTCAAAAAAGTTATATCTAAGATTAGGAATGAAAAGGCAACCGGTATAGATAATATATAAATCGAATCCAAAACGAATTTGGAGACAAGCGCAAGAAACAATTTTCCGAGTCTGCATTGAAATATGTGAAGCAGGAGAGTGTGCAAAAGACTTTCTGAAGACGATGGTGATATCGATGGTTAAAAAATCGAACCTAGAGAGATACTAGGATTATAGAGCTATTAGTCTTATTTCGCATGAAGCAAAAAATTTGCTTCGAATTTTGAACAAAAAATGTTCGGGTTCAGGAGAGGTAAGGCCACAATAGATGAAATCGGATTATTAATGGTGATGTTTGAAAGATTAACGGAAGAGGGAAAGAGGTGTTTGTTGTTTTCATTGATCCAGAAAATGGTTTCGACCGTGTAAGTTGATATTTTTCTTGAAATTTTCGTTGAAATGGAGAGATCGAAGACTCTAAATAAGTTATATGTGAACTAATAAGTAAGAGTTAGAATTGGGGAGGAAATATGAGAGGCGAGTGCAATTGAATAAGAGTTTGACAGATATGCTATTTCTCACCAACAATATCCAATATACGTATATCTACAAGAGTCTACATAATGAAGATGACGTTTCGTTAGGAGATAGGATGATTAGGTCCATACGGTATGCAGATAATGTAACACTTGTTGCAGAATCTAAAAAAATAATAAGATATTAGTAAACTTGAGAAAGGAGTGAAGACAGAAAAAAAATACAAAAGCCATTGGATCGATATGTTCGGTGCCAAACATAGAAAAAAAGGGGAGAAAATGGAACAGGTGACTGCTTTTCAATGTCTGGGTATTTTTAGTGATAATATAAAATGCAATCGTGAAATGAAAGCAAAGATAGGAATGATGAAAGAAAGCTTTCGGATGAAAAGTTTATTTCGTTTGACAGCGAATAAAGAATTGAGAAAGAGATCTATACAATGTTTCGTCTAGAGTATTGTATTGTATGGAGCAAAAACATGGTTATTGCGCAAACATAACGAAAAACGACTGGAATCTTTTGAAGTGTAGATACAGAGAAGGTTGGAGAGAATTACTGCGTTTGGCGTAAAACAAATGAGAGAGTGTTAGAATTGGTGAATAACAAAGGAAAAATTTTAGATATGATTGAAAAGAGGAAGAGAAATTTGTTGGATCATTGACTAAGAAAAAGTGTATTATTTTTAGCTGTACTCAATGAGTTAAATGCAACATTATTTCAATTAAAAATCTAAGAACTCTCCGCTGTAAAGTAAATTAAATTCTTTGTTGTACTATTGAATCTTCTTGTAAAACCCGTATGGTAAACTTCAAAGTTTTATACTTGTTTTTTCGGAAAATCAAGATCTTTTTAAACCCTATAAACATCATTTGTATTCAATAGCCTTACAAAAATAAACATTTGCTCACAACGTACAGAGATTTTTTTTCATTGTGAAAAGACAGGAAATGTACCGATCATTTTCCGAGTCTAATCGAATTCTTTACTCCATTTTCCAATTTTGTAAAAAACATTGTGTTTTATATGAAACTGACTTCCGTTGTAGCAGGGAAAGAGAGAAAAAGCTGGATAGTTTATTTTACCGTTTTTATTTCCTGTTTTCGTTTCATTTATTTTTAAGAATAGAGAAAAGCGGACATTTGATTTCTTTTGTTGAGAAGAGAATAACATCAAAACAAGGGAAAAGAGGATGTTATTAAGCACTAAAAATAATTGGATTCCCTTTTTACGTATTATTCATACAAACCGACTTCCTTTTTATCACTAAAACACATAAGAATAATCGGGAAGAAAAAATCTAGTTTTTCTATCAAATAGAAATTTTAATTTATATGTAAAACGTTTTGATGTATAGTATGTATCCCTATAAAACCAGATTGTACCATCATTCATTTGCAATTCAAAGGAATTTTAAACTATGAATTCTAATTTACCTTGGTATAACATACATATATACATACATGCATTGCACAATCGTTTGTTTATCGAATAATATGATCTGTCGTTTTGCAATGTCGTTTGATTTCGTCATATCACCTTGTACGAAAATGTTTTCTAGCTCTTCCTTCTCTCTTGGTATCCGGTTCAAGAACTACTGTTCTTTATCGATCATAATTTCTTCTTGGAAGATGTCCTGTTCATTGCCGCCTCAATGCATTTATTTTCTTGATAATATCCGTCACTCCTATTACTGTCTGATCAATATGGTTCTTTTCTTATCTTTGTGAATTATTTCCATGAGGTGGATCTGATTAGTTATCAGCATGGCTTACAAGGACTTTAACTAAAGGCCCAAAAGTTTCATGTTTTTCAACATATTTTTCCCGAAGGTCAATCCACTTGGTAACTCATTGCTTCCAATTGTGTAACCACTAAAAATATCCTGGTTTGTGAAAGTTCTGCAGCTACTCGTTATCGCTTTTACATTTTTGTCCGTCACAGAACTTTCTTAAGAAAGATATATTAATCATAGGGCACAAATTCTAGCGACTAATGTGACTGGTCAATGCTCTGAAATAATAGATCCTTCAAAAAAACGTTGTTCTTCTATCCTTGTGAACGGGAGCATTGTCCTGCAGAAACAACTCAGCTCTTATCAACTTTCTCAGTGCTCTTCTTTAATAGTACCCCTTCATTTGACAAAAAGATCGCATACCAGAAAAATCTAATATTATGGTTTGCCCCCTTTAGAAGGTAATTGACACCAAAATATCACCCTTATTCTATAATATTAATGCAAGCACCTTGCCTGCAGAAATTCAATGTGCCTTGAATTTCTTTGGCCTTAGATATCATAAATGGCGCTACGCGAATAATTCCTGTTTGATGTCAGGGCGATACAAAGAAACTAAATTTTATCCTAGGTAACAAGTTGAGTCAAAAAAAGTCTTTTATGTTCGCAAAACCAAATGGCAAGATTTCATATGTTTGCGTTTCTCATCAGCGTTCCGACAATTCAATACACATTTGGCGGAAAGCTTGCCACATCCTGTCATCATTGACTACTGACCAAACGCTTTCTTTAAATATGTGCATTGACTCAACTTAGTGAAATTAATCTATTACTCAAAATCAGATCATGAACCTGATCCATTTTTTCCATAGTTAACATTGACACCGGTCTCTCATACCTTTCAACATTTTCTGTTGAATAATCATCATGCTTAATGCATGAGTATCATTTCTTCACAGTAGAGTAGATGGACAAGGTACATCTAATGTGTCTAGCAAGCAATCATATGTTTCCTTTGGTAACTTTTGTAGGAGTAAGAACTATTTCATGACACCTTGCAAATCTTCGTTTATGAATTTCCCATTTGGCTGCACTATGGTTTTACAATGACTTGTAAAAAACGTTAGCGTGATCATCATTTCAACTGGCGTTTAAAATAATAAAAGGTCGGTTTTCAAATGCAATGAATGATTTCAGGATGACATGCAGAAAGGGGTGGGGCAGAGACATTATCAGCCCCACTCATACATGTTTACAATCTTCGTTTTGTAGTTTGGAAACGCTGAATGCCTAATGTTGCTAACGTCAACCAATATGTCAATACAGGTAGCATATATTCAATGAGAATTTCACGCTTTAGATGCACTAGCATTTGATCTTTAATACGAAGCTATTCCTTCCAAATCTACTCCAGCAAGTGCCTATTAATTTCTTCTTTAATGTTAACCCACACAAATATCTCCTATCTCAGATAGATTTAGGTATTAACTTCTAATTCCACATTTTCAATTTCAACCCTTATTTTGTTTGCAAAGTTGCTCTGTTGAAATTCACTTTCGTCTTTTCCATTTCATTTGATTTTCATAGTGTGTGTGAGAATTGCGTATTTTATTTTATTTTTATCGACCATGTGAGAATAATCCGTGTCTGTGCCCATTCTAATATCTTGTAGAACGTTGGAAGCAATTGCAGCAATAGCACGGTCAGATACACCAAACCTATCACTATTTAGTGCCGTTGTCTGTAGTAGTAGTAATCGGGGTAGGAGTGATAGCATTGTAATTCGCTTCGAAGTACAGTAATTTGTTCAGGCCATACTCTGCATTCGATGTGATCAAGTTCCGGGCTTCTTGATGCTACGAGGTTAATGAATGATAGGGCATATACCTGGTAGATGGCGTTTATGTTGTATGTCAGTGACTATTGCTAGAAGTAACGTGATACGGCGTAAGTCTGTTCGACCGCTAACAACTAGTTCTGTAGAGGAATAAGTGTGGTGCGATTAGCGCTATGGCTTCTAATCCTCAGACTATGGTACAAATATTAGTGGTGGAGATTACGCAGAAATACACAATAGATGCGACTGCTCCAACGTACATTGACAAGCATATTGCACAGGAATTGTTAAACGTGTTGGAGGAATATGTCGAAGGAGGCACTGTCATGTGGGAAGGACAGCCTTTGTAGCGTGATAGCGATAGTGATAGTGACAAAGAAAGTGATGGAACGTCGGGCACAGGAGCGGAAGAACGTGAAATGTCAGATTCGACGGTACAAATAGAATCCAGTGCTAGTTCATATGATCCCTCCCTCCCAAGAATGAAAGAGAAAAGCGTTCACGAATACTTCTCGCAGAAAACTAGGCAGAGTGTTTATGGCAATGTGAAAGTTGCAAAAAAAAAAAACAATCCATAGCGGTAACTGCCGGAAAGTTCAAGGGAACACCGGACAAAGTCAAACGAATTGTAAAGACTTTGGAGGGAGGTGGGACAAGGAAACACAAAGTTACACGAATTCGCCAGTATATGTACTCCAAATTTCAGGAGGCGCGTAACACGGGACTGACAATTCACTACTGGTGTTGAAAGTCGTGGGCAAAACAAGCCGCTTTAGCGATGGGTATCCCAAATTTTAAAGCAAGTACTTATTTTCTTCACCACCTATAAAATATCATCCCAAAAGATCACACGGTTCGTTGCCAGGCGAAATATTACTATGGACACTACCGTGAGAACCAAAGCATTGGAATTTGTACAAGAGGTTACGTACTATATAAACAGCAATTCAATTGATGCCTACATGGTGTTCAATACCGACCAAAGTCGATTTTAGTACGAACTCACATCTAATAAGACATTATCAGTGACTGGGGATAAGTCAACTGACGTTGTCGTACAATCCACTGTATGTACTACTCACTCTTATACCATTCAGGTGCTTTTGTCGATATTAGGACGCCTTGCGAAAAAAAACTGTACACCTGCTTTCAAGAATCGGGTGGTAGGTATGGCAAACGAGTTTTCGAAACACTACCAAGCAACAAACCACCCAATATCGACTTTGACTGCAGTCTCAGTGGTAAGTCAACAGTTGGTATTGATCTGGATGCGTGAGGCATTGGAACCGGAAATACAAGGATATTCCCTTTTGATATTGGATTTCTGGTCTGGTCAAACCGACTTTACCTGCCAAACACTTTGGCAACACAGACATTACTTTGAAGACAATGATCTTACCACCTAACGCCACGAAGTACTGTCAGTCACCGGATGTATATTTTTCGCCAGCATAAACTGTTTGCGTATCGCATGTAAGAGAATATACGTTTCCATGAGGACCCCGCCTTCAAACTCATGACGCTTTTCATTTTGTGGCTCCATTCTTTTATCTATGATCAATTATGTGCATCACAATACCAGCCTATGCTACGCTATTCGTGGAAGGCGTCAGGATACGTGCACAGAATACGCCTCTTGTATTCCGAAATTTTTTAGACATAAATTTTGCTCTCAGAGACACCTGCAACACTCCTTCCTGTGAATCTAGTGCCATTATTATCTCCTCGTGGAGCGCTCAAGACCTTTGCTTGAAGCATTCCCTTCTCCCACCGCATTACCATGCCGTGAAATGGCGCCTCTGTACGACATGTGAACATTTTAGTGCGTTGCGGGCACGTGCGTGGTTATATAGCCCCTGCTCTGCGACATATGAGCGACTGCGCGATACCTAAGGTGGTGCCTGACATTTTGTTCGGGTGCTTCTTCATACCTGCAAGTTTCGTGCTGATTGCATCAATGCAGAACTTTGCCAGTAAAATACCAGCAAACCAATTGTTAATGAAAGTGCATGGCTTTCACAAATACACAAAGGCACCTAGCCGTCATTCCATCTTTGAAACCATGACGTTTATGCTCCTTCACGTTGAAACACTGTTCCGCAGCGAGTGCAAGAATATGGACATCCGTGAGACATTAACACCAAGTAGACAAACAACACTTACGTTCTTAATCAAGCACTCCTTGTTCGTGAGTTTGATCCAAACCACAACATAATTATCGTTTCCGCACCCGCCATACTCAACATGTTTAGCTGATGTAGACTTCTTCCTTTTTCCAAAGATGAAAACGGATTCCATATTTGGAAGTCTGATTGGACGAAGACGACTACGAATATAATTCGATCCCGATTGGCCACATCCGGTTGGATTTCGAGAGATCACGTTGGATTTGTTGCCAAATTGGGATGAAAATATATTCGTTGTCATCTCTGTCGAATCAGCATTTCATATATAGAATCTATTTTGCGATCTCGCTTCCGGTTCCGGACATTAACAGGGGTAAATGTTGATCATTTCCAGTTTTAAGTGACCTCTCGGACGTTGGGTCAAACTATATATATCCTCCTACTCCTTATAGCCTGAGGACCCAGAATATGTGAATTCGGCTTCCTGAAACCACTTCCGGTCCGAGATTTCCGAACGGAAGTGAGATCAACCTGCATATATTCGTTCTCAAAATGGCCTGATAACTCCGAATGTATTATTTGGCCAGCTCTTAGACCTCTTTCTGCAACTCAGAAATCATTTCCGATTAGATCCAACGATTGCTGTCTCGGCCTGTTTATATTTGGCTGAAAACCCCAATGTCACCCACTAGCTTATTATTATTATTATTATTATTATTATTATTATTATTATTATTATTATTATTGCTTTGTCATCTTTTACGTCTTATTATTGACCTCATATTCGTGTTGGTGGAGACGTCAAATTAGCGACTCAATGGTTCCGACTTTGAATCCCGCCTGATGTATGTTTGTTTGTGGATTTTAAAAACTTTATAGAAGTGCTAGAGGACACTCAAGACAGGTCGAGGTCCTTCTTTACTTAATGAGCCCAACAATATATTTGTTGTCTTCTTCTTCTCATTATTATTATTTTTACTCATCATACTGCTCATATTAATAATGCAAATCATACTACTACTACTATTACTACTACTACTACTACTAATAATAATAATAGTCATACTAATAACAGCAACAATAATAATAGAGAGTCAATTTTGCGTTGTGCTTTCACCGTGTCCCTTTTCTCCACCGAGTAAGCGTGTTCGTTTGGAACTAACGATCACGTATCGTGTTCCATTTGGCATCGATTAGCATCAATGACGTATCAGAGATCCCAATCACCACCGACTCTTACCATCTTGAATCAGCAATATTTGTTTTCGTGAGAAAACAAGTTCCAGTGTACCACATTCTGGCATGTATGACCAGAGTACATAACTTACAGAGGCTATGGGGGAAGATCATTCTACTACCTGTTCGAGGACGTTGCGAATCGTAGGAGTAAGTATATTTACGTCTTTCAATATGTCCTTCCACTTGTGTACGTTTCAATGCAGTTCTCGTCGAGGAGTTGAATAGTTTTTGTTGTTAGTAGATGAACAAGACTCACTGCTTTAAGTCTGAGAAACTGTACAGGACACAACAAATTATATAATTATGAGGTGATGAGTTTAGTTCTACAGTACAATATTCACCATTGTGACTTATTCACACTTGCTTATAGAAAATACGAAAATAATTTGTTTCCGAGTGCTCTGTTATATTTTTTAAATATTATATATCTTTTCTGGCAGAGACTTATTACTGGCAACAAAGGATTATGCACCATTGATGGAAATGGTCAGCGGATAAGTTGGGTGAAGAGTTTTGTCCTGAATATCATGGTCCTAGTGTCGCTTCTCATGTCTTGATACATCTGCTGATCCAGACAAATCTAGTGACTCAGAAGCAGCCGAAATATCACCTCTACAGAACTACTACAGAATTTCATACTGATATTAATGGTGCCAAGCTAGAATATTCACGGCATAATTCCTGGCGTGATGTTTCTTAATCAGGGTATGATGTCAATACTATTTCAAATTAATTTCATGTTCATTCGTCTTTACATACTGAAAAATACCTATGGTTTTGAACATTAGTCCTTTATATTGTACTTGACAAATTTTAAGGACTCTTGCGACTAAATTTTGACAATCCTTTATAAGAAAACGGTCATACAGTTTTTACTTTCTGTGATTCTCACGCGTCTATACTGGAGGAGATTTTGGTAGATCTCCCAGTATAATGCTTTGACACTTATAGACATACACAACATGATACAAAGTAATTGATCCATTTAGTCTAAGAGAGAGAAAAGAAACACAGAAAGGATAGAATCGCCTTTGTTAGAATTACATTACGAATGCCATGACAGTGTGTGACCATGAGATATTTTCATGTATAGAGGGACATATTATGAAAGTCCGGGAATATCTCTTTTAAATCGTGATATCTTGAAGCTCTACCCAAGAGATATCTGTTGATGTAGAATCGTTGATATATGTACCGTGTTATGCAAAAGTGAACTAAGCGCCAAATTTTGAAAATCCACTTAAATGCGACGATTGGTTCCTGATAAGCATTAGAACGTTTTGCACAATCGAAAAGAGAGGGAAACCAACACCTTTCCAAAAAAAGAAACATAATTTCACTTTTGATTACGGCTATACTAATGCTGGACATCAACCTTTAAACGTAATTTTCTCAAAAGTACGAAAGTGGCGCTTAGTTCGTTTTCGCATGACACGGTACATATATACAAGTTAAAGAGCTTTTATAATAGACTTGGAATAAATATCATAGGAAGGCACAAAAGGTGAAATAAAATGAAATCTTTCAGTTTTTCGTCCCACGGTTATTCCGGTCAAGCTAAAGTAAACGGTGATGATAAGATGTGAGTGAAATGGTGGAATGAAGAAAATTGGGAGGAAACAAGAGAACCCGAGAAAACCCACGCATATGGTGTTTGTCCACCACAAAGTCCACACGGCGCGAGCTTGGGTCAAACCAGGGACCCCAAGCACCGGAGGTGAACGCTCTACCACTGAGCCACCGCGTCCCTGGCACAAAAGGTGTTTCAGTCAGTTTATAAAAGAGCTAAACAATCACTAGTTATGAATATTGTAGAAATTAGTTTAAAACATATTACTTACAATAGTTTAACAGAAGTCTTCAGACTCTGAATTCATATAGTTTGTTCAAGAGAACGTTTAGCCTTCTTAATTCTTTACGCAGTGCTGACCTTTATACGAAGCTCCTCGCCATCAAAGAGAGAAGACATATCAAACATTTGCTTTGAATATTACTGTATAATTCAGCTGCAAAGATAATTCGAACATCTGCGTTACCAGTTGTAAGCCCTGCTTCGTGTAACGTGCTTTCAACTATGAAAGCAAATGTGGAAATGGGGCTGCCAAGGGAACGCGGGATTTTCTGTCACCACTCATTATATTAGAGAAAGAGGAAGAGAGAGAGAATCGAGTAGAGAAAAATGAAAAACAAGAAGTCATCTTCTGCAGAAATTAGCAATCAACTCCTGCAAAATAGTTCCTCTCGCTGTTTCCCTTCTACTTTCTCTCACAATTCACAATGCCTACGTCGGGTTCATATTTACAAAATGTTGTCAACATGAATGCAAGTTAAGACACCATCACAGTTAACACATCGCTTGCTTAATGGGCCAAAGTTTTGACGTAAATACTCACAAGCTAGAGTTAAGTAGTGAACGCTACAGAAAAGGAATAAGAAAACTTCCTATACTTACACTTCGTTGAGTCTGAATTTCTCTGAACTTTGTCTTCTGCACTATTTAAACTAGGTCAAAAAAGTGTTCTTTTATAATTGTTCAAATAACAATTTGTGACTCATAGAATTTGTCACTGTCATTATTCTTTTTTATTACTTAGCATAATACAAAAGTACAAAAACTAGTACTGTATTGCTAAACCTTACATTCAGTGCGGAAACCTTGGCTCCGATGCTCGCTTGAATTCAATGAATCTGTGTTAAACATTAAACCTGTCCCATATACTAATTAACATCATTCTACTAAGGGACTTTGACATTAATAATAACTACTGAATATCATTGCATACTGTGAAATTTTGTTACACTTACAAACTATGCAAATTCAATACTGAAACTAAAAATAATACATCTAGAACTTTCTCTTCCAATAGAGGAATACAATCAGAGATTGAACCTGTTCTTATCCTACATTTACATCAGGAATAGTTTATCTACATCTTTCTATTATTTCCCACCTATCTCTTACATTCATCATCTTTATCTTTTCCTTCTTCCTCTTCTTCTTCTTCTTCTTCTTCTTCTTCTTCTTATTATTATTATTATTATTATTATTATTATTATTATTATTATTATTATTAAAGAATCAGTATTGAAACCGAATGTTGTAGTAGCTTTTACTGCTAGCAGTTTCAGTAGAAGAACAAGAGATTAGCTAGCATCTTTTCTGATGACCCTAAATACATATCAGAAGATAATCTCACGCCTTCTAGCACAATTTTTGCTATGTGAATCAATATTGGAACTGGATGTGTTAAAATCTATGGGGGTCTATCTGGCAGGCAAAAGCCCCTCATTTGAGGGATATGCTATGAATAGCCATACATAATTTCCTTTTGCTATAATATAATACTGTTAAAATCTATGGGTGTCTATCTGACAGGCAAAAGCCCCCGTCAGTTATAGGAGAATGTTAGGAATAGCCATACATAATTTCAATTCGCTTCATTGTAATACAATACTGTTAAAATCTATGGGGGTCTATCTGGCAGGCAAAAGCCCCCGTCAGTTATAGGAGAATGTTAGGAATAGTCATACATAATTTCAATTCGCTTCATTGTAATACAATACTGTTAAAATCTATGGGGGTCTATCTGACAGGCAAAAGCCCCCGTCAGTTATAGGAGAATGTTAGGAATAGCCATACATAATTTGAATTCGCTATAATATAATATGCGTTCAATCTATTTTAAATACTGCTAAAATCTACGGGGTCTATCTAGTGGTCAAAAGCCGCACAATTGTAAAAACATGCTACGGATAACCGTACATAATTTCCTTTTGCTATAATATAATACTGTTAAAATTTATGGGGGTGTATCTGGCAGTCAAGAACCTCCCAATTTGAGGGACATGGTACAAATAGGAGTACATAATATCAATTCGCTTCCTTGTAATACAATACTGTTAAAATCTAGGCAATCTATCTGGCATGCAAGAGCCAGTTAGTTGGAGGGACATGGTACAAATAGGAGTACATAATTCTCTTTTTTCACTTCGAGAATACACAAAAAGTTTTCAAAATCAAAAGACAGTGTTCAATAACCAATGTATTTAGGTACCCGTAAAATTTTCATCCTTTCTCTTAGTAGTAGGGGCCCGCGTATATTGCGCCGAGTCAGCAAAAATTTTTGTGACGTCATAGGTCAAAGGTCAATGACCTTGGCCCGGGGTCAATGACCTAGGAGTACCTAGGACCACCCCCTCTAAATTTTGGCAGGGGTACCATGGCCCACCCCCTAAATTTTGGCAGGGGTACATAGGACCACCCCCCTTAAATTTTGGAAATTGCCAAATTTAAAAATTTGGTATGGTAGCCTAGGACCACAGTATGTACCTCTATCAGTATTGGGGGTCTATGTCGTTCCCTTTCATGGGTAAAAAATTGCCAAAAATTCAAATTTCGGGGGTTTTTGACCTAATTTATCCCCTTTGATGAGGTGTTATTACCTTATATGGTTATATGGGCGTATACAGGGGTCCATTCCCTTTCATAACATATAGGTATATTAATGCACCCCTTGAAAAATTTGGGAGGGGTACCTTGGCCCACCCCTTAAATTTTGGAAATTGCCCAATTTAAACATTTGGTATTATAGTACAGGACGCTAATATGGATCACTATAAATTTGGGTGGTCCACCTCGTTTCCTTCTAGGGGTACACAATTGCCAAAATATAAACGTAAGCAATACGTTGTACCACGTGTTTGGTTTCGACCTAAGTTATCCCTTTGATGAGGTGTTATTACCCTATATGGTTATATGGGCGTATACAGGAGTCCATTACCTTTCATAAGACATGGGTATATTAATGCACCCCTTGAAAAATTTGGGAGGGGTACCTTGGCCCACCCCTTCATTTTTAGAAATTGCCCAATTTAAACATTTGGTATTATAGTACTGGACGCTAATATGGATCACTATAAATTTGGGTGGTCCACCTCGTTCCCTTCTAGGGGTACAAAATTGCCAAAATATAAACGTAAGCAATACGTTATACCACGTGTTTTGTTTCGACCTAAGTTATCCTTTTGATGAGGTGTTATTACCCTATATGGTTATATGGGCGTATACAGGGGTCCATTACCTTTCATAAGACATGGGTATATTAATGCACCCCTTTAAAAATTTGGGAGGGGTACCTTGGCCCACCCCTTCAATTTCAGAAATTTTCCAATTTAAGCATTTGGTATTATAGTACAGGACCTCATTATGTATTATGATAAATTTGGATGGTCCATCTCGTTCCCTTTCATGGGTACGAAATTGCCAAATTTAGGTACAACCACGTGTTTGGTTTTTGATTTAATTTATTCCCTTGGATGAGGTCCTATTACCTTATATGGTTATATGGTCATGTATAGGGGTCCATTTCCTATCATAAGACATAGGTACATTTTTGCACGCCTTTAAATTTTTGGGAGAGGTACCTTTGCCCACCCCTTTAATTTTGGAAATTGTTCAATTTAAACATTTGGTATTACAGTATAGGACCCTAATATGGATCAATATAAATTTGGGTGGTCCACCTCGTTCCCTTTTTAGGGGTACAAAATTGCCAAAATATAAACGTAAGCAATACGTTGTACCACGTGTTTGGTTTTTGACCTAATTTATCTCCTTGGATGAGGTCCTATTACCTTATATGGTTATATTGTAATGTATAGGTGTTCATTTCCTATCATAAGACATAGGTACATTGGTGCATCCCTTTCAATTTTAGGAGAGGTACGTACCTTGGCCCGCCCCTTAAATTTTGGAATTTTTTTGATTTAAGCATTCGGTATTATAGTACAGGTCCTTAATATGTATCATGATAAATTTGGATGGTCCACATCGTCCACTTTCATGGGTACGAAATTGCCAAAATATAAACGTAAGCAATACGTTGTACCTCGTGTTTGACATTTTGACCCAATTTATCTCTTGGATGAGGTCCTATTACCTTATATGTTTATATGGTTATGTATAGGGGTCTATTCCCTATCATAAGACATAGGTACATTTGTGCACCCCTTTAAAATTTGTTAGGGGTACCTTGGCCCATCCCTTAAATTTTAGAAATTGCTCATTTTATATATTTGGTATTATAGTACTGGACCCTAACATGTATTATGATAAATTTGGGTGGTTTACCTCGTTTCTCTTTCATGGGTACATGTTATATGGGTATGTACAGAGGTTTATTACCTTTATATGTTTATGTTCCCTTTTAAATTTGGGGAATTATCAAATAACAAAATTCGGTAAACCTTTTTCTAGGACCCATTGTAGATGTTGGTGTTCCTCTTATGGCCAAATATTCAAAATTTAAAGGTTATTGACCGGCTTTATTATTGAATAAGTACAGGATTTATTACTTTTTTCATAACACACGTGTATTTGTGTACCAATCTTAAATTTTGAAAGGGGTACATTTCTTATTGTCATATCAATAATTGGTAATGGTTCTTAAAATTGGATAGTATCTCATTCATTGGGTAAATCATTGTGATCACGTAATCAGTTATTGACCTATGATGGAATTAGGAGTCCAGGACATTGGAACATTGAAACTTTGTAGGATAATTTGAGAATTGCGTCATTAGTTTTGATTATTCCCGCCAAATATAAACGTAAGCAAGACGTTGTACCACGTGATTGACCTTGATGAGGTAGTGTACAGGGATTCATTTCCTTTGTTGTGGTACTTCTTAAGTTTGAGTACACACACACTTCTAGAAAACAGTTGGTTCTACTCAGGTAAACATTTGATGGACATTATTGACATTATTGAGCATATTAACTCTAAGACTTAGGTATATCAAGAGAAGTATTCTTTAAATTTGGGAATGGTGATAAACAGAATTTTAACATAAGGTGCGAAATTTGAAACAATACATTGAACTTTAGTCACAGCTCATAGTCTAAGATCATTGGTGGTGATTGATTTGAAATCTGATAGCTAACCTTATTGAATCTTATGACTCATAGACGAAAGGCAATACATGCTACAACACTGGCAAAGTTATTGTTAATGCAATTTGATTGGTTGATCACTATCTTTCCTGCAATCTGATTGGTTGATCACTATCTTTCGTGCAATCTGATTGGTTGATGATTTTCAAATCTTTGCTGTATTCAGTTTTAAGTTTTGTTTAACGTTTAAAAATCTTGGTTTCGTTCAACATTTTGCACTCACTGATAAATATGATCAAAACCGTTTATTTGTTAATCGAATAGTTAAAAACCGGATAAAGTTTGACGGTTAACCGTGAAACGTAAATTTTTTTTAGTTTGAAATTTTTTGCTTGAAATTTTTTTTTGAAAATTTTTTCGTTTCCAAATTTTTTTGTTTCAAAATTTTGTTTGAGATTTTTTCGTTTGAAATTTTTGTTTGAAAATTTTTTCGTTTGATATTTTTTGTTTGAAAATTTTTTTGTTCGAAAATTTTGTTTAAAATTTTTTGTTTAAAATTTTTCGTTTCCAAATTTTTTGTTTGAAATTTTTTGTTTCAAAATTTTGTTTGAAATTTTTTTCGCTTCAAAATTTTGTTTGATTTTTTTTTGGTTTGAAATTTTTTGTTTGAATTTTTTTTTCGTTTCAAAATTTTGTTTCAAAGATTTTTGTTTCAAATTTTGAGTTGACATTTTTAAAAGTTTGTGCACCTATTAGTAAAGAACTGGAACTGTTTAGAACAAAAACCTTTGACAACATTGTGGTGCAATAGTTCACGTCAGAACATGATCATGCAACGTCATCAGTTTTGCATCATATATAAGTATCGTTCGAGTTAGTATTCATGATAACGTCATCATGGCTACTTGTCTGCAGTTTCTAAACACACGTGATGTGATGAAATCATTTACCAAGATTACTGATTTACAACAGAATGTACCTTATAGAATCTTAGCTAGCCAAATGATCCCTACAAAGTTTGGATTAAGAATCGTAGTGAAGCTTGAAAATGATAAGAATATAATTTTACCAGCAAGATATTTTCCCATGGAAGCATCAAAACAAGAAGAACTGCTGCGTTTCTTAAATACTGGATCTGTATCTTTATGTTACAAAGGATTCTTGGGTCGAAGTCATCAACTTGAATTTAGTACACAGCCGGATTCGTCAGCAAATCATGAATTCAAACGTCAGCACATTTCTTTCCAATGACGTCAGCTGTAGTTGTGTATTATAGTACAGGACCTCATTATGTATTATGATAAATTTGGATGGTCCATCTCGTTCCCTTTCATGGGTACGAAATTGCCAAATTTAGGTACAACCACGTGTTTGGTTTTTGATTTAATTTATTCCCTTGGATGAGGTCCTATTACCTTATATGGTTATATGGTCATGTATAGGGGTCCATTTCCTATCATAAGACATAGGTACATTTTTGCACGCCTTTAAATTTTTGGGAGAGGTACCTTTGCCCACCCCTTTAATTTTGGAAATTGTTCAATTTAAACATTTGGTATTACAGTATAGGACCCTAATATGGATCACTATAAATTTGGGTGGTCCACCTCGTTCCCTTTTTAGGGGTACAAAATTGCCAAAATATAAACGTAAGCAATACGTTGTACCACGTGTTTGGTTTTTGACCTAATTTATCTCCTTGGATGAGGCCCTATTACCTTATATGGTTATATTGTAATGTATAGGTGTTCATTTCCTATCATAAGACATAGGTACATTGGTGCATCCCTTTCAATTTTAGGAGAGGTACGTACCTTGGCCCGCCCCTTAAATTTTGGAATTTTTTTGATTTAAGCATTCGGTATTATAGTACAGGTCCTTAATATGTATCATGATAAATTTGGATGGTCCACATCGTCCACTTTCATGGGTACGAAATTGCCAAAATATAAACGTAAGCAATACGTTGTACCTCGTGTTTGACATTTTGACCCAATTTATCTCTTGGATGAGGTCCTATTACCTTATATGTTTATATGGTTATGTATAGGGGTCTATTCCCTATCATAAGACATAGGTACATTTGTGCACCCCTTTAAAATTTGTTAGGGGTACCTTGGCCCATCCCTTAAATTTTAGAAATTGCTCATTTTATATATTTGGTATTATAGTACTGGACCCTAACATGTATTATGATAAATTTGGGTGGTTTACCTCGTTTCTCTTTCATGGGTACATGTTATATGGGTATGTACAGAGGTTTATTACCTTTATATGTTTATGTTCCCTTTTAAATTTGGGGAATTATCAAATAACAAAATTCGGTAAACCTTTTTCTAGGCCCCATTGTAGATGTTGGTGTTCCTCTTATGGCCAAATATTCAAAATTTAAAGGTTATTGACCGGCTTTATTATTGAATAAGTACAGGATTTATTACTTTTTTCATAACACACAGGTGTATTTGTGTACCAATCTTAAATTTTGAAAGGGGTACATTTCTTATTGTCATATCAATAATTGGTAATGGTTCTTAAAATTGGATAGTATCTCATTCATTGGGTAAATCATTGTGATCACGTAATCAGTTATTGACCTATGATGGAATTAGGAGTCCAGGACATTGGAACATTGAAACTTTGTAGGATAATTTGAGAATTGCGTCATTAGTTTTGATTATTCCCGCCAAATATAAACGTAAGCAAGACGTTGTACCACGTGATTGACCTTGATGAGGTAGTGTACAGGGATTCATTTCCTTTGTTGTGGTACTTCTTAAGTTTGAGTACACACACACTTCTAGAAAACAGTTGGTTCTACTCAGGTAAACATTTGATGGACATTATTGACATTATTGAGCATATTAACTCTAAGACTTAGGTATATCAAGAGAAGTATTCTTTAAATTTGGGAATGGTGATAAACAGAATTTTAACATAAGGTGCGAAATTTGAAACAATACATTGAACTTTAGTCACAGCTCATAGTCTAAGATCATTGGTGGTGATTGATTTGAAATCTGATAGCTAACCTTATTGAATCTTATGACTCATAGACGAAAGGCAATACATGCTACAACACTGGCAAAGTTATTGTTAATGCAATTTGATTGGTTGATCACTATCTTTCCTGCAATCTGATTGGTTGATCACTATCTTTCGTGCAATCTGATTGGTTGATGATTTTCAAATCTTTGCTGTATTCAGTTTTAAGTTTTGTTTAACGTTTAAAAATCTTGGTTTCGTTCAACATTTTGCACTCACTGATAAATATGATCAAAACCGTTTATTTGTTAATCGAATAGTTAAAAACCGGACAAAGTTTGACGGTTAACCGTGAAACGTAAATTTTTTTTAGTTTGAAATTTTTTTGCTTGAAATTTTTTTGTTTGAAAATTTTTTCGTTTCCAAATTTTTTTGTTTCAAAATTTTGTTTGAGATTTTTTCGTTTGAAATTTTTGTTTGAAAATTTTTTCGTTTGAAATTTTTTGTTTGAAAATTTTTTTGTTCGAAAATTTTGTTTAAAATTTTCTGTTTAAAATTTTTCGTTTCCAAATTTTTTGTTTGAAATTTTTTGTTTCAAAATTTTGTTTGAAATTTTTTTCGCTTCAAAATTTTGTTTGATTTTTTTTTGGTTTGAAATTTTTTGTTTGAATTTTTTTTTCGTTTCAAAATTTTGTTTCAAAGATTTTTGTTTCAAATTTTGAGTTGACATTTTTAAAAGTTTGTGCACCTATTAGTAAAGAACTGGAACTGTTTAGAACAAAAACCTTTGACAACATTGTGGTGCAATAGTACACGTCAGAACCTGGGGGTTGTACTTGAAATGAAAAAACACAATTCATTGAAATGGATCATTTTATTACACTCCACATACATCCATACCAGATAGTGGTTCTGGATATTGTCGATACAATGTATTTTGAACTTCTTGCACTAGTTTGTCTTTAGCATATAATTTTAATTCCAGTTGAAGTCTTTTAAGGTCTATTGCAATATCAATTGGTGGAAACTCAATGTCCATTTGATCACAAATAAACTGTTTATCAATACAGGTATGCACCCACGAACGATGTTGACAACCATCACAATATCTAGATACATGTTGTACAATATGCATAAATAGTACTTTTTCAGGAATATACTAGTTTTGTTGCACACTTCCGCTGCATGTTTCACACACTGAAATACGCTGATAAATTTGTTCCATTCTGTTTCCGTTAGATACACCATGTTGCGAGGGACATGAAATGTACTCTTTTTACGTAACAGCACCATCTTCTCTTCGAGGACTGTACGCAGCACCACTTCATGATTTGAGCCTAATGATTTGACTATGGTCACATTTAGCTCATCATGAAAATAATCGTTCATTTGGTCGATTCGTGCCATTCTTCACAGGTCAGTTGTACACCAAATTGTTCTGCTTTGCCCAATCGAATCACAGGTTCAAATGTTCTAGCACTGATACCAATCATCACATGTTTTGTTTGAAATATATTTATTGGATAATAGCTTGCGAAGATGAACTCTTTATCGTTAGAAGTACACATCTTTCCTCCTGAAAAGCACTTGCTCAAATGACTTCGTGGGATGACACTGTATTTGCTGGTTTATAGTTATTGCTGACGTCATTGGTAAAGAATGTGCTGACGTTTGAATTCATGATTTCATCACAGTTGCTGACGTCATGCCGACCAACCATATTCATACAACTACAGCTGACGTCATTGGAAAGAAATGTGCTGACGTTTGAATTCATGATTTGCTGACGAATCCGGCTGTGTACTAAATTCAAGTTGATGACTTCGACCCAAGAATCCTTTGTAACATAAAGATACAGATCCAGTATTTAAGAAACGCAGCAGTTCTTCTTGTTTTGATGCTTCCATGGGAAAATATCTTGCTGGTAAAATTATATTCTTATCATTTTCAAGCTTCACTACGATTCTTAATCCAAACTTTGTAGGGATCATTTGGCTAGCTAAGATTCTATAAGGTACATTCTGTTGTAAATCAGTAATCTTGGTAAATGATTTCATCACATCACGTGTGTTTAGAAACTGCAGACAAGTAGCCATGATGACGTTATCATGAATACTAACTCGAACGATACTTATATATGATGCAAAACTGATGACGTTGCATGATCATGTTCTGACGTGAACTATTGCACCACAATGTTGTCAAAGGTTTTTGTTCTAAACAGTTCCAGTTCTTTACTAATAGGTGCACAAACTTTTAAAAATGTCAACTCAAAATTTGAAACAAAAATCTTTGAAACAAAATTTTGAAACGAAAAAAAAATTCAAAAAAATTTCAAACCAAAAAAAATTCAAACAAAATTTTGAAGCGAAAAAAATTTCAAACAAAATTTTGAAACAAAAAATTTCAAACAAAAAATTTGGAAACGAAAAATTTTAAACAAAAAATTTTAAACAAAATTTTCGAACAAAAAATTTTCAAACAAAAAATTTCAAACGAAAAAATTTTCAAACAAAAATTTCAAACGAAAAAATCTCAAACAAAATTTTGAAACAAAAAAATTTGGAAACGAAAAAATTTTCAAACAAAAAAATTTCAAGCAAAAAAATTTCAAACTAAAAAAAATTTACGTTTCACGGTTAACCGTCAAACTTTATCCGGTTTTTAACTATTCGATTAACAAATAAACGGTTTTGATCATATTTATCAGTGAGTGCAAAATGTTGAACGAAACCAAGATTTTTAAACGTTAAACAAAACTTAAAACTGAATACAGCAAAGATTTGAAAATCATCAACCAATCAGATTGCACGAAAGATAGTGATCAACCAATCAGATTGCAGGAAAGATAGTGATCAACCAATCAAATTGCATTAACAATAACTTTGCCAGTGTTGTAGCATGTATTGCCTTTCGTCTATGAGTCATAAGATTCAATAAGGTTAGCTATCAGATTTCAAATCAATCACCACCAATGATCTTAGACTATGAGCTGTGACTAAAGTTCAATGTATTGTTTCAAATTTCGCACCTTATGTTAAAATTCTGTTTATCACCATTCTCAAATTTAAAGAATACTTCTCTTGATATACCTAAGTCTTAGAGTTAATATGCTCAATAATGTCAATAATGTCCATCAAATGTTTACCTGAGTAGAACCAACTGTTTTCTAGAAGTGTGTGTGTACTCAAACTTAAGAAGTACCACAACAAAGGAAATGAATCCCTGTACACTACCTCATCAAGGTCAATCACGTGGTACAACGTCTTGCTTACGTTTATATTTGGCGGGAATAATCAAAACTAATAACGCAATTCTCAAATTATCCTACAAAGTTTCAATGTTCCAATGTCCTGGACTCCTAATTCCATCATAGGTCAATAACTGATTACGTGATCACAATGATTTACCCAATGAATGAGATACTATCCAATTTTAAGAACCATTACCAATTATTGATATGACAATAAGAAATGTACCCCTTTCAAAATTTAAGATTGGTACACAAATACACCTGTGTGTTATGAAAAAAGTAATAAATCCTGTACTTATTCAATAATAAAGCCGGTCAATAACCTTTAAATTTTGAATATTTGGCCATAAGAGGAACACCAACATCTACAATGGGTCCTAGAAAAAGGTTTACCGAATTTTGTTATTTGATAATTCCCCAAATTTAAAAGGGAACATAAACATATAAAGGTAATAAACCTCTGTACATACCCATATAACATGTATCCATGAAAGAGAAACGAGGTAAACCACCCAAATTTATCATAATACATGTTAGGGTCCAGTACTATAATACCAAATATATAAAATGAGCAATTTCTAAAATTTAAGGGATGGGCCAAGGTACCCCTAACAAATTTTAAAGGGGTGCACAAATGTACCTATGTCTTATGATAGGGAATAGACCCCTATACATAACCATATAAACATATAAGGTAATAGGACCTCATCCAAGAGATAAATTGGGTCAAAATGTCAAACACGAGGTACAACGTATTGCTTACGTTTATATTTTGGCAATTTCGTACCCATGAAAGTGGACGATGTGGACCATCCAAATTTATCATGATACATATTAAGGACCTGTACTATAATACCGAATGCTTAAATCAAAAAAATTCCAAAATTTAAGGGGCGGGCCAAGGTACGTACCTCTCCTAAAATTGAAAGGGATGCACCAATGTACCTATGTCTTATGATAGGAAATGAACACCTATACATTACAATATAACCATATAAGGTAATAGGACCTCATCCAAGGAGATAAATTAGGTCAAAAACCAAACACGTGGTACAACGTATTGCTTACGTTTATATTTTGGCAATTTTGTACCCCTAAAAAGGGAACGAGGTGGACCACCCAAATTTATAGTGATCCATATTAGGGTCCTATACTGTAATACCAAATGTTTAAATTGAACAATTTCCAAAATTAAAGGGGTGGGCAAAGGTACCTCTCCCAAAAATTTAAAGGCGTGCAAAAATGTACCTATGTCTTATGATAGGAAATGGACCCCTATACATGACCATATAACCATATAAGGTAATAGGACCTCATCCAAGGGAATAAATTAAATCAAAAACCAAACACGTGGTTGTACCTAAATTTGGCAATTTCGTACCCATGAAAGGGAACGAGATGGACCATCCAAATTTATCATAATACATAATGAGGTCCTGTACTATAATACCAAATGCTTAAATTGGAAAATTTCTGAAATTGAAGGGGTGGGCCAAGGTACCCCTCCCAAATTTTTAAAGGGGTGCATTAATATACCCATGTCTTATGAAAGGTAATGGACCCCTGTATACGCCCATATAACCATATAGGGTAATAACACCTCATCAAAAGGATAACTTAGGTCGAAACAAAACACGTGGTATAACGTATTGCTTACGTTTATATTTTGGCAATTTTGTACCCCTAGAAGGGAACGAGGTGGACCACCCAAATTTATAGTGATCCATATTAGCGTCCAGTACTATAATACCAAATGTTTAAATTGGGCAATTTCTAAAAATGAAGGGGTGGGCCAAGGTACCCCTCCCAAATTTTTCAAGGGGTGCATTAATATATCCATGTCTTATGAAAGGTAATGGACTCCTGTATACGCCCATATAACCATATAGGGTAATAACACCTCATCAAAGGGATAACTTAGGTCGAAACCAAACACGTGGTACAACGTATTGCTTACGTTTATATTTTGGCAATTGTGTACCCCTAGAAGGAAACGAGGTGGACCACCCAAATTTATAGTGATCCATATTAGCGTCCTGTACTATAATACCAAATGTTTAAATTGGGCAATTTCCAAAATTTAAGGGGTGGGCCAAGGTACCCCTCCCAAATTTTTCAAGGGGTGCATTAATATACCTATATGTTATGAAAGGGAATGGACCCCTGTATACGCCCATATAACCATATAAGGTAATAACACCTCATCAAAGGGGATAAATTAGGTCAAAAACCCCCGAAATTTGAATTTTTGGCAATTTTTTACCCATGAAAGGGAACGACATAGACCCCCAATACTGATAGAGGTACATACTGTGGTCCTAGGCTACCATACCAAATTTTTAAATTTGGCAATTTCCAAAATTTAAGGGGGGTGGTCCTATGTACCCCTGCCAAAATTTAGGGGGTGGGCCATGGTACCCCTGCCAAAATTTAGAGGGGGTGGTCCTAGGTACTCCTAGGTCATTGACCCCGGGCCAAGGTCATTGACCTTTGACCTATGACGTCACAAAATTTTTGCTGACTCGGCGCAATATACGCGGGCCCCTACTACTCTCTTTCTTAACATTAAAGCTAATGTTTGCGCTATGTGGCTACCACCCCCGCAAATAACTAACATTCAGTAATATTTACTATTAAAACACGAAAGTTTAAATTATAATGTGGGGCAAAGCGCTCCCTCCCCCCAAACTGAAACTTTTTTTCTTTCTTTCTGCAAATACTAGTTTTAGTCCATATATAAATGTGTTCAAGCATTTGCGTTCCTAAAAGATTATCAGCTATGGTACCAAGGCGTACTTGTATGACATCTATTAGCAGAATTCTAAATTACATCCTACTTCAGTTCAACCCCCATCTGTACAGCGTACATATATATCAGGTATAAATGATTTTAAAGTGATCATGTTTCAGTACACAATCGGTGTAACAGTTAAAAATCGTAACCAATGAATCAAACATATTGTAATTAAGCACACTATAATTAAGCAAATAAAACTATACAAGTAAATGATACGTCTTTAGCCCTTGGTAAAATCACAGTAGCGGTTCTTAAGAGAAAAATGCCCGTATATTCATTTTTTACGCGTATGCTCTCCCTCTCCCAAAACATGTAGTCCTACAATAATAATAATAATAATAATAATAATAATAATAATAATAATAATAATAATAATAATAATAATAATAATAATAACTTTACTAATAGAAAATCGCAATTACATTTCAACTGTTCGCAGTCTGTCACAAATCTTATCCCTTTTGTCCTGATTACAAATGGTCGTAGGTTTATTTCCCGAGAAGGTAATTAGTCCCAAGTTCAATTTCTCAAAAGCAACTCGTGTAGTTTACCAATAATTATTCAAAAAACTTCCATTATAATTAAGTGAATAATACAAGCAGGTTTATAGTGCGGTCCGTAAGTGCAATAATTTGTATGGATCGTGCATTTCCGGTTACCAGCACGAAATTTGGTCAGAGTGTTTAACGCGACATGTAAATGAGAAAAAAGCCGGGAGACAGCTTCTCAATATGTTTCGTGTGACTCTGGGTGCCATCTTGAAAAATGGCCTACTTTTCACAAGTTCCTCAATTTTTGTCCGATTTACACCGTCTTTGCGCTCAAATTCACAGGCAAAACGATTATAGAAGACTGTGAACTGCTAGACAATAACAGCAATAGCTTTAATTTCTTGAGGGGGGCTAGTGAAAGGGCACAGGTATTCTGGGGGGGGCAGTTATTTTGTGTACACCAAAAATAAGACTATTGTGTTACTTGACCTATATATCAAGTCAACATCTCTGGGAAGGAAGCTCACGACAGGCCCGCATTCACGGGAGTCATGGGGGGCCACCCCCTAAATTTCTACTGCCTCCTTAAAGTTTTCATGGTAGGCTTGCAAGAGCAGATATTACAGTTAATATGGTTGGATCGGGCCCTCTAACTTCTACCGTCCCCCTACATTTTTGCGATGGCTACGAGCCTGGCTCACGATGCAACCAGACTGCACTTGCCCCTTCTTCCCATCTGATGTCATCCTGGTGTATTTAAGGAATTTTCTAAGGGACATTTCACCAGTAGGAAATCTTACCGCCACTTTTCACGTATGTCAGACGACCAGCTTCACGAACAGAACAACAAACTGATAAAAGAAAGTGGTTCTCTATGGGGAGCTTCCGATAACTCATTTATTCTTTTGAAGAAAATAGTCAGTTGTCCCGAAATCGCTTGTTTACTGGCTGAGTATGAACACAGCTACTCTGCTGAGTTGCACGTATCGAGATCACACCACGAGGACACGGATGCATTTCAAAGGACAGGACACATGTGAAGAACCTAATTGATCTACTTCGTGATACCGTACTGGTAATCCTTTTGAAGAAGAGCATCTGTCTACAGTTGGGTTCACTAGACGTATAGCACCAGAAGATTCGTGCCAGTCTGTCCGCATCGCAGCTATCACAGGAACCAAAATGTATGGGGACTTCGTTTATAACCGTCTAATGACATGCAAGCAGTCTATACACGATGTTATGAAGAAAGTTAATATGCAGCTTTTCAAGTGTAGCTTGTTGAAAGTTCGTTGCAAAGATAAGATGAAACTTGCTACTGCACACAAAGATTCTAACCTGCTCTGCAAAATGTTCATAGCATGTCAGGAAAGGGAGGGCGATATCAGAGAATTCTTTTCTCATGAGAACACAACTTATCCTCCATCAATATCTGAATTTGGAGATCTCAGACTTCCTACCTCTAAATCAGATATTTTGAAATTTTTTGAAAAATTTGTTGGGTGTACAAGTACTATCAGCCCCCATTCCTCTTGTCTTGTCGTCGATGGAGCGATGCTGGTACACCAACTGCAACCAGGAGCAGCAAAAAGATTTGCAGAATATGCGACAGTTGTGAATAACTGGGTTTCTTTCCCACTTCGAGACACTAAACGCTTAGACGTGGTCTTTGACCGCTACATTGAAAAGAGCTTGAAAACACAGATGCGTCAGAAGCGTGGGCAGGGTGACCGCTTTGTTGTCAAGCCAACGGGACCGCTTCCAAAAAATTTCCAGAAGTTCCTTGCAAACGATGACAACAAGGAAAGGCTATTTCATTACCTCGCCGTAACAACAACTGCAGCTGATATTTCAGAAAGAGAAATATTCTGCACAAGAGGAAATCAAGCCTTATCCTCTTCCTCAGACTTAGATATTACTGGTATTTCTCCCTCATCCCACACAGAAGCTGACGGAAGAATCCTTCTGCACGTCCGTCACGTCGCCGAGAAGGGACACAAAAATATTACAGTTCGTACAGTTGACTCTGATTTTGTTGTTATCGCTCTCTTTGCGTTTCTGCATCTATCACCCACTCTGAAGAAACTATGGGTTGATTTTGGTTCTGCAAAAATGCGACGTTTCATTCCTATACACACCATGTGCACGAACTTACCTTCTGGAACGATAGATTTGCTGCCGTTTTTTCACAGTTTTACGGGCTGTGACATAGTGTCAGCCTTCCTTGGCGTTGCAAGACAAGTGCGTGGAATACGTGGATGGCGTTTAGAGAAGTGGATACAGCTTTCCGAGAACTGGCAGTCGTTCATTCTCACGATGTTGTAAGCTACCAATCTCGCATGCTAATCCAGCGATTTGTGACGCTCATGTACGACAGATCAAGTACTTGCGAGGAAGTCAGCGAAACCAGACGAATTCTATTCAGCAAGAAAAATCGCGCAATAGACAGAATACCTCCAACCGAAGACGCATTGAATCTCCATACAAGAAGAGCAACTCTTCAGTGCAAGATCTAGAGACAGTTCCTCGAAAAGTATGTGCATGATGTCGAACCCCTGAACTGCGATTGGAAGGAAGTGGATAACGGACTTGGTCTTAACCTGTGTGGACTACGTTGAGGAGTATGTCTGATAACAGTCGACAACTAGTGATATACCGTTGCAAACTGCGCTGTACTGGGAAATGTACTTGTATTAAGAACGGCCTCGTCTGTACGTTGCTTTGCGAATGTGAAGGACAATGCTCACAGTGATATCACTATGAACACAGCAGCTGAACTTGTTTTTTTTTATTTATTGTGAAAGTATATGAGTTATGTAGATATGTAATATTGTAGCAAACGCATTAAAGTTGTAGAATGATAAACTGTATTAGTTTGTACTTGATATACAACACCTCTACAATAAAAACTCACAGTGAGGTCGGGTGACCGGGGAGGCCATTCATGCAGTTTACCCTTATGGGACCTTGCCTTTTTAGGTAAATTTTAGAGTTTCAGTCAAGCAGATATGGCAACGAGACTATTTATCGTAGGATCATGGTTCATACCTCGTTTTTTTGTAATGAAGCTGCGTTTCCAACTGTACTAGTCAAATTTTCCTATTTTGTACCTAAGGCGGGAAATTTCAGCCCAAAGTGGGAAAAAAGGAAATTACAAAAAAATGGCACCAATATCTCCCCTCGAACATGCAAGTGGTACCTGACACGAACATGCAAGTGGTACCCAAAAACTTCGCTTTATAGTGAATAGAATGAGGTATGAAGAAAGGTCCTTAAAAATTAGTGTAGATGCTCTAGCCGATTTACCAATTTCCTCCAATAATACATTGTCAGTCAATTATTTTTCAATGAGGTTCAGCATAAAGACTATTCTTCGTAGGAACATGAATCATACCTTGTTGTCTTCGGAATTAATCAATCTTTCGAGTAGTACCACTCATATGTGGGTACCATGTGCTTTAGGATGGAAAATTACTTCCAAAGGGAAATTTTGTCAAAAAAATCACTCTTTTTCAAGTTTGGGCCCCTCTCCCCCCTGGATTAACGCTTGGATCTCAAAATCGCGTAAAACATACTAAATTGTGTATTTAATATCTGTGGAAAATATAAATCTCATATCTTTGAAATTAAGGGCGTAAAGAAAATTCACTCACGTGGAAAGCATAACCCATACTACTTTAAGATACTACTTTAAGGGAAAAACAAAAACATTCCCTGACACGTCCCTATTTATCGGAGGATTATAATTCCCAAATGATTTTGCGTGAAATTAGGGTAGCTTTCATTGGTACCACTCACATGTCCCTATCGTGTCCTTGAGCGGAGGAAATCCCGAAAAAGGGAAATTTTTCCAGAAAAAAATCTCATTTTTTCAATTTGGACTCGATTTTCTCGCTTCTGATACACAATAGGGAAATTGTAATAGTACAGTTGGAAACAACACTTCATTACAAATACAACGAGGTACGAACCATGATCCTAGAATAAATAGAAACGTGTCAAAAAATTCCCAGAAAAGCTCTAAAATTTACCAAATTTTTTCTTCCTCAGTGTTCGTGACGTCACCACCCGTAGGCATCGCACGTGTGAGAGAAAAATGCCCATGAAACACGTTGTATGATGCTTCCACGCTCGAATAAATACAAAAAAACCCAGTGTGAATAGCTTAAAGCTTAACTAGAAATTTATAAGGCAAATTTCAAAGGTCGACGATATGGTGCAGATCTGTTCCATCGGTCCCCAAAGGGTTAAATGACTAAAATCGGAAAATTTTTGCTACTAACTGTTTCTTTTTCTGTTTGGAAGCAGACTGGAGAAGAATAAAAGTGTTTTATAAAGCTTTCATGTAAATATTTAGATTAAGTTGCTAGAAGTTAGCCATTTTCCAATATGGCGACCAGTGTGGACCATAATGATCCTACGAACTGTCTCCCGGTAATTTTCGAACCTTGATTGGACATGTAACAAAATGGCGAACTTTCATGCTGGTAACCGGAAATGCAGGATACTTACGCTAACATACCACACTATTAGCATTTAAAAAAGTTCTCACCTTAAAAATCAAACTTCCTTCTGTTAGAATCAACGACCAAAAAACGTTTTTCAATATGCACTATTGCAGTATGTAAATAACAATAATAATAAACTTTATTTCGTTAGTATTTATAAGGGGTTTCAATGTGTCCCTCCCCAAACCATCATCTTTTCATCAGGTCTTCAAAAACCGTTTTTTCATTAATTATAAATAAAGTCATCATGTCCGCTAACAGCGTTCATCATGTTTAAAACTCGATAGCATCAAATTATTCATTGCTCCACCAGGAAATCTAAAAATTTCTTATTGACAAGTTCATCAACCGCTGTAGGAATCTTAACAGTAAATCACCTTTCAAGGAAAAGCAACCATGTTTTCCTCATTCACGACAGGGTATCGACATTGGCTCCTGTAGCGGTATGCGGTTCTAAAATATACACGCACTTTCTCAACTAATTAAGGAAATGGTTACAAGTAAAACTTTCGCATTGCCAAAATCAGATATTGCCACAAAAATACATTTATGTGTTTGTCCATAACATCTTGTAAAAGGGAAGAAACATTAAATTTCTATCTGTCTTCATCACTGCAGATAACTATCGCAGTGACAATCATAGTTAATGGAGGATATTTCAGTATGTCGCCACTCAGACTTCTAATGGGCAAGGGGAAACCGTCTAAGGATATTTCAGTACATATTGACAAGCGGAAATAAAATTAAAAAGTACATTAACACACTGTGTGTCACCGCTCAGACTTCTAACGGAAGCAAAGGAACCATCTATAGATCACTGACCCGGAACTCAAGCCATTTACAAAAATAAAACTACCTGTAAGTGTTCATTCGAAGATAGCCTTCTGTGAGAGACGGAAGAACAATTCAGACTCTGCGTATTTCAACTTACAAACATGGAGTTAACTATAAGCCATGAACAAATCAATAAAACGATGAATATTAACAAAATAAATAAACAAACTATTCAAATCACACACATTCCCTATCTCAAACATGTTTTCTTTTTTTCCTCCAATTAACATGTGAGAACAATAATTCTCTCATACATCGTTCACCTCCGGAGCTTGGGGTCCCAGGTTCATTCTCAGTACGTACCACATAAACTTTTTACACACTGTAAGTGTTCTGAGCTTGCTTAGCAAGCGGTCAAATTAAAGTTAACAACGAGTTTGCACAGCAAACGATTTATTTTGTAAGTTCGCAATTTTTAAAATATTTTCGAAACATCTTTGGTATACTCACATATTGTTCGAACATCTTATTTTTAACAGCGAGTTTGCAAAACAAACGATTTATTTTGCAAGTTCGCAAATACAATTTGCTCCGACTAATTTATTAGGAGAATATCTTTTATTCTCTCACATATTGTTCGAACATCTTATTTTTAACAACGAGTTTGTAAAACAAACGAACAAATTATATATATATCATTCTGAGTTTCTATTAGTCAAACCCAATTGTATAATACAAGATTCAAACACCGGTATTCATCTCATTGTCAATAATGTAAATACATTCAATATTAATTTAATCACTGGTACGGAAGTAAGTGATACAGAATAACGTTTCATCATATCAACAGCTTTAATTCAAATCGAACCAATTAAGATTCAAATTTAAATTTCCATTATTATTTTTAAAAATATCCAGTATACAGTCTGTACAGACACGTATACAGACTCGAAAAAGAGGACACGACCTTTCCAACAATACACACATGTAATCACAGCTAAAAAAAAAAGTATACAACCTCGAAAAAGAGGACACGACATGTCATCAACCACTAATGACCTAACCGAACACACCCATTAAAGGTGGACAGGGAGTTTTCTAAATTAATTATAGAACATAACGATACTCGTAGAAAAGTAGGGGCGGTACTACTGTGGATTGGGTCCTTGGTTCGATCCCAGCTCGCGCCAATTGAGCTTTGTGTGTAGTGGACAAACATAGTGTGCGTGAATTTAGTGTTTCTTTGAGAAACAACGTTCCGGAGGGCACACTTAGTATTCCGGGGGGCACTACTGGGTTGGGCCGTGCCTCTCCAAAAGGTATCGAAGAAACAGTTCGTGGATTTTCTCGTGATTCTAACCGGCATAACCGTAATACGTACTAAATGTAAATGTATGTAATATGTTTCATTTATACTAAATGTAAATGGAATATAAGTTAAATATTGGGATGACAAGAAATCTTGATTTACCCTGGTGACAATAATTTTAATTAGAATCTTTAATTGCCAACTCAAGTTTTGTCTACAGAAGGAAGGAAAAACTTTAATGTGTGTGATCTTGAAAGAAAAAAAAAAAGAAAAAAATCTTTTTTGCTACCATCTTGTGGTGCAAGGATGGCAACCGTTAAATTACTTCATTGTATAAGTGGTGGACACTGTGTTGGACGATAGCCAATGATTTTCTTTTTCGCACTACCACTCTGTGACTCCGGAGGGGGGTGAAGGGGAAAGTGAACGAAACGCCATCAAAACATAAGAGTGAGACAACGGCTTCACTTCCGTTCTAAAGGACGCAATAGGCTTTCAATGAGGAAAACTTACACTAACACACGTCGCCAATGTTACCGCCAAGATTCAATTAAGTGTAATGAGTCGAGATAAATAAAAAAAAGTTACCGAAGGCAGCTCAGTGAAGTTGTGTTATTTGCTTTTGTTCAGAAGATTCCCAGCGTGTCAAATGCTTTCAACAGAATATAAAACAAATTGAATGCGCTCTGTCATTCTGCTAACACATTTTAACCCATCTCGCTAAGAGAATTTATAAATAGCCATCTCACTTGTATAGCTAAAACTCGTATGTAGGTCATGGTATCAAGGTTAACCTTTGAAAAAAAAGCCGTTATAAAACTTGCTAGATGGAAAATATTACCTTAGGTCATAAAATTCGATTCAGTTTTCTTTCAGCCCGCAGTTCCTTTAATGCGCCCTTTAGCGGTTTAGAGATAACATATTGTTCACGGATTTAATACATTACTACCGAAAAATGAATCACAAAAATAAATGTTGATATAAACACTGCTTTCACTGAAATAATGAAAAGAATAAATTGATCGTAAAAGGAAGGAAGACTTACAGTATAATATGATAATTTCTAGATACAAGAAGAAAAGATAGCAAACGAAAAATAACCAAGCATTACTCACACGTTACATGGAAAAGCTAGAAATAAATTCATCCCCTAAAAGTTAAAAAGAAAATGGTGGTTTCGTCTGGGTTTACAATTCGATAAAATATGTTCTCTAGATAACATTAAGAATGCAAAACACTAATAACATTCATTAAAGTGAAATGTAATGACCATAGACTTTGAAATGCCATGAAACTTGTTCCACTGGATGAAAATATTTATTTTTAAATTTGATTTCATGATTTCACGATTAAAACCGGTTTTCAATCGGCGCTCCACAAACCTATTTTACCAATTTCCAACTAATTTTTTTATTCTTTAACCTAAGGATTGTCTTTATGGTATGCCAGGTCTTACGTTTCTCTATCACCCTTTACGTTATATGTTTCTATTATTCACGTAAATATGTTCTTCCATTTTAAAAATCTAGTAACGGATTTTTAAATGGATTTTTCAGTTTTTGCAAAAATGGATTTTCGATTTTCGATTTGGATAGCATTAGGCACCACATTTGCCAATCCTGTCTTCTAATTGCTCACCAAGACATTGATTAAATCTACGTCGAGTCCCTGAAAGCATGTCGTAATGGGTTTCTGAACTTTTGACACCGGATGTAAATCAGTTACCACCTTATGCATTTTTAGTTGTCCTAAGACTATTCCTGATGGGGAGAATCTACCTTTTCACGGATATCTAACCAGTTTGGTATCGATCTTGTATATATGCTCTTCCGCTATCAAACTCATATGAGTGCAGCGAAGGTACAGTTGTTCCCATAGGCTTTACCAATGATGACGTCAGAGAGGGACAAAAGTGCGCACGTCCTCCTGTTAACCTGCATTCCCAGATATTACGTATTTTAATGAAAGGTAAGCGATATATTACTATTCTTTTCGGTACACACGAAATAGCTGTCCCTCTCAAAAATGTCTTTGCTCCTCTGCCTGTTCCCAAATATATAAAGCTTGCGTCGTCATTGAGCATATTTCTAGAGAGGGACAACCCTTTCTGGAATACAGTTTAACTCTAGATTAGTTTTTTTCAGTTCTCAGAAGTAATGGACCATACCCTTTCTAGTGAAACATCCTAGTTGCGTGTATGTCTGTTTCCCTGATATGACATTAGCATAGTACACCTCAACTGCTGGCGAAGTCCCCTTTATGGTGCAGGTTTTGTATATACTACAGTGATAGGAGCCATCTTCCAACTGATACTCCGAGAGTCTGACGTAACATTTGCGCGAATTAACTGCTATATAACAAACCATTGATTACTCGTGTGTTAACTGTAATTAAATACTATGGAATGATGTATAGAAACGACAAATGTTTGCTGGTGCCGCGCGCGGGCGGGGCTTCGTGTGTTTCGCTCCATTTGTTAATATGTATCATAGACCGCAAGAAGCTGTTACGCGGTATTTTGCTGCTCCGTGTGAGATCATGTTAAACATTATCAACTAAGCAAAATTAATACGTTGATTATTAAGTTAGGTGACAGTTTACAAGTTTTAGAATTGAAATGGTAGTTGTATTTTTAAGAGCTCAATTAATACCATACGAAATTTCATACCAGATGATCAAGAAATTAATTCTGTAGATGATTATATTGTAGATCTGGTCAATTTGACGGATTCGAACATGCGTGGAATAAATAAACCATTTAGTTTTCCATATTCTGTTGTCTCAATTTCCAACACAAACGAAAATATACACCAATGTATGTAATTACGAGGTAAACTGCCGATTATAAACATTAACATCTTTGAATTACGAATATATTTTCCGGGATAATTAATAAATCACTTTAAATAATAACTCCAAAACTAACTTTCCTTCAAACGCGTTCTATATATTAATTCCTCTGTTTCTTACGTGACTTGGGAAATATTTCAAGAAAAGAAAGAAAATAGAATATTTTAACAACGCTTCTATAACAAGACATGTATTCGTAGATCCAGAGTTGGCGTGGGTCAATGAAAACGTGACCCACGACCCACTGACTCACCACCCACCGTGACCGACGATCCACTGACCCACCACCCACCATGACCCACTCTGATCCACCACCCACCGTGAACCACTCTGACCCATCACCCACCATGAACCACTCTCATCCACTGTGACCTATTCTAACTCACCAAAATCCATCGTCATCAACTCTGAACACGATCCACGGCCTCTTCTGTACTGACTAAAGAGTTTACACATGTAATAAAACAAGACTGTGAAATTGTCACTACTTGGAGTTTAAATTTCTAGTCAATCGCTCAAGCACCACTCTGTTACAATAATGGTGGATCTGACCTTTATGATCTAAAACGGTAAAGTGTTTCTCAGTTAGGAAATTGAAACAGTTCGACGGGGCGGGGGGGGGGGGGGAATTGGTGTGTGCCTAAAATATACTTGTATTAAGAGAGTATTCTTGCAAGTGTTAATTTCTGAACGCTTTCCAAAAGAAACTTCTATTCGCAGGAAAATACCCCTGTACAATATGGAAAAGGTTGTGGTTTCTCAATTCACAGTATTTTTCTCACAAAAGACTTGAAAAAATCAGTTTTTCATAGTGTATAAAGGTACTCGGGTACCCTATGTGAGAGCATCTCCGTAAAGTACGCTCATAATTGTAATTTGGGTAATCACTAAACACCACGTTAAATTTAAGTTACAAATATGCATAATTGCAATTATTATGAATATTTATTCAAAGTAGTTTATCTAAAGCAAAGAAGAGACTTACTAAAAAATAGGTACAAAGTTGAATAACACAAATAAGCCATTAGTAATACAAATATACATTTTCTATAACTCGTAATTTTCCATCTTAAAACAAACCTGAAATCGTGTTTATTTCCTGTTTGTAACTTTTTCGTGGTAAATCATCCACAGCGGAATGATGTCCATCCTTCAGCCAAGAAATAACTAGCTCGTGTACTTTGAGCTTGACTAGCGGTGGACCATTAACATTGATGAACAACAAGTTAGACAATGTTTGAGCACTTAGTCTATTTCTAATATCAGTCATCTGTAAATTCATAAGGGGAAATCCCCTTTCGCACTCTGTCGTGGAAATTTATAATACTTCTACCCGATTTCTGCAACTCCTCGTCCACAATCTGCTTGTTAGACTTAAGTCTGATAACGATTTTTCTTGGTCAGTTATGAAATACTCAGCAAGAAGTATCATCTCTCTATCACCATACATCTTTTCCATGTCGACTCATGGAGAACAGACACTTCATCTACCACTCCTTCGATAGGGAATCTTGTGAATAAATTATCAATTAAAGCCTGATAAACTGATGATTTCTTATTTGTTTATAAATTTAATTTTTGTAATTACACATGAAGGTTTGATGCCATTACCAAGTTCCCTCGGGCACACGTAGTTACATTTAATTTTTATATAATAATTTATATATTACAGTGATTCAAAAATGTATTTTTTCCAGTAGTTAGGAAAAAGATCTCACCGATCTCGAAAGCCAAGTAGTAGTATAAGTCCTATTGCTATTATTACAATTAAAAATATCAATATCCAAAAGTGCCTGAAGTTCTTTTTTCACTTGGTTAGATATACTCACCTCAGGTAAGTAGAGAGAAACAAGTGGAAAAGGAAGGGAAATGAAGGTCTTGGAAGTAAAACGAAGACAAATTTACCAGTCTTCAGAAGATACTGTCTACAATGCAGTGAGCAGAGAGGGTCGGTAGATCATACTGAGCCGGTGGATCGGAGTGTGTCATGGTGGGTGGTGGGTCGCAGTGGGTCACGGTGGGTGGTGGGTCACAGTGGGTCATGGTGGGTGGTGGGTCGCAGTGGGTCACGGTGGGTGGTGGGTCACAGTGGGTCACATGCTCTTGACCCACGACCCACTGACCCACTCAGAAAACTTGACCCACTTCACCCACTGACCCACCGATCCACTCCATCTCTGGTAGATACACATGAAAACTAATGTAAGATGCATATTTCACGGCATTTTATGCACCCGTGACAAGATATTCACTATATACACATTAAATACTCAATTCTTGCTTTTATGGTCACTGGATAAAATTGGCATGATGTATATATATATATATTACTCAGATGACAACGTGGACCCTCTAAAGGTTAATATGAACGCAGCCCAGCCAAACTATAAAATACCTACTAGAATAGAAACAAGAATTTTATGAAAAAATGGATCAAAAGATTGCTATCTCGACCAATAATTAGTTTTTGAATAAGGAGCCACAATTTTTTTGAACTGCTCCTATATTGAGTTTCCCTGTTTTCTACTTAATAAGTACATCATACTGAGTTAAGTGATAGTTTGTGTTTGACTATACTATGTGCAGTTCTCCACATATAAGGCTTAGAAGAAAATTTTTGTTGAAATACGCGAAACCAGTGACGACTTAAAAGAAGATCATATGGACTGAATGGAATGAAATTTCCGGCCATTTGATATTCTAAAGACAAGAAAAAATGCCAATTTCTCTCTAGAATAAACAGTAATAATAAAAATGTGACTTTTTATTGCTAATTCGTACATTAGTGTGGAGCGCGTACATTCAACAAAGGATTCCGTGATGTGATCAAAAAACAGATTAAAAACTACTATTTCAAATGGAATATCACATGACCACACGAAAAAATTGTTTTTATAAACCGCACTTTAGACAAAT
The DNA here is from genome assembly GCF_964235325.1 of Thermobia domestica. Lineage (NCBI taxonomy): Eukaryota > Metazoa > Arthropoda > Insecta > Zygentoma > Lepismatidae > Thermobia > Thermobia domestica. The sequence continues at coordinate 16,863,179 of NC_137457.1, forward strand.
AGTACGTCACTAGTCAATTTAAGTTTACATGGAAATAAATATTCAACAATGATATGTATTATCACTACTCTCCAAAACAACATCATTTATTCCGAAAAGTATGTATATACGGCTCAACAGCAACTTTGTCATGACGTAGGTTAAAAATACATAGTCAATGTAACTAATGAGTTGCCTAAAGTAAAATCATACTACCGTTAATTTTAGTTGAATAGCTTATGTCCATTTCCTTGCGGCAACGTAACTGATTTTTCAATAGAACTAGACGCGGAAAAAGCTTTTATTTTTTGCCTGTTTTACATAGACGATAACTTCATATTTGAAAAACGGAAGTTTTGTAACCGTGTGTTTAGTTAGAGAGCAAGAATTTTAAACAGGCTTCTGGCAAACACCAGAGTGTGGTAGTACGTAGTTGCACTAAATATGACAAAGGCAAATTGAAATATATTCAGACATTCATGGATTTGTTATCCCATAAAATACTTTTATTGATCAAACTTTGGAACTTATCTCAATGTATAAGCAGAAGTGTACAAAACAATTTCCCGGATTTGTATTCCCATCTCTCGCCCAAACTAAAAGTAAACTACAGTAGAGCGTCGATTATCCGAAGTAATTGGGGGACAGGAGTGTTCGGAAAACTGGTCTGTTCGGATAATCGAACTGTACATGTTTATTTGCCATGCGCGGAGCGGCACGCCTCAGCTCTAAGCTGGCGCAGCTGTTGCTGTGAACAGCTTTGATACTGCCGCTACTTCTACAGCCAGTGCCAAACCGACAGAAGTGTGCTGATTGTTGAAACACAGCGACTGGCGGCTTGGCCGACCAGCAGCGCCTTATGAAGGCTCCATTAGAAGCAATGTTCCGCCAGCGGTGGCTCAGTGCGACGACTACTGTGGGAAACTTGGTTTGGGAGTGAAGGGGATGATGGACAATAGGGTGGGAGAGTAACAGGTGCGAGCGAGTACACAGTTCGGTTAAGCGGTCGTTCGGTTGACCGACATTCGGATAATCGACGCCCTACTGTACAATTTTCGAAAGTTATATAGGTTTCTAGGGAAAGAGTTTGAAATGTTTCCAACCTAACAAGGAAAGGGGTGTGACAACATGGATTGTCACAAATATGGTAATGAAGATTTGGGTGATGTATGTATATATATAATAAGGTAACTCATTATGGATTTATTAGGAAGTAGATGGCGCCATCTTTTATTTTGTGGAGACATACAACCTTATTCTCCCTTTTCCCTTTCCATCCTACCTTTCTGGTCTCAAACAGGTGTGTAATGAATTGAGAAAATATATTCAAAGATATGGTACCAGCTGGTAATGTAAAATGACGAGGAGCTTTGATGTAAAATCCAGATTGTGATTGGTTGGTTTCCAACCCGGAATGAAGCCATGGATCAACTGACGTCGATCGTCAGTTGGTCACTGTTTAAGGTACGTAGTGTTTGTTCATTACACTTTGTTAAATTAAATTATTAGTTATTTTGTGAAAGTTGTGCAAAATTTTGTTAGTGGATTTTTTGTGAGTATACTTAACGTATTTGCAAGATGATTATTTAATGATTGACATATTTAGACACGAGCAAGTGTATAATTTTGGTAATTGAAAATTTGACTACTTAAAGACGAGAAAATTAGAGGTTGCTATAGGCCATGTTGGAATGGCGCTTTTTGAGAAAAAAAATTATTCTAGGTTGTTTTCCATCAGGAACCGTAGGATTTTTTAAATTATCTGATTGTTACGGTAATATATTTTGTGTACTATTAGTTGTTTTTTAATTTTTTCTTTATTTATAATAAATTGTTTATCCTTGTTAATTGAAATAAAAGGGTTGTCATTGCTAAGTAACTTCCATAAACAACTGAAATATTTTTTGGCTTAAGTTTCGTATATTAAAAGTGAGAGTTATACATTTACATTATCTGGGGTGCGCTACGCGGCCTTTTAATACAGTACTGGCGAAAACTCCCCACTTTTTCAGGATTATTTCTCCGGTGGACAATTCTGTATTTTGAAAGTTAGATATATGCTGTTCTCTTATTTTATCAAGTACGGATTTTGGCCCGGGATGGTCATTCGGAAAGAAAGGGGATTAAGATTGTTTCGTTACAGGGGAAGATGAATTAGATCAGTTCGGGTATGTAATAAAGAGATTTGTGTCAATATTTTAGTTGCAATGGTATGATGGTGAAGTCACATTTTATCGACAGTCACGAAACGGTTGAAAAATTCGGAGATATCAAGTTAGAAATTGGTTAACATTTTGGGTGAAGCAAGAACACGATGTTATTTCTCGTAACTGTCAATAAACTACTTTGAGACTCACTTTGCGGCAATTTTCTCATTCTTACGCTTTACAAACAATGTAATAAATGTAATGCATAAACCATTCCTACTCAATGATGATTTCAGAAGGTGGCCTGTGGAGAATTCCCTCCGATCTACAAAATTCCACCTGCGAACTGAAATCATATCGTCCTTAACCCGTAACAACAAACGCTAGATTTTTTGACATAACAACACAGGCTCGTCTGTGAGACTCCCTGTGAAATTTACAGTAATTATCAACCAATGTTTGTACTGGAAAATAAGAATTGTACATTTTTATTCTCGTTCAATGTTTAGTTAACAAAATAAATGTAAATAGCCGTTAAAAAATTCGTTGCATGATAACTATTACAAATACAAAATACATTGACGAAAACTTTTGCCTATTTTGATAGTACTATATTAGTATTGAGAAACCACGTTTACTATAGTCCACAGACACAACATGATCAACATGAAAAAAAAATCAAAGAATCATTTTTATGAAAAATACATAAACTTACAAAAAGGCAAATATTTTAAAAAATACAGGATGTCTTAAAAGTCATGTTTTTAAATAAGAAAATTAAACTCTGCCATAAATTTCAATATTTGAGTTACTATAAACTGTACCAAAGACCAATATGTTCTCCATTTCCACTGCGATGAAGATAATTAATGTTCTTAAAACAAAAACATCAGGTTCTTTTGCTTGTTTGTACTTTTTATTTTGTACAATAGCGGAAAATCTCAACAGAACACTCATGGTCCGATTCATGGTCCAAACATGGTAATTGCATCATGGTACCATTCTAAAGCAAAGTTTTCATCAACTGTCAAATCTTCATCACTTCCTTCTTCTTCCTCGAACCACTGGGTAAGAACATTCCGTTTAAGTTCACAGCAAGCGAAGGAACAGGGACAACATGCATTACGTTACAACACACTCCCGTCTCTTAGATGGCAAGCAAGAATGAACAATTAATCATGTGACCCCAATAAGAGCTACAGGCACACTACAGTGAGGATGCAACGGTAGCAGAACAAGAAACGCTTAGATGGTAGTGCCATCTAATTTTACAACAGGAGAAAAGGAAAAAGCTAGTGAGTGGTACTTTGAGCAGTATCGGAGAGGGGCGTGTGTTGTTATTCATGTATGCAAAGACAGACTTTTCGGGTTTTTACACCGATTTCAACAATATAATGTAAAACTGTATACATTTACCGTATTAAGAAATATATAGAGTTGTACCCTGAAACTATGTGAATTTAGGAGCTTAATCGTCTCCTCCATAAATTATCTGTACGACTCTATCTAGATAGATCAACGGGATTATAATAGCCCTCGGGAGTGTTCATGATTGTACGAGAAAAAAAAGTAACATTGCAGAAACTGTTTTTCTATTGAACATACCTTGAATTATTCAATTTTAAAAAGTTGAAAATAGAGAGAATTGCATGGGATACCATATATATATATTGTGCACTTCAGATTAATTTTGATAATTTTTACTTGTGATGAAACAAAGATAATATACGGTATTATAACTTTGCAACTCCTCAGGAAAGTCGCGTATAGATCCATGAATAATATAATCTGTATTTTTTCTAGTAATGATTCATCTCTATTTAGTCCTTTTTGGTTCTCCTACAGCCCTGTTAGCTATTTATATCATTATCTGTATCTGTCACTTTATGCAGACGAAACAGGTATATCTACTTCTTCTATTCGTCTTGGTCCTGATTTTCCACGAGAAAGACAGTTAATGCCTAAGGGATTTATTTTTATCACATTCTCCCACCGACCTTTTTCTTTCACTTTCTAAGTTAAAAGGATGAGATACGTAAATGTAGCATATAAGCTATAATTCCTGGTACATCAACAATAAAAGTGATTTTCTATTCTTTTTCAATAAAATGTACTAAACAAAAGGAAAGAAAGTGATAAAATTCGCTTAAATTGAAACAAAATCAGGGTTTTGTCAACATTTTTCGTACAAGAACTCCCTTTTAACAATCTACCTATGGGACAATACAAATATTAGAAGGAAACAAGTCTCTTGTTATTAGTAATAATAATGTAGTGAAATAAATTAAAATAATTAGCATAAACACAATGATAGATGCTATATTACTCATAATACGAATACGGCTTTATGTTATTAAAAAAAAAAAAAAAGAAAAGAAAAGAAAAAGAAAAAAGAGGTGGAACTGAAACGTAAGAGCTTAAAATTTTGATAGTAAATGTAAAATGTCTTCAAAATTACTCATTGATAACACGTGAAAGTAGTTGTTCTTAGGAAAGTAAGTAACGAGAAAAAAAAATCGTTAAGGAAATTCAAAGAACTCTATTACTTAAGATTTTTATGATTTACTGATTTTAACTCAGCAAAAATCTTGATACAATAAGCAATAAAACATTGAATTCCTTGTCGGAAGATTAGGCAAAACAGTAATAGGCCAAGAAAAAAATTCTAGTTCATCTACTTCTAAGATGAGATAACGATAATTATAAAGGTACTGTAGGTAATTGGAATAAGTTAGATCAAACTTGTTGCGCCTACACCTAAGATGAAAAAAAATGAAATGAAATCTTTAAGTTTTACGTCCCACGGTTATGCCGGTGAGGCTAAAGGAGACGGTGATGATGAGAGATGAATGAAATGGTGGAATGAAGAAAGTGGGAGGAAACGGGAGAACCCCGAGAAAACCCACGAGCACGGTGTTTGTCCACCACAAAGTTCACTTGGCGGGGGCTGGGATCGAACCCGGGACCCCAAGCACCAGAGGTGAACGCTCTACCACTGAGCCACCGCGCCCCCTACACCTAAGATGAATTTGACACAACGTTGTTGTCAATAGGGGTTAGGCGAAATAGAAATAGGTAAAACATAGAGACAGCGTATAATTGGTCAATCGTAATTATTAGGCTAGAAGAGCAAAACACTATTATGGCCACGTTCATAGTACGTTTACCAAAAGTTTTTTTTTTTTTTTTAATTTCCTGAACATTCTTCTACCACGATAATCTCTCTTCATATCATAAAACAAGCAATCCATATACTCTTCTGATTTTGGTATGTACGACTCTGTTATTTATTATTATTATTATTATTATTATTATTATTATTATTATTATTATTAAGGGATCCGGGTTTTGGGGGTATTTTTTAGACTTTCAGTCAAGCAGCTACTGCATCGTCACTATTTATCCTAGGATCATGGTTCATACCTCATTCTCTTCAGAATGGAGCTGACTTTCAAATGGTGCCACCTGCGTGCTCATACCATATACCAGGAGAGGGAAAATGATGTCAAAGGGAAAATTTCGGGGAAATTTTTTTTTTCACATCTTGGGCTGCTCTGGAGCGGCCCTCTGTGAACGTACAAATTTAAAAAAAACTGATAAATAGTATTTGGTATACTGAATGTGTGTGCCAAATTTCAAGTTTCTATCTTGAACACTAAGGGCGGAAGAAATTTTATAAAAAATTCCCACAATACTCCAAGTTACCGCAAAACGCCATGATCTCAGGTTAAAAAAAATCCTGAGACATTTCTATTTACCCTAGGGCTATAATCCGCCGATCATTCTCTTCAGAATAGAACTGCTTTTCAGGCGGTACCATTCACTTGTCCCCATCATGTATTTTTGGTAAAAATATCCCTTTTTCAACTTTTTCGTCATATCTTCGTCTTAGTAATATGGTTAAACAGTTATTAGGCTAGTACTACACCAATAGGCTATACATATAACACTGGACCAGAATTCTTTTTACAAACATTATTTGTATCTCGTGTTGTTTTCTAATTGTGTATTACTACGAGCTTCAGAAGTCTTTCAGGATCTGTTGCTATAAGTGTCGTAACGAGTACAAGTTTCTTGTTCCTTAGATCCTAATACCATCCTATGAGCAGTAGTTATCCGTGATTCAAATGTTACATTTGTAAATATACACACAATGAATCTTCACGTACTTCACTTGAAGTTGAAGAAAGTACTGCAAGATAAAGCTTGCATCGTTTATCTTCTTTAAAATACTTTTCACACATATATGATTGTTTACTGTGTCAATGTTTGTTTCTCCGTTACGACAACATATATTCAGGAATTCCACAGCATCAGCCTCATCGGGGAAGATGAAAGAGAATTGAAGATCCCATGTGATGAAGAAGCTTACTCTCTGCTAGAATCAGTTTTTAAGGTTTTTCCTTTTCTGGAAAACCGAAATAAAATCACACCCTATGAATACATAAAAAAGCAAATAGTTCCTATACTCTAATTTGTTCTAATTGAATCTGTGTATCTGTCAAAAAGTTGTATATGTATTTATATTCTCCAGTCCTGCCAGAAAATAACAAGAATAATTGATTTGTCACATGAACGATGAACAGCAAAGGGAAATCTGAATCTCCCCGAAAACGTTTGATCTGTTGCTACTTTCATGACTTTCGCTGTAGTACTTATTACATGCAGCACCTAGCATCTTTTACCTAGCATTTTAAAGATTTATAGAGATTGTTAGTGTGATTGAAAAGGAAAACTACCTAACACATGAAAGTTTCAGTACCATCTTCAACGTTTACCGCAATAGAAGTACGTAAGTTCCTCCTTCGTAAGTCAGTCATATCTTTTACTCTGAGTCCTCTATCATACTACAAACAGAAGGGATGTTTTTCCAACATCCATTAAGCCAGCAGAAGGGAACAGCGTGAGGTAACTAAATGGGAATCAGTGAAATCTCCATCTGTCACACCCACGGACAGACTCTGAGATTAACTCATTATTGAGTTGCGAATCTGAAAACATGAAATACAATCGAAACACCAGGCACGCGTAAAATACGTGATGTAATTCTGTTTCTTCAGGGAGAAGAGTATGACTCAGCCTAAATTCATAATCGAGTAAGTAAGGATTACACCGGGAACTTTTTAAGAGGTTGTTGATTGCATGTATGCTGCAAAAGAGTTTAAAGAAGACTTAGAGACCAAAGTAGTAGCCAAAACTGGAAATCATTGCGGAAAAATACTTTGGAAAATGCGCGAGTCATCTGAGTTGTGTAAGACATACGTTATTATTTGTAAACTGTCTAATCTTAAATTTTCAGTGAACTTAGCAACCATTTGCAGGAACCTAATTACATCACGTAGCTTAAACTTGCTAGTGAACAGCGACTGCATGGCAGAGTCTGTCGATAGGTGTGTTGGACGGTAGTCGACCAATGAATAGCTTCGTCTTATCCTCGTTCCATCTCATTTGCTTCTTCTGTAATAGCTTAACGAACGTTGAAAAAATAGCCCGTGTACTGCGTGACATCCCCTGTAATGACCCATTAGGCACGTCATATATATGTACGTACTGTATATTTCTGAAGGTTGCTTGGCGCTGTCAAGTAGCTCTGCGGAACAAATAATCCCTACCAGTGATAATGTATTAACAATACGAAGAAGAAATTATCGACATATCGTGAAACAGTGGTGATGGTTGTGCTGTCAATTTATAAGACAAAAATGTATTCGATTTTCAACACTACGTACAATTTTCGTAACATTCTTTAAGATAAATGCTTTCTACTAATGACAATATCTCCGTTGTTTACTTCTATAATTTTGTTTACTATAGCCAAAGATCTGGTCGTGTTCTTGTGCCGAACCTGATCTCTTCTGAAAATCTTAGCAACATATTCTTGAGAGATACAAGTTCGCACTACACTGAATATTTGCATTAAAAAGAGATAGTCTTGAAAGAGAAGAGTGCACGAAGTTTAACAATTTGTGTGTAACTCTTAAGTCTCGTTCTTATTATGATGAAATTATATCGTTGCGTACTTCTGAAGATGCTATGAGCTACGGCGAATTGTTCAGTATAGTATACTACTAATTATTTTACGGGCAATTGCATTCATTTTACTTTTGTGAATAGGATTCCATTTCTATCCTCAGAAAAGAAGTTTAGAATAATAAGTTACAAACTATTTTCAACAGAAAAATCATGGATGTTTTCAAACATCGATGCGATTGATGATTCGAGTAAAATATTCTTCCTGGCTATATATGGAATGAAATATGAAAAATATTGACGCAGTAAAGTATCGTATTTATGTAAAGACCGTTGTCAATAAGAAAATCACTGGAAACTTCAACTTTGCAGTACTTCCGTCAATCTCAGGTGCAGCACGCCAACATTTACTGTCCGTATATTTACAAGTGCAACTGTGGGATGATATTGAACTACTGCTCACAGAATGAGTTTCGGTACTAGGAAACAACAAGCTTCAAATATTTAAACACTGAAAGCAACTGTGACACTGAAGAAATGGAGACGGATAATCGTGATGGAGAAATGTAAGTAGGACGAGATGAACTTGCTAAATTCAATACAGTGAAACCTGTCAACTTAGCCACCTCTCTAAGTTGGCCACCTGCTTATCTTGGCCTAGTTCGTCTTGAACCTGCATTTTCCCATAAGACATTCGTTACTTAGTACTCTATAAGTTGGCCATCTGCCTATCTTGGAAGTTGGCCACACTGAAGCAATGTTTACCCTATAATGATAATAATAAATTTACCTACGTATCTTGGCCACGAAAAATAGTTTTGCTTTTTTCTTAACTCTTTCGAATTCCCATATGAGAGGCAGATGTTCTGTATTTGTGACTGGACACAAGGAAGCATAGATTCGCACGATTTGTTCTTGGAGGTCAATGGCCAGAACACTACCCACATAAAAGGGTGGTGAAGGAAGATGTGAATAAGAAAAAGCACGTACAGGAATTCAGGAAATGGTTGTACGTATTTTTTTACCCCTGTCTGTTTTAGTAAAACCATTAGCTATATCGGCTACTTTCATCAGTGGGAAGCTTTAGTAATTCCGGATAATTCTCAAAGTTAAAGCCCAATTGTCATTTATTGGCACCTGATTGCATGTCAAAAGGTAGCGGAGGTTTTGAGATATGAATTGCCTCAAGATTTTCTCAAAACATCTTTTGCTCCGAGAGAAACACTTCTAGCTCATTAACGAGAGGTAGTTAATTACAATATTAGAATGTGCATATCTGCCAAAAAGAACAAAGCAAATATGTCTAGAATGAACCACCATTTAGTAACAACTGAAAAGAAGTCATATAAATTGCATATGAATTTCTCAATTTATAACTTAGCTTTTCTTGTTTTCAATTTGAATAACTCAGTGTGCTATAATATCAATTTCAATAAACTGCGTACATACACTTCTATTTTATGGTAGTTTGTGTTATTGTGTTTTCAATCCGAATAATCCAATGTACCAGACTAGTTTTCAGGAAGAGAAAGGTATGCATATATATTAAACATACTATCAAGAGCGCCGATCCTGGGGGAACCGAGGGGGCCCTGGCCCCCCCAAGCTCATGTGACCCCTATTTTTTTATTTATGAGTATACAATATTTGGCATAATTTGAGTACAATTTGTCTTAAAATCTTCATATATCTACCTTCTGCATCTGAATACCCCCCCCCCCAAATTTACAGAGAAATCGGCGCTCTTGCATACTATAGCAATATTTTCTAGTACTGTATATTTTTATGATTACCCTATACACATTATTTATAAGTAGCTGTCGTGGCACTGCTTATTAAAATTTTACAATCAAGTAATACTAAAAATTCTATTCTAAAAATACACAAATCACACTTATTTTCTGTAAGTTGGCCACCTGTCTAAATTGGCCAATTTTCGATGGAACCGATGGTGGCCAACATAGACAGGTTTCACTGTATATGATGGTAATAAAATTAATGTTGGAACTACCAGTAAATTTTTCCACCTGCACAACGTAAGGTTCGAATTACGTAGTAAATGTGAAACAATAATAAGAATCGTAGGTACGGTATATGTTCGATATTTAGTGTATCACCTTTCCGGCGCTAATTTATAATATTATCAGTTTAGTGTTTATTATTGTTATTACTATTATTTGTCTCACTATAATTGTCTGAGTAGTATTAATGATACTATTATGCTAGTAGTTTGCATCTAAAATAAAACAATGCTTATACATATATAATACTGTATAAGCAAAATAAGTAGTTTCAATCGAGTAGAGCAGATATTTTGAGCGGGATTTGTAGCTCATATAGCATAACCTAGTGATAGGAAAGATGAGGGGGAAAAGTCTGTCGTGTACTCAGGACTTTCTCTCCAGACATCAATCGTATCGTAGGTTTTTGTTAACTTCGGCAAGCGTCAAGGTCACGATGGTCCATGCCCACAGCACATATGGCCAAATTCAAGTTCCGGTCAACTTTCTTAGAATCATGAAAAAACCTTCTGGCTTCTGATGAAAATGCAAAGTGGTAGTTCAAAATCCTCGAACCTCGGCGCAGTAACAAGTACTCTGTCATTAGATGTTATTTGCTTTTCTGGGTACTTCACTATAGCAGAAGAGTGTTGGGGCACAGAAGCAGTGACGATATCTCAGCATAGCAGAAGCATTGACTCTAGAGAACTGGATTTGCAGTATTGGTGGAAGCGACCAGACATTTGAAGGAAACGAACTTGTGAAGCTCTTAGCTTACCTATTATATCCTAGTGTTGACAATAGGAGAAAGGTAGATAATGATGATCACTTCAAAACAAACTAAGTTTGAACTTTACTTCAATTTCTGAGTGAAATAAGATTTTATAATACTGCATCCTTAAAATGTTTGAGACTAATCACTCTTGTTGACTATGTCGGCACCAGCATGAATGTTCTGGGGCAATGAGACAAGTAGCTAAAGTTAGGTGAATGCCCAATTATGAAATCGGAAACAAAAGGCATCTATCTGGAATCAAACTGCAGATCGTCAATGCACCAAAATGGTGGGATTTATTTGGAGATGATGCACTATTATGGGCCGCGGCGATTCAGTGGTAGAGTTTAGCAGTGATGCTTGTGGTCTCTAGTTCGATCCCAGCTCGCTCCAAGTAACCTTTGTGGGGGACTAATACCGTATGCGTGAGCTTTATCGGGGTTGTCCCGTTTCCTCTCACTTTCGTGATACCATCAGTATCATACATCTCATAATCATCATCTCCGTTAGCCTTGGTCATCATTGTGAGATGTTAAAGTAATAAAAAAACTATTGATATTTAAAATAGCTGAAATAAACTGTATGTCCAACTTCACTGCATATTAACGCCAGATTATTGGCATTGGTCTGGAAGGAAGCAGCCATCATCATGCTACCTATGCCTGGCAAAGATAACACATCCACAAAATCTTGGTTCCATCAGTCTTGAGGAGCCTAGCTCCTTTAAATAAGAACACCAACCCAACTTGGATACAAAGGGACCCTACATATTTATCTTCACAACCAACTCCAGGGCAAGAGACAAGAGTCCGATAGCATGTTACTTTTGTTGAGTTTATCATTATTATCTGAAGTGTCTATGATCTACGTGGTCACCACGTGGTCTCCACATAACCACTTGTACCGATGTGTTCTGTGCGCGCAATTTCAGAACTCATACAACACGCAAGAAACTGTGAGCCGCAGCATTACACAGATGAAGCAAAGTTTCATGGTAAAGAGGAGATAATTCGAGTCGTAAGCTTTTCTCGAAGTTCGTCATACCCAAACGCGAGCTGTTGGAGATAAAAGAAAAGGGGAGTCATCATAATATATTATGAGTTTTCAATCATCGACTGTTTAATTTCTATGTTCTCTACACTAGACTAGTATTGGCAACACACTCCCTGTTTATCACTTAACATAATAATCTGTTTCATCTACAGGCGATTCCATTATTTTTATAACAATCTATGTCATTCGTTTCTGGGTATTGCAATTCAGTTTATGCCAATATATATATATATATATATATATATATATATATATATATATATATATATATATATATATATATATATATATTATATGTTCGAAATTAACCTTCACATATTAAAAAGCTACATACATTAAGTAATATACATCATATTATGCCGCTAACCTATCTGTGAATTCTAGAAATTCATGAAAAGCTGTAAAACTGGGAAAATATCCAACTTCCTCATAATCGAATTGTTAGTTCTCTCTTTAACTCCAAAAGGCGACATGGCGTCTAGTTTCCTATAACGACAGAGTTGTCCTCCATATATCCTCCAGCCAGGGTATTAACACATATCTAACAACAAAGCTATTGTAGACACGAGACAAAAAAAGAAAAGAAAGAAAGAAAATCTCAAAGGATATAAAGAAGACTAAGATAGATGTGATCTCAAGTCATTGCACATGCATTTCTTTTGTTATTAGTTGAAAAGTGTTACTTTTAACTTTTCCTTTTTCCTTTCAGCACACCAAGAGTTTTATTTTAAATGTGCTCAGCCATATTGAATTGTTTATCTTTTCCGCTTGTCTTCGCACATTATCTCCTCCTAACGTTACTTCTGTATGTCTTTTCCAGTTTTATAAATAGCATCTTGTCTTTCCAAATATTTCACTGAACATTTCCATCGTAAAATTCTAACAAAAGTTGTTTATGTAAACAAGACATAGGAAAGAATAAATTGATATCTTGTTGAACGAATTCATGTTTGAATTTCGGGAAACCTTTCAATCGTAACACAGGATTCTGTAAGATCAACACTATATTAATCGAAGTTAATACCAAGTAAATATTCTTGAAACGTTTGTCATTTTCGAAATGATATTCACCTCAATAAAGGTTGAGATATTAATAATTACATAATACTGTATGTTATTGCAACGTACATTTTTGATATGTTATTGTTGGTAATGCCAGTCAATACTATTAAAGTAAAATAATATGTTAAGCATAAGTTTGTCAGTAATAAATTTAGAGGATGTTGTAGTTTTTCTGACAATCTTTATACCGTGAAACCTCGTTAATCACCACTCCCATAGACTAAACTTCGCTTGATCGGAAAAGGCAAAAAATGTAAGATCCAAAGTTTAAATGTGTCTAGAAGTCAACAAACGCATTCGCCGCGTAGCTACGTATTGCTGTGGATACTTCATTTATAACTGTCTCAGCAGAATATCAAAATAGGGTTCAAACTTACTTCCGCAGCAAGAATTTCAAGTCGTGCAGAGCCAGATCCGTTGGGCACATCATCATAATAAAACGTAAAACTATGTACCTTATAATGATAATCAGGGTGTGCAAAACATGTTTTTTCTGAGGAGACATGGCTTTTGCAGGAGAGACTGATGTTTTCGAGGCTTTATCTCGTCTCTATGTTAAAGGCGAACGGAAAGCCTTATTTCAAGATATGAAAGCATAATAACTCCTCATTGGTAGACCACATGCATAGATAAATATATACACATTATTATTATTAATATTATTTTATTTGTAGTTGGAACATGGGTTTTTGCACTGCATAAAATTAGCATCACATGTTGTAGAAATTGTGTCAATAAGCAGTTCATAAGAAAATAAAAAATCATTTGCGAAGTCCATTTGTTTTGCTTTGCCCTTATATTAGTGAAAATATCGGAGAAAAATTTAAGATTTCATTCAGACACTATTGTGTGGATATTACTATCCACTACTGATGTCATAGCACGAAACCTATCTCTCGCCCGAGAGAAGCGCTGTTTGAATCCGGAAGGTAGTGCATCTGCACATGCTCTCCCAAGCTCGCTCCAGTTGGAAACAAGAGCTTGGCTGGTAAAGACACGTGGAAACGTATCTGGTGCAGTGTTGTTGAAGTGGTAAAATGGTATTGTGTAAGTGCAGAAATGGAGCAAATGGCGAACTTCAAATTCTGTTTCAAACTGGACAAAAATGCAACAGAGACACACGCAATGTTAAAGTAAGTGTATGGTGAGCAAGCATTATCCAGTTCCCGCACATTTAAATGATATGGGCGTTTTCGGGACGGGTATGAAAGTGTTCAATATGACACCCACACCGGAAGGCCGATTTCTGTACTGTCCTGAAACAATTGAGAAAGTTCGCGAGCTTATAACATCGGATCGGCGAATCACTATTCGAATATTGGCCAGAGAACTGAAGACCGATAAAGAAATGATTCGCCAATTTCTGACGCAAGACCTAGGGAAACGGAAGCTGTGTTCCAGATTTGTTCCGTACTGTTTATCGAACGAACAAAAGCAACTCAGAATTGACGTGTATGGTGAACTCATCGACAACGCTGACGCTAAATCTGCTTTCCTGGATTCAATAATATCGGGTGACGAATCATGTTCCTACCAGTACGACCCTGAAACCAAGAGATAGAGCGCAGAATGGCGGTCTCCCAGCTCCCCTAAACAGAAAAGGTTTCGATTTCAAAAATCAAAGGTCAAAGTCATGTTAATCGGTTTCCTCAATAATGAAGGACTTATTAATCATGAATTTGTGCCACGTGTCACGACTGCTACAGGACAGTGTTACGCAGAAGTTCTTGCCCGAATCCAGCAAAGACATTACAGTGTACTTCCCCGTTTTCGACAGAATGTGAAACGGTTTCTATTGCAGGATAACGCCCGCCCCCACATTACGCTTCCAGTGAAGCGGGTTTTGGCCAAGCATGAGGTCGTGGAGCTGCATCATCCGCCATATTCTCCTGACTTGGCCTCGCCGACTGTTTTGTTCCCACAACTCAAAACTGTAGTGAAAGGAAAACTGTTTGTGGATATTGAAGACATCAAGAAACATGTGACGTCGACATTGAAGAGCCTTCCGTAAGAGGACTTTAAAAGTTGGTTCCACAACTTATACAGCCGAGCACAGAAGGGTATTACGGCAAGTGGGGATTACTACAAAACGTACGTTTATCACATCATTTGTTCTGGCGTTATTGGAACAGTCTTGGAAATTAATAGCCACCCCTGTAGTGTAGCAATAAGATTGCAACCGTGTACACCCCTGCCGACTAACTGAACCTGTGGCTTTAGACACATTGGGTCTTATGCAGAGTCGTTTTGACGTATGATTAGCCTCATACTAAAAGTATGACTACTGCAGGAAACATATGTTAATCAAACTCTTTAGTATGACACTAATCACACGTCAGAAAAACTGTGTATAAGCCTCATTATATCTAATAATTTTAACACGTGTATAAAGAAACCAAAGGTTTAGTTAGTTGGCAAAACTGTTACACATGTATAGCCTCTCTTAATGAACCATTATAGTTTGCTCACTGACTGAGTTATTTATATTTTAACCCGTAATATATAGTAGCTCGAGAGCTCAAACATCACGATAGTGATGATAATGCTGATAATTTATCACTGACAAGGGAAATCCACATTGAGTAATAGGTTATTAATGGAAGTGCAATTAGGTGTAGTGCTTCCTGTCCATCTAAAGGTTCTGTTAAATCATCTGAGAAATATCATTCGCAGACTAAAGAGAAAGCGTAGCTGAAGTTCCTAATAAAAAGTGAGCTTCGTTTTACAGTGTGAAACTACAATAAACTTTCAAACTATGCACATCAAGACTTGAAGTAGTACCTCTATAACTACTGGATGCAATATAGATATGAGATCAAAAACAGAACCTGTTACTCGAGCGTTGAATCCATAATCAGAAAACGATCACTTCGTATCACATACTGTTTTGGTTCTATGATGATTAACATTGAAACTTCAACTCTATTTTGAAACTAACTGATGTCTATCACTTTTGGTTGCAATAAAGAAATACAATGAGAGGTTAAACATATTTTTACAATCTAAATTCGTATCAGAATACTGCTTATTCTTAATTATATATATATTATTATCCGGTTCGAACTAATAGATATAACTCATTCCTGGAATGCTTACCGTTTTAACTTTATGGAAATAAGTATTGAGGTAGAGAATGGTGAAGATGATATTTTGCCTTGAGACATTGAATCAATTATAAAGAACTTTATTTCATGATCTATTACCGTTTCTGTTCTATAACGATCAACGTCAAAATTGAAATTGGTTAATTTCTACGAGTTCCAGCTTGAATTAGGTACAACATATTCACGGATGTTAAATCGATCGCAACATATCACTAGTCGATACGCGTATCTGTGACCGGTTTTGTTTATGAAAATCAATATTGAAACCAGATTTACAAGTAAATCTCAACTACTTCGTGTTTCCATAGATTGTTTTGGGTGTTGGTTTTAGATTTCTTTGAAACGTTAAATCGACTGAAAAAAATCACTTGTCGATATTTATTAGCCTTTCTCTATGGCGATCAACGTTGAAATCGAAAATGATTGAGTTCTGCCACTTCCGATTTCAGTTGGTGATTAACAGAAAAAGGTAGCCCATTCTTGTTATACTGAATTGACTGCAAGGAACATTTCTTCATATCTTTAACCATTTTTGCTCTATGAAAATCAAGATTCAAAATGGAAGAACTAGTAACTGCAAATACGTTTGATTTTGGTTGAGTGTTGCAGATTGTGATTATATGTTCTTTCTAACTGAATCGATTGCAGTATAGGGCATGTCAGTATTAATTATCATTTTTGTTGTTTGGTGATAAACTAAGAAACCGGAAATGGTTAATTTGAACCACATCGGCTTTGAAAGGAGTTAACAAAGTAGATTAGATTTATTCCTTGGTCGGCAAATCGATTGCAGAAAACCTGATTCTGTGTTTTTTTTTTTTTTTTTTTGTGCCGTTTCTGGTCTATCGAAATCAGTATGGAAACTCAAAATACTAGTGAATTTAACCACTTACGGTTTCAGAAGATCTTTGTGGGTTTTAAAGATATTTTCCCTTGAAACATCATCGAATCGATTGTCAAGAACTGCTTGTGTGTATCTATTACCGTTCTTGTTTTATAGAAATAAATGATCAAACGAGAAATGGTTAGTTTGAACCATCACCGGTTTGAATAGAAAGTTAACAGAGGAGATAGAATCTATTTGTGGACGCTGAATCAATGTCTAGAAACGGTTTCTCGATATCTCTTACGTTTTCGCTCTGAAACTAATCGACAGGCGGAAGGGCGGAATATAAGTTCTATGACACTTCCGGCACATACATAGCACAGTTTACATAGCTGCTAAAAATATATAAAGTAATAGAAACCGCTGAAAATCAGAAACTAATAAAGAAATGTTTTGAAAGCGATATATAAGAATCAGAAGGGTTAAATATTTTACGCATTTCTTGACTTCCAAAGATTTTGCATAAACATTGTTCTTACCGTTCAAAAAATTAACAATTCTCCTAGGAGTAACTAGTCTATAACATTCTGAAACAAAACTAAACAAATTATTGCAATGCAACGTTACAATGTAAATGACAGTGTAACGTTTCAGCGATATGTAAAAAAAAATATCAATATATTTAAATTTCAGTATCGACAATATTTGAAAAGATTGAAATATGCAGAAATATTGAAGTATTGAAAAATTTAGAAATATCAGATATCCAAATATGGCAGGTATCGAAATATAGAAACAAATATGTATCGAATATAGAAGTATTGATATAACTATCTGTAATATTTTTACTATTGGTATTGCAATTGTTGAAGTTCAATCGATATATAGATATATTGCACAAACTTAATGACTAGTGAAGATGAGCCTAATGTCAGTCTTGCCTATTTCCGTTATGATTTTTTGTCAAACTTTCGCTTGTAATTAAAATTTTAATCATAGTTCGAATTACTCGGTTGTTTTTTTTTTTGCGATGGTCTCGTGCCTAGTTTATTTATTTATTGTCAACACAACAGTCTATTGCCTAATTACAGTGTTGTAAATTACGCAATTGCATGTTCATAACTCTTGATAATTCATGATAATGGCATTTCTAAATTTCTTAGGCGACGTATAACATATATCAAATTCATTGTTATTTGAATACATTTTATTATACAAAATTCTTGTCCTCTAGATTGGTGATTTCATCATTATATTGGACTAGCAGCGTTCACCCCGCTTCGCTGCGGTCACCCCGGAACGCAATAAACTTTGTTACTTAGATAATTTTTACTTTTTCGCTTTCAAGTGATATGATAAAAACCATAGAAGATTGCACTAATGTTAACATTATATCGCCTGTCATTTATGTTAACCCGCCCCGCTTCGCTGCGGTCACCCCAACCCGC
The DNA here is from genome assembly GCF_964235325.1 of Thermobia domestica. Taxonomy (NCBI): domain Eukaryota; kingdom Metazoa; phylum Arthropoda; class Insecta; order Zygentoma; family Lepismatidae; genus Thermobia; species Thermobia domestica. The sequence goes on from NC_137457.1 coordinate 16,881,543, forward strand.
CCCGCTTCGCTGCGGTCATCCCGGAACGCAATAAACTTTGTTACTTAGATAATTTTTACTTTTTCGCTTTCAAGTGATTTATAGCGCCTGTCATTTATGTTAACCCGCCGAGTCACAGGGTCATGCGGGTTGCATATAAGTACGTTTATTTTTATACCTATGATGAACTAATAACAAAGGATTTGTACGTATGGACACCTGAATGGTCAATTATCTCAAGACACTGGTAATTGAAAATTAAAGTGATATGATAAAAAACATCTAGGGTCCACATCCTAACAACCCCCCAAAAATGAAAGAAATCGGTTCAGCCGTATTAGCGTGATGAGCGGACAAAGGATTTTTTGTACGTATTGACACCTGATTGGTCAATTATCTCAAGACACTGCTAATTGAAAATTAAAGTGATATGATAAAAACCATCTAGGGTCCAAATCCTAACAACCCCCCAAAAATGAAAGAAATCGGTTCAGCCGTATTAGCGTGATGAGCGGACAAAGGATTTTGTGCGTTCTCTTTTATATATATAGATCTTGATTTTTGTAGTAATAAATACCAGTGTTTTTACGTATTTTTAAAGAGGGAACATGAAAATGCAATAAAGAAACTAAATCAAGACAGCCTAAAATATTTTGTGTGACTTTGTGAAGGAATAATACATCAATCATATGACGTCTTTGTTCTAGTGTTGGAAGATGAAAGTTAGCAAGAGTGGTTTTGTAGCTGTTATAGGTAGGATAAATTTGAGTTTCTTTTTATGTTTGAAATTTCAAAAAAATTGTCTGTATTGTTTCTAATTGCTTACAATGTTTTATGTGAGTCGGATTCAAAATAGTAGAAGAAACTCTAACTTTGAGCGAACATATGCATTGTATAACTTCTGTAATGTTGAACAGTTCTTAAATTCTTTTCCCGTTTTAATTAAGAATCCTAATAGCTTGAATGACTCACTTGTTATATTTGCAATATGACTGTCAAACGTTAACTTAGCCTCATACGTAACACCAAGAGCTTTAACTGAATCATGTTTATTTATTATATATGTATTAAATTCATAATCAAAGTGACGAGGTAATTTACTCCTAGTGAATGATAATACTTTGCACTTGCTTTCATTGACCCCAGATTGATTGAAAGAGCACCAGTTACCAATATGATCTAGACCTTGCTGCAGTTTTATGTTGTCGTCCACAGAATTAATTTTAGCATATATTTTTAGATCATCGGCATATAATAATTTTTCGTGGTCAGGAATACAGTCAGGTAAGTCATTAATAAACAAGAGAAATAACAATGGCCCTAAATTTGAACCCTGAAGGACTCCTTAGGATGCAATATATTCTTTAGATTTGTATGCATTAAAAAGAACGGATAGTTTACAATTAGATAGGTATGATTAGAAGAATTTAACTCGCTTTTTTTTCAGTGTTCCAATATTGGGACAATTTTAAGGATGACTCAAATACAGGGTGAGGTGGCTACATTGTATCGCGGTTAGTTGGGAACACGCCAACTGCATTCACAAGGGTTGAGGTGGAGGTGATGTATTTATTTCCTGCTGTATTAGCTTTTGCCACTCGCGGTAGGGACGTCATTTTAAAAGAAATTGTTATATGCGACATGAAGGAAAGAAAGTAAGTAAAATATTTATTACGTTTACAATTTTCTATGTCTATTGGCTGAGATATCTTGATTAAGAGTTGTTTTAAGTCATGTTGAAGAGTTATAAAGAAAGTAATAATTATAACTTGCACAGGGTAATCTAAAGTACAATGTTTCAATAATGGAAGACCAGGAACGAATTTGTCCATTGTTTTCATTATTGTAAAATTTTATTTCTGTCTCAAAACTTGGAATGTATATTACGTTTTTATTAAATTATAAATGTTCTGAGCTTCACATACGATTTCTCTGTTTATATTTATTTTGTTTCCGATGTACAGCGACGCAAAAACTCATATTATTCTAAAAGTATCAAAAATAGCACATAATATTATTTGGTTGTATTTCCCTAGTGTTTGCACTACATACATATTATAATTATTTTGGGAAGAGGTATGGAGCAGTAATGTATGTTGTATGTATCATTATTCACTGAACTCAGAGCGTCTCTGGCGGGGGTGATGGGGAGGATGCCCCCTGATATTTTGAGTACAAAATATTCAATATTTTATTATTATTTAATATATTTTCCAACGACAGAAAATAAAAACTATATTTATTTGGAATATAATATTCAGGCTGTGAAACGATTATAACATAGCTCTTGATATGTCTCAGATGGTCCCTAAAGGTAAGAAGATAGGTAACAAATTGAATCGAAGGTAATAAACAGGTTGTGCTAGGAACTAGCATTTGAACCACTTCTTTCGATGTCCCCCTTCAAATTTTACACTCCAGAGACGCCAGTGACTGAACTAGCTACCATCACGCATGTATTTGGTGCATTGAGTCCGGGGTTTAATTTCCTTTGAAGTAGGAGTGTACATTCTACAGAGGTACCGATGGTTTTATGAAACTTTTTTTAATTTAACAAAAAACATGACCGTTTAACAGCAATCTTATATGAGATTCGACCTAGAGCTTGACACGGAATATGAATCACATGTGCTCTTACCAGGAATCGAACCTGGGTCTCTTGCACCAAAGACGAGAACGTTAACCATTTAGTCATGATAGAACTAGTATTATCATAACCGATTATTATTTGTTTGACAACTCATTTCTTTTAATTGTGTTTGACAGCAAAAGGAATATACTATCATTATTAGACGAAGACGACGCATTTGCTAGTACTACAGTGTACCTTACCCCACCTGATGATGGTGCTGATAGTGCAGAAGATAACGCTGATGAAGACGAGGAAGGAAAGTAAACAATGTGCCAGGACGTGAGCTCAGGTCAGAAGCTGAAGCGGTAGTTGTTTCCTCTTCAAGCACAGTGATAGTGATACTCAAAATCAATTATGTTACCACCTATGTTCGTCTAGGGATAAAGCACAACGAACTAAAGGGAAAGTATCGAAACCTATTAGAAAATGGGAAAGGAGAGATATTGATCCTAGTTTTGCGGAGTTTCCCTCGTATTTGATGTATAGTGAGGATATTCCTACAGATCCTGTGGATTGCTTTGAAGTATTTTTTGATGAAACTAGGAGCTTTGAGGGCCATATTTATATTATATGTCCGGCAGAAAGGGGATCGTGCATTTCAAGTGTCTGTGGACGAAATTAAATGTTTTGTTGCTATGTTAAAACTATCTGGTTATTTGAGAGTTCCTCGCTGGAGAATGTTGTGGGAAGTGGATAATGAGATTTATAATTCTGGTGTCTCATCAGCAATGAGAAGGAATGGATTTGAACTAATGAAAAATATTCGCACTGTGCTGATAGCAGTAATCTGACGCAAGGTGACAAGTTTGCTAAAGTGACTCCACTTACTTTAAAGTTGAATCAACGTTACAGGCATAATGCTGTTCTAGTAGAACAGTTGGTAGTGAATGAGAGTATGGTACCATACTTTGGGAGACATGGGACAAAACAGTTCCTACGAACGAAGCCATTAAGGTATGGCTATAAAATGTGGTGTCTGTGTGAATCTCGAGGATACCTTGTCCAATTTCAGCTACGTCGGACGAGATGTAAATAGACCTAAAGACACTGGCTTGGGAGAATATGTTGTAATGCAGTTGACTAATTGCCTTCCAAAAGATATGCATTTCAAGATATACGCGGATAGACTATTTCCATAACTTTCATCAGCAAATGAGTTGCTGAATTGAGTATTGGTTTCACTGGAACAATTATGAAGAACCGAATAGAGCATTGTCCACTAAAAAATTCATAGGAACTAAAGAAAGAAGGTGGAAGGACATTTGATTTCGAAATCGATGCAACTAGCAAATGCATGGTGGTGGAATGGAATGACGATCGTGTAGCTCATTTGATAACTACATGCAATGCTGTGAAGCCTGTTGGTTCTGCAAACAGATGTATTGCTAGAAAGAAGAGTGAATTACCAGTTCCACAACCTAATACTGTTGCAAAGTATAACAAGTTCATGGGAGGAGTGGATAGAATTGATGAAAACATTGAAAGGTACAGAATTTCAATCAGATCCAAAAATGGTGTTGGCATGTTTTTGCGTTCTGTATTGATACCTCATTCCACAATGCTTGCCAACTCTATAGGAAAAAAGAAACAAACACGTCATAAGATTATCTCGGCTTTACAAAAAAGTATAGTCCAGACATATTTGCAGAAATATAGTTCTCCGCCATCTTCAAGCGGAAGGGCGAAAACAAAAAAGGAAATTCTGTCACGCTTCCCTAGATATGACATTTCTGGTCATTGGATAGCTCATAAGCAAGGAAGATGCGCAGTTTGCAAGAAGAACTCCACGAAATGTGTGAAAAGTATAAAAGAACTTACATGATAGTACTTCAAACTTTATTATACTCAAATGTAATGTTAATTCTTTTATTTCTATCGGGAAGAAAATTAAACGTATTTCCTAAATGTCAATCTATATTGGTTTTGTATATCGAAAAATTTAATATGTAAATATTTTATTTCTATACTTCTCTATAAGAACTATAGAATACATAGTTTTGAATTATTATTCATATACTGTAGTAAACATTTACATTTTATATTGTTCGTTCTATATTTCACATTATAATATTTGTAGGAAATATATTTGCAAAATAAAAATATGAAAATTACCTGTTGTTTTATAACGATATTATTTCTAGCTAATATAGAGGTAGAGAGGAGTGTGGTATATGTAGAATAAATGACATATATAGGAAATATTTTTGTCAAGTTCATTCGTAATGTCAGAGTTTAGGAAAAATCTTACCGGTACCGTTCATTCCTGGGTTCCGATATTGGAACAACTACTACTGGTCCCGTTCGTTCCTGGTGTTCCAATATTAGAACATGGCCATACAGGGGAATTAATTCCGAAAAGTGAAAGAATGTAATATTAATCGTACAAATAGAAGCTTCTAATTCAGAAAAACAAAAAAATCAATAAAAATCGAAAGTAAAAAAAAGAAACGGATTAATCAGGGACGGAGAAGAGTGGGAAAGCTTTAATTGCTCTAGTGATATCTTATGATTAACTTTATCGAAAGATTTTCCAAAGTCAATAAAAATCACATCTATTTGGCTGCGTACATCTAATGAATTCGCTATAAAATCTGTAATAATTCGTTATGGTGGATCTTTGTTAAATTAAGCCATGTTGTTTAATTGAGATAACCGGTTTACATGATTAAGGATTCGTCGATAGTAGATACGCTCAAATACTTTGGCAAAAGCAGGTAATATTGCTATGGGTCGAAAGTTGGTAATTTCTTGACTATTGTTGAACTTCGGAATTGGACAAATTAAAGCTGTTTTCCATTTGTCTAGGAAAGGGTTTGTTCTTAGTGATAAATTGAAAGGAATTAATAGGGGATATTTAATAGGGAATATCAGTACAACCCTCACGATGTAGGAGGGAAGTCCATCAGAACCAACTGCTGTTTTGGACTTAAGGTTCTTAATAACAGTTTTCTTCAAATCTATCTGGCAAATATTTAGTGATCCTATGCTACCCTCCCAGATCTATGTTGCGATCAATTATCTTTTCTGAAGAGGGAACATACACTGATCTAAAATACTTCGCGAAAGTGTTGGACATTTCCTCCTTACTACAGAGATCATGACGCTGAAACCTTAACGAGTTCGACGGTAGATGTCTTTTCCTATTTTTAATAAAATTCCACAATTTACTTGAATTCATAGTAATAATATTTTCAGAATTACGTAAGAATGTTTCATAGGCTAATTTGATGTTTTTTTTTAAATTCTCCTCTCAAATGAGCAAATTCCCTTAATAGAAGGTACTATTGCTAGATTTTAGTTGAGATTTTCTACGATAACTTTCCTTAGCCTTCAATTTGTCAATTTTCTCCTTAGTGAACCAGCATGGAAATATCGAGACAGAGTTTTTCCTGCGAGGGACACAAGTATCAAGTACTTCATAGATAATATCATACAGCCTACTTACTAGGTTAATAACATTATTGTATTCCCGTAGGCATTCCCAATAGATACACATTAAACTAGTATACAATTTCATGAAATTCACCTTTATAAATTGTAGCCAAAATATTAGAATTATGACGTACTTTTGAACGACTTTCATGATGCACATTTATTTCTATAGTGGGATGAAGTTGATCTTCTGGCATTAATGGGAGTAATTCCCTGATAATTTCAACATATTCTAGTGTTGATAAAACTAGATCTAGGGTACAATTATTATTGTTTTGTATTTGATTAAAAGATTTCATATTAAAAAACTATGAAATTATGTAAATTTTGACATTTTATGGTACTATTTTCCAGATTAAATTCAATATTTTTTTATTCCTGTAATGCTAAAATCACCAACCAGGAGAACAGAACAGCCTTGGTGATACTTACTTTCAATACGTCCAGAAATATATTATACACATCTATACTTGAATTTGGTTGGAAATAAACTACACATATAAAAATGTTTTACCCCCAGTCATGATTTTGAAAATAACACAATCAAATTCATCATCACAGCTGTTTATTATACTGAAATTGTGTTTTTACAAAGCTGCCACAAGAACCCTGCCCTCTAGATTTGCCTACTTTCTCAACTTCCGATCGTGGTGCGCCACAGTATATCTATTATCAAATAGTTCCGCATCAAAATGCGTTTCATTTATCCATGTCTCTGTTATTGTAATAACGTCACAATCATGCGACAGAACATTGCAGAAAAAATATTGGCATTTGCCACGCAAATTATTTGCATTTCGATAATAGACTCGTAAAGCAGTCCTTGTTCTAGTGTCACCGCCGTTTTTACATACAACTTGATTGTACACTTCACTGTTTTGGGAGAAGGAAGACTTACCCATAGCCCCTTCATTTTCTTCACTTTCCTTCCTCTGTCAATCCCTATATCTGGTTGGTTGGCCAAGGTCGCGCGGGTTAGTTTCTTCTCTTGTCTCTTCTCAGCGGGTGGATCTTAAGCACCTTGATTGTCCGCACTCGATGTTCTAACCTCTGTTGTCGTATGGTTCAATTCATGACGTTCTGTTATTTCTTCATGGCGTGCTTGAAGCTCTTCTAGTGTGTATGACTTCCCATTCCGTCTTGCACGGTCACCTTGTGAGCGAGCATCCTTCAAATGACGTAGGAGATGTCTTTTCGTTTGCCTGAACGATGCTGAGAAATCTTCTTGAATAATAACAGGAGTCCCTTTTGCTCGAAAGCCATTTAAAAGCATCTCACATTTCTTGTACGACGAAAATTTCACAATATTAGGACTATTGGGTCCCCGTCCAAGACGATGAGCCTTTTCCACTGCCAAAGTATCTAAATCAACTTTTAATTGTTTTGTTACAAATTCCTTTACAAGTTCTTCCGATTTTTCCGGTTCACTCAGTTTGATTACATGTACCAATAAGTTCTCAAGTTTGTCCGAAAGTTCACAATTAAAGCCAATTGTGATTTCAGTTTCTCGTTTTCTTTTTTCACTGCACTTAAATCTGTCATTACCACTTCAAGTTGGGAATTTAAGTTAATAGTTGCTTTGAAAACACCAACTATTTTTTGACCCATTTCCTCAAGTTTTTTGTACATATCATCTATTGATTTGGGATCAGGATTCATTTCAATCCCACCTATAACTACTAGCATTCCAATAATTAGCCCTAGAGAGAACCGAAACACTAAAATCAGAATTTCCGTACAGTTTGGTACACTTGATTTTCACTTTGGCCACAAAAGCTCCTATCCGGCCTTTCCACGTTACAATGTCAACACGCATACCGTTACACTTGAATGCACTCCGGAGCAAAGCGAAAACACGTCCGAACTGTTCAAAGACTGCCTTTGGTGCATGAGATTCCTAGTTCTATGTTCGTTGGCAAACTTCTGAACGTATTATGTTGGTTAGAATCCCGCTTTAAATTATAGGTTCACGTCTGAAATGATCTTGGACTGAAGAGTGATACTAAATTTAAACAAAATTGAATCATTGTGCATTCTTTGCACACCACATATCATCAGAAGCGTAAGTACCACAGTTTACAATCCACCGATCTAAATTATGACAATACTTCCAATTTGCCTAGTTACAACCGTGTAAAAATGGTTCAACGTATAAAAGTGTCAGATTCAAATGCATAATATCCACATTACTTAATATATACAGGCAATAAGTTATTGGAGATGTAGTATTTATGGGTATAAATGTACTATATTATTTTGATCTTAAATATCGTGAGTTGTATTTTGATGGCTATGGACAGATTTGTATATTCAAAACAAATAATAAACTTCTAAAATAAAGAACAATCCTATTTTATTTTCCACAGAACCAAGAAGTTGATACATTTGTCATACTGCTTCACAAAGATTAATTAAACATCTTGGACAGAATGCCTGTCCTGCATACGGAAACACTCCTGTGCCACTGGCTTCACTTTATCATTTATTTCAGAGTTCCTTTGGCTAAGGATTTTTTTCTACATCCGAGTTCTCCTTTCCAGTGGATCTTGACATCCATCCAAGTCTACGTATGTCCATCACATGCTCGCGCTCCTCACTGAACTACCGGCATCATCTACGCACCGTTTGATTCCACACGATATGTGACGTACGGTTATGAATTTCAGCGCCGTGTTCCACAGATATTTTCATATCACACAATGGCTCTGATTTCCTTCTTCTAATGTAACTTCAAACTAGGTCTCCCCTCCATGTTTTGCGATCACACAAATTGCTGCTCATCTGAGCTTTTGGCTAGCAATGTAGGTTTTCACGAATTTTGTAGATCATTATTTTATAATTTTGGGGGAGAATAGGACGCAGAAAATGTTTTCAGAATTCTTTTCAGGTTTACGGTATATTTTAAAATAATTTTGGAAGAGTAATGCTAAATACAGTGACAAAAACACATTTAAGAACACACAGAAACTAAGAATTTGAACTAGCAAATTTGCTCAAGGTTGGGATATAAATAAGTGGTGTATATAGGCAGTAATTAGTCCAATATAGAGCCTATGAGACTTCAGGAAATGATGTACAGTATGCTTGAAACCTATATAGTACTCAGTTACTAGCCTTTATAATCACTCCGAAAGGCTAAACAAGCTATGTGTTTACCGAGCAGAGCATGTTACGTTCCTATTTGGCAGGAGGAAATGTTAACCTGTGTTGCTTAAATTGAAGGATAGTATTGAATACATGAATGTAAGATGGACCTATCATACTCTCCTAAATGAAGACTATTAAATGGCATTATTTGTAGTTTATTGATCCGCACCAAAATGGCAGCACTTGGCCCATATGGCAAGTACGAAGTTGTGTTCATGTTTCCATTACCTGCTCGTCTGTGGAGAGAGAATCATTGTCATTAGTATATGCGAGAAATATACGACTTTCATGTCTGACTTTCCATTCACCTCGTCACAGCAGTCTATACGAGCACTATCCAATATGAGCAGATGTCAGGAGTAATCGAGCTAAGGAAACTATCAATCAATTGCTAAGCCCTTGACAGATCATATAAGAACCAGGATGGCAATGATTTGAACGCATAGTGCCAATTGCTCTTTGGGGCCAGGCGTTTCCTGGTATGCCTTGGGGATAAAATGTTTTCACGTCTGCTGCTGCTTCAATACTGTAATTAACAACGAACCATCAATGCACCAGGACTCCCAATCTAACATCTGGCTTTTTGCAGCTACGAATGTATACTTTGCCTAAACTATTAGTTGTTGCGGTACAAAAACAGATTGTATCGACACATGCAACTACGCAAATCGTATTGTTGGATCATCTTCAAAGTACCAGCGGCATGACTAATATAAACATTACAATCATCTGGTCCTTTATTGAAGTGTGCTGGGCGGTATTGTACTTCGTTCACATTAAGATCTGTATACGCATTATACATGCACAACTTTTATGGAAATGTCATTCGAATCGGACGATCTAAACATAATGTTCTTAAAGTAAGGCTAACAAACAACCCGTTTTTGCTCGGGTAAGTCTTTCAGTTGGAGTCACAACGTGAAAGTGTCCCTATTGTTTTCTTAAATAGTCCTTTATTTTACGTGGCTATTTTTACATTTCTTCCACAACTTAAGGTTTATTGCTAACAGGAATAATATACATAATCGCAAATACAAGGGTTAGAAAAAAATCTAAAAGCACTTCATAAAGGACACGTAAGTTTTGCCCTCCACTGTACAACACGTGTGGCGGCTGCCGATTTTTTTTTGTTTTCAATGTGTCATGTGACCTTCCTCTTCCCTTATCAGTAACCCGTTTACCTGTGAGTGGCGTGCTGTGAAAGTGGTGCGGTAAAATGGACGACCTGACAGACTCCCAAAGAGGCATGATTGTTGGTGCCCGTCTGGTTGGAGCTTCAGTGGCAACACTGGCAAACATCGTGGGGGTATCGAAGGGCACTCTGTCCAATGTCACGAGGCCATACACAATTCATGAGCAAACGGCGTATGCAAACCACAACAGTGGTCGAAAGACAATCCTGTCAGATAAAGACCGGAGGGCATTAAAACGGATTGTAGTAGCTAAAAAGAAGACAGTGCAATGAAAATTACGTCTGAATTTAATTCCGGCCTACAGACCCCCGTTTCATTGAAAACAGAGCGACGGGAACTTCATAAAATGAAAAATCATTTTAGGGCCGTAGTAAATGTGAAGAGGCGTATCCAATGGTGCAAGGACAACAAGACGTGGACTCATCAGCAGTGGAAACACCTAATGTGGTCCGATGAATCGACCTTCACCTTGTTTCCAACAACCAGTCGTGTTTAGGTATGGAGAACACTGTCGCAGGCCTGCGATAGACTGTCTGCTCCCAACTCTAAAGCATGGGGGTAGTTTTTTTTTACAGTATGTGCTGTGATATCGTGGTTTTCTGCGGGTCCCGACATAGACCTGCATGGAATGATGATTGCTAAGGCGTATGAGGTCATTTTGGGGACAAGGTTCTACCCATGGCCCAAATATTGTTCCCTGATGGTGATGGCATCTACCAAGATAATTTGGCAGCTTATCACGCTGCAGAAACGGTGAAATCATGGTTTGAGGAGCACGACCAGGAGCTATCACACCTCCCCTGGGTCCCACAATCACCAGATCGAACATCATTGAGCCATTGTGGCCTGAGTTAGAAAGGCATGTTCGGTCTCATTACCCTCCACCAGCATCCATTAAAGAACTGGAGCATGTTTTGGAGGAACAATGGTATATAATTCCACACATCACGATTCCGGAGCTCTATACATCCATTCCACGTCGTATCCATGGTGTTTTGGACGCAAAAGTAGGCCCCGCACCATACTAGGTATGATTTTTACACTTTTGTAAACGTTTTAGATTCTTTTGTTCCACCCCTGTACATACTACATCCACAGGGTGGAGCCACGGTGGCTCAGTATTAGAGCATTTACCTCTGGTACATTGGGTCTCGGGTTCAAAACCTGCTTCAGCCAAGGGAACTTTATGGTGGATAAACAACGTGTGCATGAGTTTCCTCGGCGTTCTCCCGTTTCCTCCCACTTTATTCATTCCACTATTTCCTTCATTTCTCTTCATCACCGTCTGCTTTTCCCTAGCCGGTGTAAACGTGGAATGTAAAAGTCAAAAAATGTATTTTTTTTCTCTCCACAAGAAATACGTTTAAAGAAAACAGGTGCACGAAAACTACTTTATGCTGATAGTGGCAAAGAAAGAATAAATAAATATAAAAAAAATAGAAAACCGTCCATTGTTTTTATCTTATACACCACATACCTACACGAATACTTGAAGGAGAAGCTGTTCGCTGCACATGCCGCAACATCCTTTGCGGAGCCACAAATTTTTCATAAATAATAGTGTTTTCATAAATAAACCCAAAATAGTAATAATAAATTAAAAGAATGGTCTGAATGTTGCTAAGAGATAAATATTGCACCGAAGCTCAGTTCCGACATAACACTGATTTGCTGAAGGAAGTTCATTTGTTTTCCGGCCCCATTTCTTTCTTGTTCCTGTAGTCCAAGTTTCACTCTGAATAAAATTGACAATAATTACATTGTGGTTTTAACTTGCCTTATTATTCAGTTGGAAAATTTCAGGGAAAATACCTAATTATTAAGCTTAAAAATTCTAGTAGGTTTTTTAAAGGTATTATAGTAGTACTCGTATGTTAGATATTAGAATTTCATTAAAGAATGTTCCTCTTTAGTGAATAACATTTCTATCAAGATCTTCGAGAAGTATTTTAATTCTTTGTTTCTTTCATTCTTTTGTAGGTAAGTGAGAGAAACACCAGAAACTAATCAATGCCTCTGGTAAGTTAGTATTGTGTGTAGTGTCTAATGAACCATAAAGTAAAAGATCATGATTAAATTATAATAAATTTAATTGAGCGAAGTCAGTACTTTTTAATTATGAATTTTACGTGTAAATAATTGTTACGGAAAATCATATATTTGATTACTGCAGTGGCTTCTCGGGTGTGCGACGAATCAAAAATGTATCATTCATTTGTTTCTTTATGAGACAGAATGTAATTCATTAAGATATTCCTTTGAATGTGCCGGTATAAGAACTGAGACGTTAATTTAACAGTTTACTTATAATTTGTAAGGCTACGGCTGATATCATACTACATACACTGCTGTTGTATATTACCGCAGCTCCACATACAGATCATAACACTGCACACAATTTCTCATTGAACTAATCAATAAGCATGCAGTGAATTTCAGTGTGATAAATAGAGAGAAATTAAATTAGAATGTAATAGAAAACTTACTCATTACCTCAATTCAGTCAAAAATGAGATTAACGTCTTTGTAATGTATGTTATACCAGGGGTGCCCACAAGGGGGGGCTATGACGCAAACTGCGTCATTGAAATATTTGGGGGGGGGTTAAAAATCTATATAAATATGTTTGGCGGGGGGGGGGTAAAATTAATCGAAAAGATTTTTTTTCATGGAAGAATACCTATAGATAGACAATTGCGGGGGGGTGCGTCATGGACATAAGGGGGGGTGGGCACCACTGGTTATACAGTATGTTTTGTACCCGTTTGCACACTCTCGTAACTACATACGTAATTCTAGACCGTTAGTGAACTAGTTGTATAGTTCACGTTTTAACACAATTGAAAAAATGAAATGAAATTTTGAGTTTCATGTCCCACGATTATGGCGGTTAAATTAAAGGAGACGGTGATAATGAGAAATGAGTAAAGTGGTGGAATGAAGAAAGTGGGAGGAAACGGGACAATCCCGAGGAAACCCACGCACACGGTGTTTGTCTACCACAAAGTTCAGTTGGTGGGAGCAGGGTTTGAACCCAGGACCCCATGCACCTGAGGTTAACACAACTGAGTTTTAATATTTACTCACTTAGAAAAACACACTTCCCTCTGGTCTAGTGGGTGGTGTATGCATATTTGGTTTACACGATCCTGGTCCCACTATCAAAGAGAGCACCTTAAAATATGAAACCATTATTAAAGGCGCCGATTTCTGTATAAGTTTGAAGATTCTCTTTAGATAAATGTGTTTTGTTGCTAGATATCCAAGAAAATATATATCGACATTCTAGTGCTGTAATGAAACTGGAGGATCGTTCTCATTGCGCATTGCGATGGTTGGAATTCCACATTAAACTGTACGTCCCTGTCTCATATACGAGTATTATCGATACTGAAACGAGAAGCTTGATTCTAACCAACCAAAGTTTATAAAAGGCGCGTGCCCTTTCCACCACTTCACCCGTGTCGTGAGTCACAACACTAGATTCCACAGCGAGTTCAAAAATAAACTGATACATACGCACTACACCAGTATGAATGAAGTTCCAGCTGAAAAACTGGTTTCTCACATTATTACGTGCGACATTTTACAAGAATCGTAAAGTGCAACTGTTATTTTCAAGTTAGAAAATTTGTTGATCAAGCGCTATCTTATATGATATTGAACATCCCAAGAACTTTTCAACCATATGAATCGAATTGTAGATGCAAAAATATTTTACCCATCTTAATACATAGTGTGTAAGTGGTTTACACTGCCATGTGCAGTTGATATTTTTCACTGTATCTGAAAGCTCCGATTATAAGAGATTTTTCTTACTCTAGTAAGTTTTATTTTCCTTATAATTAAACAAAATGTAAAGCAGTGTTAATTGGATAAAATAGAAGGGTTAATATATATTGCCTGCACTTATGAAGTAGAATAATAAAAAGAATTAATAAGGCTGTCACATTTGATTTTCTTTGCTTCCTCTTTAAGGACACGGAAATTTAATTTTCTCGAAAATAGAATTCGTGAATTTTCTTTTTAAGACTTTTGAAAGCAAAAGAATTTAGTTTTATTCTTTCTCTTAATAGAAGTTTTCATTTTTAAAAAGAACCTTTTTTCGTTTTCAGCAATTTATGCGTTATGTAGTACAGATTTATTTGCAGGAAGTGAAGAGCCGAAAAGAAGGAGGAAAATACATAAAGCAATTTTTGTGAAGGCCCTAAACACACAGACCACACATTGATCTTGAAACATTTATTTCTTCCAATATAGCAGAGATGTCACTCCTTTTCAACATATGCATAATTGGAATTCTGTCTATTATTCTACCGTGTGATCAACTTTTATATTTTGATATGGTAACACTCCACCACATGATGGTGGAACCAGTGTATGACAGCTGTCTGCATTTGTGCATTATTACGAAATCACTTACCAAACTAGAACTTCTTTAGGTATAAGAAGGCATTAAAATCATTCGGAGTACGAACTGGGCCAAACGATGGGTAGTCAAAAATGCCCCATTTGAGAAGAAAATTACAAAAATACTGTTAAATGTTAAACTTTAAACTAGGTACAATAATGATACAATAGTGATGATGATACAACAGTGATTACCTAGGTACAATAATGAGTGCAAATTAAGAATGAGAGATCATCTTTAATTTACAAGTAATATCTGTTAATTCACAATGCAAGAATTGGGCTTTTTTATTTGGGTGTAAAACATGTGGGTCATTTGTGATATAGAAATGTCACTAGTATGCAAGCGTAATACAAAGGTAGCCTGTAGTGACATAGTAGTACAGGTAGTGCGTGCTTCTCCATCCTGACTTCAGTTATCAATATATTCACTATCAGTAACGCACCTTTTCCACGGATGCACCACAGAACTGAGAAAGGAACTTCTAGCTTCTCTCTGACCTGGCTCGCAATATACAGGGTTTTCATAATGTCTGGGCGGATTTAATTTGCTTATAATTTTCATAAAAATGCTCATAATGAAATCAAATAAAGTGCAAACGGTAGCGGAAGGATTAGATTTTTAGCTGGCAACACTGTTAGATAAGCGACAACTCTGAACACGTTGAGAGAGGGAGAGGGAGGGCAAGGGTTAGTTTCTTACCAAATTCAATCCATTGTTGTTTTCATTGTTGTTTCAATGTTGACTGTTAAAAGTAAGTTGTAAGCTGTATTGGTGTGCGTGTCTTTTAAAGAAATAAATAAATGAAAAACTCTGAGAAGACTATTTTTTTACCCTATCAAAGATGGCGTCGGTGAAAGAGAAAGCGCAATGTGTTCTGTGGTACGCAGAGCTAAAATCACCAATTCTGGTGTGTCGAAAGTTCACCAAAGAGTTCAAAAAACCGGCACTGGCTGAGAGTGCAATCCGAAAGTGGCATGCTAAGTTCTTGGAGACAGGAAGCGTCCTGGACCGTCCTCGAAGTGGGAGGCCGCCAACATCGCCTGCAACAGTGAGCAGGGAAGGGAAAGCATTATCAACAGCCCACAGAAATCGATTCCTAGACGATCCATGGAACTCGGAATTCCACAGACAACCGTGTTTAAGATAACCAAGAAGACGATCTATGCCAAAGGTTTCAAAATAAAGATAGTCCAGGATCTGCATGATGAAGATTTGGACATCCGGTTCAACTTCTGTGACGCGTTGCTCAAGCAGTTGGAACATGGCAACGTTCTCCTTTCAGCCATCATGTTCTCAGATGAGGCAACCTTCCATGTCTCCGGGAAGGTTAACCGACACAACTGTCGCGTTTGGGGCACGGAAAACCCAAAGGAATTTGAGACACATGAGAGAGATAGCCCTAAAGTGAACATTTGGTGCGCTGTGTCCTATGATCATCTGATTGAACCGTTCGTTTTTGAAGAGCAGACCGTGAATGGAGATTCGTACCTGGATATGTTGCAGAAATACCTCATTCCGGAACTGAAGGCACGTGGAATCCAGAACGACATCGTGTTCCAACAGTACGGGGAACCCCCTCACTATGCAATCAAGGTGAGACAGTTCCTTGACGAGAAATTCCCTAACCGATGGATTGGCCGCGGTGGCCCGACCGCTTGGCCTCCAAGATCACCCGACCTTATCCCCTGCGACTTCTGGCTTTGGGGTCATGTGAAAACGGAAGTTTATGCAAAGAAGCCAAGTAGTTTAGAGAACTTAAAGGACAAAATCAGGGCGTCTGTGACTGGCATTTCGGATCAAACACGGCGGAACGCTGTGAGTGGATTCCAGCGCCGCCTACGCGAATGTGTGGACGTAAATGGCGCCCAGTTGGAGGTGTGGCGGTGAATGAACTGAGCTGGTGCAGATTACAGGTAAAAATTTAATCCTTCCGTTACCGTTTGCACTTTATTTGATTTCAATATGAGCATTTTTATGTAAATTATAAGCAAATTAAATCCATCCCTACTTTATGAATACCCTGTATATTAAATCACCTTGTAGTGGCCACCTAGTTTGTGCATGTTTTTTTTCCTTTGTCGTTTTTATGGCATTTAAGTTCAACATATTATGCCTGACACATAAGTTTGATTGAATACATAAATCTACATGCAGATAATAGACAGGCACCTACAAAGTAGGAGTGTAAAAGAAATTAGGAGATAATTAGCGAAGCAATTTTAATCTTTGGACCTTTTTCTCTAGTAGCACTCCCAAAATTTTTATGTATCAAATCATGTATATGGACATGGCTAATACAGATATGGACATGCGCTAAACGTCAAATACATATAGTGCCTAATCGTAGAAAATCGTCCTTCATTTCATGTCATTTTTTCTATCAAAGATTGATCTTTAATTGTTATTAAACACCATTTATTAATTTTTATAACATACAAATTGGTTTAAAACCTTTATTGTCCAAAATTAGTGATCCAGAAGTATGCAAATATAAATATCTCACTCCTTACAGCAGGCCAAGGTCTTTCATCATAGTGATAGAACGTGTTACGAAGTAGGTGAACAATGGCATGGATGATCCAGAGGCAGTTCTATGACCCACGCGACATATGTTTCTCTTATGAGGAACCGTAAAGTTTAATCGAACGAACCTGCAATGCTTGTAGTTTAGAATATGAAATGTGCTGTATTAGTTTTCAACTCAAGAAGAAAAACATACATGAAATTATGTTCGAAATATTCAAAACACAGTGCCTTGATTAAGAAATGCCACGCCAGCAACCAAAGAAATGAACATTTGAGCTAGAGTTCTGAACATCGTTAATCAGCTATAAAATTATCCAATAATACTGCTAAGCTGATATTCCGGATGCTTCTTGATCGCAGATTCTGAGTGAGGCTCTGGATCTCTCCAAATCACTAAGTTTGTCTGGATATCCGAGACAGACAATGTCTGAAAAGCGAGACTAAGTCTCAGATAACCCAGATGAAAGTCGTTATCCTAGTTACCCAATTGATCCAGTGACTCATGCCCCATTCTATGACTGTTTCACCATGCAAACTTTGATCATGGTTGTATGATTTCCGTGATGCTTATTGTTTTCTAAAATATAACACAAAACTTGACTATCCGTAACTCAAGAACAGAAAGCCTGCATGACATGTTGTTACACACACATGTATATAGCTTGTCAATTATCAATCTAAATTTGATTCCGATCGCATAGGTTCAGTGTATATTTTTTCTTAAAAATTTGACGCAGAACTTTACTACTCATAGCTCAAAAGTAAAAAAATTGCCCAACATAGTTTTTCACACACCTATGTGGCTGAGCAAGGTCTACCACCATTCCAAGGACGATACCGATCAAATGTTCAATGTATGTATTTTAATTCCAAAAATGATGCAAAATTTGACAGCTCATAACTCGGTAACGATAGCTTGCATACCACAATATTTCACAATTTTATATAGGAGGGCACGATCTACCACTACCCCAAGTTAGATCTTTTAGGTTGCCTAAAATGTAAAGAGAATATGTAGCTCAAACATAATACATTTATTTCGCTTTTATAATAACAATCTGAAATCGTATATACACAGTAACATTCAATGATTTTCTGCCATATTTCCGACAATATCAAAACGAGGTGTATTCCAATTATAACACCTCCATTTTTTCTCAGGACTGTTAACAGATAGAAACGTAATGTTTATTTTAAAATACACGAAGGTCACTTGTTGTCAGTGCATGACAGATGCCAGCATCGTACATAGATCTCTAGCAGTAGCGGTGAGAGTGATGGCCGTCTTTAATACGATACTCGTCGTTTTCTTCATTTGCGTGGTGTGACAGTGCTTGAGATTGATCGCCAATTGAGTGGGACATGTGATGATGATATCACGGGTTTGTCTAATTGTTTGTTCGTGTTTGCAAGTTATAACAAGGCAACATACAAAGACAATTTCGGCTTGACGATATGATTCAACAACTGGAGAAAGTTGTTTTGGAAGATCGCCGAATGCGTGAGGAACGCATTGCCGCCAAAGTTGGCATTTTCGTGAGATGTGTGCACAACGTCATCAGGCCACTGTGTTCGAGGCCGAGATTATCTTTGTTCTTGTCACACTACATGCTAACTTGTTTAAACTGTCGCACCTACGAGCGCATAATATGTTTTATGCCAGTGGCGATTAATTTCAATCTGTGTCACACCACACAAATGTAGAAAACAAATGATTATATGCTGTTCTTGTGTTGCAACTTTATGAGTATCGTATGTATCAAAAACAGTCATCTTCTCACCGCTGCCGCAAGAGTTATGTGTGGCCTACGGTGTTGCTAACTCTGTCAGCCATTGACAACAAGTGCTCGCGTATTTTGAGAAAGAGTACATTTCTATTTGTTACCAGTCCTGAAAAAAAAAACTGGAGGTGTTATAACTTGTATACATCTCCTATAGAACTTCCGGAGATTCTGGTTTTAGAAACTGTAACACGTGTTTTTCAAACCTCTTTTGAAACTAACTTAGTGCTATTAAGAGAGTTCTGCACAAACTAAAATAAGCGATCATCTCACAGTGCCAGGTTGTGCTATATGGTGGCTGTATTTCATATCCCAGAAAATTCTCTTAATTTCTGACTTATTAAAGATGTATGTGGTCTTTTGTTGTTTAGCATGATGTACGACGCAATTTGTGTTAATCAATTTCGGTAGTTTCTTTTGAATTTCTGTGCGTAATCGCAACGACTGTCTAATCGTTCGAGACTACCATCCTGTCCGACAGCAACAGCTCGTGATGCATGATGTTCATCCAATATCAGCTAACATGTAGTATAAACATCCTGGGATTTAGTGTGATCTTCTCCACAGACTGCAAACATTTTCTGGTCCCACAATATTCTTGCATATTGTTGTCATAGGTTATCCACTTTATTCACTGGCAACTAACCGCCTGATAAATAGTTCGAATTAGTTCCGTTTCAGTAGATTTTCACGGATAGAAATTTCATTGACTAAATAATTGTTGTTGTTCTTTTGCACCTAAATTTCTTCAAATGTTTTAACACTGTTTGTTGATGATTGTTAGGTGATTGCCTCTACTTTTTCCAGAATACCTCTCACATTTTCTGTGCTTGGTCGTCCACTGCGATGAATATTTTGGGTGTAGAAATTTGCAGAACAAAGCGATTAATCTATGGTTTGGGTGCTGCTTTTGATAAACTAGCTTTTCAATAAATTGCACCTATTTCTTCAGAGCCCTGTGGAACAGTGAAATCCACAAATTTTACGTTCTTTTACTGGGTAGGAAACAAAAGTCATCAATTAGAAAAAGGATTTTTCTTTCACAAACGAATAATATCAGCAACTACGCGTGTTAAATTTATTAATGATAGATTTCGTTTATTACTCCTAAAGGTCGGTGGTATGATATTATTGTTTTAAAGGTACATGGTTCAACAGAAGATAGGGATGGCGATATAAAAGACAGTTTTTACGAAGAAGTAGAACGGGTATTTCACAAATTCCCGCAAAACCATATGAAAATTTTATTGGGAGCTTCAATGTGAAGGTAATACGAGAGGATGTTTTCAAACCAATTCTAGGGAATGAAAGTCTGCGTAAGAAAAGTAATGACAGCGTTAGACTTGCGAGTTTCGTAACATCCAGAAACCTCATCCTGAAGAATATAAAATCAGCATGTCATCGTGACGTTCATAAATATATTTGGATCTCGCCAGACGGAAAAATATAAAATATTCTTTTTAGTAGGGAGCTGACTATGACACTGATCATTAGTTGGTAGTAGCGATAATAAGTGAGGTTATCATTGAATACAGGAAATATTCAATGTCTGAAAATACAGACATTTAATTTAGAGAACTTGGAGGAGAGCCATCTGAGGAATGAATACCAAATTCCATTAAAATGTTAGATTCTCGGTTTTAGAAGGTTGAGAGTTTTACTAGTGTTGAGCATTCTTGGGTTGAAATTAGAGAAAACATCAAAATTTAATCAAATGAAAAATTGAGATAGGCAGAAATGCTTAGGTACAAATCAGAGTTTACTAGGGATGCACTAAACTAGTAGAGAAGAGAAAACAGGCAAAATTACATTGGCTAGAAAATCTGAACGAAGAAGCTACACAAAATTTTGTAGACATCAGGCGGGAAACTTTTAAAACTTCGGAACGAAGAAACATGATTTTTGAAATCGAAAATTAAGGAACTTGAAGATAATAGTAAAAACAAAAACATTTGGGACGTATATAAGGGCATCAACGAATTTAAGAAAGGCTGTCAACCTCGCCCTTATATATTAAACAGAGCTGATGGAACAATTCGGACTAATACAAATAGCACCTTGAATAGATGGGAAGATTTCTGTGATGATTTACTTAACACATAACCAAAAATTAATGTTCGTGCAGAAAGGGAAATGCACACAACAAAACAATATATTCCAGACCCAAACCGGATAGAAGTAGAACTTGTTACAAAGAAAATAAACAAGCTCAATTCCCCGGTGTAGACGAAATCCAGGCCGAGTTAATTTTAGCTGGAGGGAAAAAATTCAGCACAAAGATACATAAACTCATTCTCCTTATCTGGAATAAGAAGGAATTACCACAAGAATGGAAAGAATCACTCAATGTTCTAATTTACAAAAAAGGCGATAAAAGTTATTTTAATAATTACCGAGGCATTTCTGTTTTCTCGAGATCATATAAAATCCTCTCAAACATTATATTAGCAAGGTTGACCCCACACACACATGGAATTATTGGAGATTATCTGTGCGGATTTAGGCAAAATCGATCAACTATTGAACAGATGTTTAACATTCGAAAAATACTGAAAAAGAAAGGGAAATACAATACCCGGTACATTACTTATTTAATTATTTTGGAAGTCTTACGATTCGGTTAGGAGTGAAATATTATACAACATTTTTAGAGAATTTGGAATATGGAAAAAGGTAGTGAGATTAACTAGGATATGTTAAAATGAATTCGAAAGGAAAGTTCGGGTAGGAAAATTCTTAACTGTGAATTTTTACGACGAGAATGACCTTAAACAAGGAGATACGTTGTTTTTATTATTATTAAACTATATCCTGTTGTACGGTATAAGGAAAATATAGCAACCAGGGCCTAGAGATAAATAGTATTCACGAGGTTATGGCGTATACTGATTATGTAAATTTAATAGGGAATCGTAGGACAACAGTAGAGAGAATTGCAGAGGACTTACTAAACCCTGGCAGGGACATGGTTTAGAAATAAATGCAAGGAAATCTAAATAGGTAGGGGTTCGTTAAGATTGTAATATTGAAAATTATGCGTTAAAATATCAAATACTTTCAATAAAGTGGCTACTTTTAAATATCTAAAGTCAATATTAACAGGCCAGTCATATTCATGAAGAAATTAAATGTTGACTAAAATCAGGAAATTTGTGTTATTATTTAGTTCAAAATCTTGTACTCGAGAATTCTATTGAGACGCTTGAAGCTTAAAATATATAAGACAATAATTTGCCTGTTGTTCTGTATAGTTTACAAAATATGGTCACTTACTCTGAGGGAAGAACATAGACTGAATGTGATTGAGAACCTGAGATGAGATCCTGAGACGAATATTCGGACCTAAGAGAAACGAGAATGGGGAATGAGTATAATTTCATAACTAGGAACTGCATAAAATATACCGCTTATCAAACATTATTAGGGTCAGCAAATCCAGGAGTCTCTGGTGAGCTGTTTATGTAGCCAGAATAGTAAAAGTATGAACCCTATCAAATTTTAAACTTGAAACAATCAGAGAATGACCATTATTAAGACATAAGCGCGGATGGGAGGACAATATTGAGATGGATCTCGTAGAAATAGGAATAAAAGGTAGAAACTGGATCCAGTTGACTCCGGACAGAAGTCAATGAAATCTTATGTGAACACGGCATTGAACCCCCAGGTTCATAGGGCATGGACTTAGAGTTGTTTTCACGGAAATCTCAAACGAAGAACGGGAAGTAAAAGGGTATCAGAATAGTATTCCCACGAAGAGACGCATGCCTCAAAGATGGAGCAACTTGATCCAGAATTCTTAATCTGTACTGAAATTTTCAGTATCTTACAACCTTAAATCTTTTCCTTTTCCGCCTCCCTATAATTGAAGACTTTGGGGCAAAAACATGTTAAGTCCAAAAAGCGAAAGTGTAAAGGAGATAGCTTAACTTTGGTTTCACCTCATCCGATCATCTTAACACTTTTCACATACATAGTAAACCGAAAATAAATCGACACTTTTCTAGTTTCTTTCGGAAAATAGGTTAAGGAAGGCAAAGGCATCCTTTTCAAAAATAGGTCCTCCTGATCAAAAGGGCCATATTATAGAAACGAAACTCTGCCGATGCAAAGATGACTTGAAAGTAGGTAATACGGGCTTTGTCGTTTTTGCGAGGAAAGAGTTTCAGGGGGCAATGGCTCCCTTCGAAATGACAACGGAAACGGGCAACCTTTACGGAAATTAGATTTTGGTGGAATTGTTTGAAATCGTGATATGTTGTAGATATTGTGTACCTGAGAGAAAGTGTCAATGGGAACAACCAAAACTCACTGACCGTTTGGCTACTACAGGGCCACTTTTGTGAAAACAGTCGAAGATAGTGATATTCTGGATTTCAGTAAAAATGACCAAAACTGTCATATGTTGTAGATATATTGACCCTGAGAAAAAATTGTAACGGACATAACCACCAATCACTGACCGTTTGGCTACTATATGTCCACATGTTTTTAAACATCGGAAGGTAACGGTATTCTGGATTTCGGTAAAAATAAACGAACCCGTGATGGGTTGTAGATATTGTGATCCTGAGAAAACTTGTCAATTTGTACAATCATCTATCACTGACCGTTTGACCACTATAGGGTAGGGGGGAGCGTTTTGCACTTTTGTTGGAAATTCGATGACGGCTAATGCGGAAAAGATGCAATTAGTGGCACCGACGTTACTGATTTTTTTTTATTTGGACAACCCCTTACCCTGCCCAAACGGACTTAGAGATTTTAAGTATTTGGTTAAGCAACACGCACAACATCAATGACAGAAAAGCTACTTGTGCTCGTTTTTAGTAACCTGATGGCTATGATACAATTATTTTATTAAAAGAAACATGTAGCAATGTCAGTAAATAATTTTTAAATGTTTATGAGTCAAAGTACAACCATATTAGCTCAGTTGTTGGAATTAACCCTGTAGTGACCAAACGATTAGTGACTTCTGGTTGTGTCCACTAAGACATTTTCTCAGGATGTAAGTATCTACAACATATCACTGTTTCGGTCATGTTGACCGAAATTCAGAATATCACTATCTTTGGCTCGGCTGCTTTTAAACAAAAGTGGCCTCGTACTGGCCAAACGGTCGGTAATTGGTGGTTTTGTTCATTACGACGTTTCCTCAGGATCACAATATCTACAACATATCGCAGTTTCAAGCAATTCCACCGAATTTCAGAATACCGTTACCTTCTGCTCTTTTCTTAATTAAAAGCTCTGCAGTGGCCAAACGGTCAGTGATGGATGGTTGTACAAATTGAGACTTGTATAATCTCAGGATCACAATATCTACAACACATCACGGTTTCATTCATTTTTACCGAAATGCAGAATACCCTTACCTTCCCTATTTTTAAATATGTGGCCAAACGGTCAGTGATTGGTGGCTGTGCCTATTGAGATTTTTTCTCAGGATCATAATATCTACAAAATATCACAGTTTCAGTCATTTTCATTGAAATCCAGAATATCACTATCTTCGATTGCTTTCAAAAAAGTGGCACGGTAGTGACCAAACGGTCAGTGATTGGTGGTTATGTCCGTTACGATTTTTAGGATCAAAAATATCTACAACATATCACAGTTTCAGTCATTTTCACAAAATTCAAAATATCGTTATCTTCGACTGCTTTCAAAAAAGTGGCCCTGTAGTGGCCAAACGGTCAATGATTAGTGGTTATGTCCGTTAAGAATTTTTTCAGGGTTAAAATATCTACAATATATCACGGTTTCAGTCATTTTTACTGAAACCCAAAATATCGCTTTCCTTGACTGCTTTCAAAAAAGTGGCCCTGTAGTGGCCAAACGATCAATGACTTTTGGTTGTGCCCACTGAGACTTTTTCTCAGGTATAGAATATCTACACCATATCAGGATTTCAAGGAATTCCACAGAAATCTAATTTCCGTAAAGATTGTCCGTTTCCTTTGTCATTTCGAAGGGAGACATTACCCCCTGAAACTGTTTCCTCGCGAAAAGGGCAAAACCCGTATTTCTTACTTTGAAGTCATCTTTGCATCGGCAAAGTTTCGTTTATTTAATGTGGCCCTTTTAATCAAGAGAGGCCAGTTTTGAAAAGGGGGCCTTTACCCCCTTAACCTATTTTCCGAAAGAAACAAAAAATACGTCTCGATTTATTTTCGGTTTACTATATATGTGTTTGAAGAAAATCGGTTGAAGTGAAACCGTTGTGCAGCTACCTCCTTTACACTTTCATTTTTTGGACTTAAACTGTTTTTGCCCCTAAGTCTTCAATTTCAATAAACTCTTGACTATATGTCTTTTCTCTGTATACATCCCTGGAATTCTTCATCAGATTTAATTTCTCAAAGAAAAGTCCGAGTTTCTTTGAAGTTGTTCTACTTTACTTGCTAAATGACTTCGTTTCAACTCAATAGTGATCTTTGTTTTTTTATTAGAAGTAACGTCTAAGAAGATTATTACACTAAATCAGTGCAATACCATACATTTATTTCTTGTTTATTTCTTTCTTCAATTTTTGATTTTCTTTTGGCAAATCAGACCACTAATAGAGAGGAAAATAAGTATATATTTAGGGAAATAAGTTTCCAGGAGAGGAAAGAAAAACTTGTTTGGATGATAAATTCCCTCCGCATGTTGCCAGCGAAACCTGATTTGCTTTTAGGTAACTAGTTTCTTTTCCTCTTCTTTGCTCGTTCACCCTATGCTGTTCCTTTTTTTCTTCAAAATAAAAATATGCCTTTTTTCCATCCCATCACCATCTTCCAAATGCAATCACGTATCCATGGTAACATCTACTCTATTCGCCTCAAAGCAGTAACGTTCAACCGCAAAGAATAAAATGATACAAATAAATATTTCTCGTTTGCTATCAGACATCATTCCCACAATAAAACTGTAGAAACAAGGTCCATAGAATACATGTCACATCGGATGCAATTTTGCATAATATTACAAAATTGTTCGGTGTATTTTGTAATATATGAGATGCATTTCGCATATTGCTCTGTCTCTTTTCAGTAACATCACCCGCTTATTAGTTTCTGATAGTTCAGCGAGTTGAGCATGCGACTGTTGCATGATAATTGGAAAACCAGTGAACAAATAAATACTGTGGTGGTAACAAGTTGGAAATTATACGAGTAGAGACCGTGATAATTGTTTTGTGAGAGTGTGTTGCAAGAAGTCAAACTATATTCCACTTACCTAACGTGACTGTTAGTTATTAAAGGTGCAGCATTTCTTAACAATAGAGTGGCTAATGTGTATGGTTTTGGGCTCGATTCTTGCTGGGGATATTTCCCTCTGACACCAAACCAAAATGTTTTTTTTATGATATCACGAATAATATTAGGTCTTGATATGGTTTCATATAGCCACGTTGCTGAAAACACGCCATATTTACGTTAATGTAATGCCTATCGTAAATTTAAAAGCTAAATCACAAATAACGTGAAACCTTTTTATATAACTATATAAAACAAAATGCAAAAAAATAGACAATTAAAATTATAATGTTGTATAACCCTAGGCTAAACCTGATAATATGCAGTCCGATAATAATAATAATAATAATAATAATAATAATAATAATAATAATAATAATAATAATAATAATAATAATAATAATAATAATAATAATAATAATAATAAAGTCGAAAGTCATGAGAATATCCCGTGGAAACACACCATTTTGGATCATAGTGGAACAAGGAGAATTTGAAGAGGTAGATAATTTCAAGTATGTGTGAAGTACTTTGGCGAGAGACGTTTACTGAACCAAAGAGATCGGGTCAAGAATTGCCATAGCTAAAGAAGCATTCAACATGATCACTCTTATCTAGGAGGCTCACTATTAGACTTAAGAAGAAGTTGCTATATATGGAGCATTGGACTGTACAGTCAGAGACTTGGACATTACGGAAGTTAGAGAAGAAATATTTGGAGCGCTTCGAAATGCGGTGTTGGAGGAAGTTGGAGAAGATAAAATGGACATAGAGAACATCAAACGAAGATGTTTTAAAACGGATAGGAGAGAAGAGGACACTTCTAACCACCATCCTTCGTAGAAAGGCCAATTGGGTTGGACACATCTTGCGAAGAAATTGTCTTCTTCACACTGCCATAAAAGGAAATGTAGAAGGCAAGCGAGGAATAGGAAGAATAAGAACACAGCTGATCGACGATTTGAAAGATAGGAGAAAATATTGGGAATTAAAAGAGGAAGCTAAAGATTGCCAAAAAGTGGAAGAAACATTTCCAGGCCCAAATCTAAAATTAAAAACAATTCTCATTGGACCTGGCGAAAGGCATAATACTTAATAATAATAATAATAATAATAATAATAATAATAATAATAATAATAATAATAATAATAATAATAATAATAATAATAATAATAATAACTATAATAATAATAATAATAACAATAGTAAGACCTGTATAATACTGTTTTAGCTGTTTCGCCTGGGGTCCAGATCATGTGCAGTTTGTAAAACGCCTGCACAAATGCAGCTCAACTTACTCGTAACTTTTCTAGGCACTGACAGTAGTTGGTAACACTGAGTCAGGTCTTTATGCAACTAAAATTGTGAATAGATGACCCACGAAACAGTTCTTCATTCTTAGATCAATCTCTATTGTTCGGATCGTGTTGTACAATGAACACCATATATTAATCTCAATATTACTATGTATATAATGTATTATTTCATTATATGCCGTATGTTCAAAGAAAGAAAAATACTCACCACGCATGGATCAGAAAAAGTTTCAAAGTACATCAAACTATCAAATCTAGAACACTTGCAGGAAATAAGTTTATAAATCACTGCCATTTTTGACAGAGCTTCTCCGATTCTCCACATTTCAACACCTTTTTCTTTCCGGAGATGAGATCTTGCTTATCACACTGAGTATGCATTGAAATTGAAACATTTGAAAAAGTTTGAACCTGTCGAAGTTTTGAAACGAGTCCGCCGAATAGAAGTCCAATGCAAGGTGTGCAACGGAAGTACAACGTTTGTTTTTGACCAGTCACATTTTGTCCCATAATAACAGTAAGGATGAGACATGTATTCATCAATTGTTGGCTAAACACGTTATGTTCAAAGACAGTACGAATCAAGGGTGATACTGATAACGTAATTTTGTGTTATTGTTACTTCACCTGTAAAGAAAGTAGTCTCAAATCTGAGACCCAGGAAAATTGAATATTTTTCATGTTAGTATACATCAGAGATATTAATATTGCAAAGGATATAAATTTCCTTAATTACCTCACTGGGAATCGAACCCAGAACGCCCAAATTTGAAACCAAAGCTTAAGTCAATTCTCTACGACATCACTGTTGAGAAAGACGGAAAACACTCGATGTGCAGTGAATTCAGCACATTGCACACTTCCAATACTGTAATAATGACAAAACACTCTGATTTTAGTTATGATAAAGTAGTAACGTGTTATGTGAAAAGAATAGTTCAGAGGATTTTACTTTAAATTGAAAAACTCTAAGACATACACACACGCAATGACATGAAAGAAAAACTGGCCTTTTAGAGAACTTCAACTTAAGAGGACTTAAAAGGCACTCCTCTTGCCTGCAATCTGGTGTTTCAGAGCTCTAGATTATTATTTTGAAGTTAGGTAATTTAAGGAACCTTCCTCAGGACTTTACATTTTCTTGTTTTACTCGGTTTACTTAATTTAACTCATTTCTTCCAGTTTTGCAATTTTTCTAGTAACTCTTTAAGAACATAGACAAGAGCTTTCGACCGAGGACAGAACAGAAACAC
Source organism: Thermobia domestica (assembly GCF_964235325.1). Taxonomy (NCBI): domain Eukaryota; kingdom Metazoa; phylum Arthropoda; class Insecta; order Zygentoma; family Lepismatidae; genus Thermobia; species Thermobia domestica. The sequence continues at coordinate 16,910,461 of NC_137457.1, forward strand.
TGAGTAAAGTTAAAATTATAAAACCTCTTGGCGTGTTCTTCCTTTCCTGCAATAAAACAACAAAATATCAGTGCAAATTTTAGTTTTCCATTTTATATGGGTTGCCAAATTTGTAAAACCATACCAAACAAATAGCAGTATTAATACACAAGACGCTCAACCCCTTAGCTACTAATGACATAACCGTTGCATGGATCCGAGTTACTCTAGCATAACCAAAAATCATCATTTTCATCTTTTACAAAATACGCCATGACTTTTTCGACAATCTGACCTATTAGATGATATTACGCGAAGTTCATTGATCTCGTCACTTATTCACTTATTCTCTTATCATCGTCAAAATCTTTATAATACTTCTAGTAGATATAGAAAACTGAAATATAGAATGAAGGCTTGACTTAGCGTGCAAGTAAAAAACAAATGGGAAATTACAGGATGATATTCCTTTCCCCTAAATCTCTTACAATGGATTGTATTGATTCTTCAACAAGACGACTTAAAATCCAATTAGAAACTTCATAAGATACAAAATATTAAGCCAAGTCTCGACTTTGCAATAATAATAATAATAATAAGGGAATAATAGTATTACAATATAATTTACGAAATAATACTTTGCAAAAAATAAAAATAATTACCACGTCGGAATTTGAACCAGGTCTCTGCGATAGGAGTGTCCTAGTTGGCTACTATGCCACACATTCCTCATTGAAATATAAAAATTGAAAATTTAACTTTCTAATTCTACACCTGTTGATACAGCTGAAAGAATGTGAAAGGTCTATTACTTGCTTCTGAGTTAAAGAAGGAAATCTTAAATAAGTCATTGTGACATTCACATAAGGAACGTCTTATAGGATCATTAGCATCTTGTGTGTAATCTTCCATGGTTTAAACTAGCTAATAGTTTTGGTGGAGGACGAGGTAGGTAAGTGGTTAGCGCATTGCACTTCTATTCGGCGGACCGGTTTCAAATCTAAGACACGTTTAATCTTTTTCAAATGTTTCAATTTCAATGCATATTCAATGTGATAAGCAACATCTCCAGAAAGAAAAAGATGTTGGAATGAGTTCTATCAAAGGAATCAATGATTTACAAACTTATTTCCTGCAGTTATTCAAGATTCTATAGTTTCATGTATTTTGAAATATTTCTGATTCATACGTCGTCAGTGCTTTTTTACTTTGAACATGCGGTATATAATGAAACAATACATTACATACATATCAATAGTGAGATTAATATATGATATTCATCATACAACATGATCCGAGCCATATAAATTCATCTTAGAATGGAGAACTATTTCGTTGGTCACCTAATCTACAATTTCACCTGAATAAACACCTGACTCAGTGCTATCAACTGCTGTCAGTGCCGAGAAGACTTTTGTGTAATTTGGGTTGCATCTATCCAGGCGTTTTTACAACTGCAAAAGATCTAGACCCCAAGTAATGGAATTAGAGCATTTAGGTGGGAAGATACTTATGTTGGTGGTTGTAGTAGAACTTCTTCCTTTTTCTATAAATGTGATTAAGCTTTATACAAAACTTACATCATCGTAGAAACGATTGTAACAAATATGCTACATTCAGGAATCCTTAACCTTCATATGTGAATGTATAATATATGATGTATAGCAATTTGTAAATCCCGACTCGTATTTCTGTAACAACTACTATTTTCTTTTCTGTGAAGCAGGCAGGTGAAATATGCAATGTTTTAGACATTTTTTTTATAATTAAACAATATTTTGCCGAGTATTAGCATACAACATATTTAAGTACAGATCTACGCAATGTAATCAATGTCTACAAATGTTTACTAAAAAAAGAGAAATATAGAAATCGTGGTAATAAAAACCTTAAGAAAGTGTACCGCACTACCTGTATATTTTGTGGAATGACGTTGTTGGTTCTTCACTAACTCTAATCTTCATTCTCTTAAACACATGTCTATTAGTAATATTCCCAGGAGTTGGTTTACGCATATGTATTCCAGACTAAGAAACCACTTCGTTTTCAGAAAGCACAATTTTAGCTATCTATCAATAACAGTAGGTTGCGGATAATGAAATTTAAATTCCTATGCCTAACACAAGTCTTGATATATATCAAGTGCTCATCAAGTTAAAGATGATATATATGTTACGCCTAAAGTGATTCAAGCAGTGACTTGTGCAACTGAAAAAACAAGCGCCAAGAAACGTTAATTGTACAATGCTATTTTAAAAAAGAATAATGGAAGAGAGAACAGAATTAACGGAAGAAAGTAAAATGAGAAATATCAACTTCCATAAATTTCTATGCGAGATGATTGAAAAATAAAGTTTGTCTGGTTCAGTGGAAGATTGTGGCACAAAAGCATGATAGAAACAGTGAAACTAAGAGCAAAATGGCTAATTTTCATCCACATTTCCAATTGTATTTTTCAATTAAGTAAACTACATTCTCATAAGCTGTTTGGTAAACGTAGGCGGTCGGAAGTTTTGTATCATTCACTCATATATTGAAGAAAATGACTAATTTACACTAATTTCGCTGTTAATGTCTTCCAAGTTCAGAAAGAAGTCCTATTAGTGTAGCATGGGAATTTCAAGAGGAAAATGAGAACTTCTGACTCATGAGGAAGATGATATTTTATAACGTTTCAGGTTGGTATCACTGTGTAGAAAGTATATAAGGTGACTTTCATTTATCGGTGGAAACGTGTTTCTTCTCTTGGCATTGGACCCATGCTATGAGAAAAACTGAAAAGACGTATTGAAAAATGAATTGGATAAATCTCATATATCAAAATACTAACAATTTGTTTTTCAATAATTTTATGTTTGTCTCGTAAACCACACAGAAATATTAACCTGTAATTCCCTTGTCACGAATACTACTATGTTGTTAATAAGAGTACCATAGTTGTTAGAACAAAAATTTGCCTTGTGCATCTGTAAAAAGCAACCGTGCAAAGCAAATATATGTCTATTTTGTCCCGACGTTTTAACACATCTTTTAAGATTGAATTTGTCAAAATTACTAATACATAGAGAAAAAGTTTCTCTAAAAAGTTGTATGCACTCTACAAAAAAAGTTTCAAATACCACATAGTAAAGTATTCCTTCATTCAATAGTGTTTTATATTTCCTCAGAAGAAGATGCAGGGTAGGGTTTTGGGTAGTGCTCCACTTGACACACTTGGGATATGTACAGACAGCAGTTGAATCAACTGCAATGTATTCGTAACTGTTTAATGAAAACTTACAGACAATGAATTAGAAACCCATAAATATTATCCTGTCTCCTAGCACGCCTTTGCTACTAATATAATTTTCCTAGCCTTTTCTTTTCATAACACTGACAAATACAAAATGATTTTTATGTAGTTACTCCGCTAAAGAAATAGCTTTCACAAAAATTAATCATTTTCCAAATTAATGCCATGGTCGAATCATGAATTAATATTATATCTTCAAGATCTTTACACTAGCTTATATTAAATCAGCGTATGCTCAAGCCTTCAATGTTTGATTCAGAAATGTGAGTATTTGGCTTCACAATCTCGACACGTTTACTGAAACAGATTTTCCCTAAACAACACACCATGATTCATCAGAAAATGTAGAACTTCCAAGGAACTTGTGTACAAAACAAGAAATATGGCAATCGTCTACACAATCTATGGAATCTTTTTCTTCAGCTTCATCAATTAACTTCAGTTCTACCCTTCAGTGGAAGCAGTAAGCGTACCTCAGTCTGGAATTTCTGAACCAGACGGAAATGCTTCAGTTAGTTCCAAATGCAGTTCTAATGATTCGACTACGTCTACGAGTAAAGGTTCACCCTTGAAAATCAAACTTCTGGCAAAACAGGAAGCAAAATATGTAAAAAAAGAAATCGAGGATTCATACTAAGACTACAATCAGAACAGCTCAGAAAGTGAAATATTTCAAGAAAGAAGGCAACAACATTTTTAAAGATTCTGATCAAGCAAAGTACAAGAACTGACTAACCACAGGGAGAGAGGCTATTACTATATCGTTTGTGGACGAAAATTTGTTGAACCTTCTTTCGACGATCGAATCGAATGCGGCTATTGTGAAGCATGTGCGTATGAAGAATTCATACATTCTGTAGGACTTTTGTTCTTCTTTTGTGATCTATATTATGAATAGCGAAGTAAAGTAGACTTGTAGACTAGTTCAATGTAACCTTTATTATCCTAATCTAAAACATCAAGTTCATGAAAATACAAATAACTCACACTCAGTGGAGAGAATCTAATGGTAAAACTCGACATATTGTCATTGTGTTACATTTTTTAATTGTTAAGAGGAAATATGTTATATTTTCTATTGTATTTCCTATTTTCTATTGCATTTAATTTCATTTATATTCGTAGCTTCACCATGTCTTCTCTTTTGTAGGACCATTGTCCAAAGAAATAGTGCTGCCAATATTTAGTTGAACGCTCGCTTACTTGTTCAGCGATAATGGCATACACATTTACTTATCCTCTTTGCCCGACAATCCTCACCTGTTTTCTCATACTGGCAGACACTACTCAAACATAACAGTACACATGTTATATTTAATTCTCAATAACCAACAGAATTCTTTTTACTGACCCGTTATCTGAAAATTCTAGATGTGAGGAACTCTTTTAATTGAGTAGAAGCATATCTTCGTTTTCAAAATTAGAAATATAGGTGATTGGGATCAATTAGAAGACGACGAAAGTTTTAATTCAACTTGTAAATTTCAGGGTTGAGAAAAGGTTTATTTGGTTCATTTTTCTTAAAATCTTAATTTGAATTCTTTCATTCTGCATTTGTCTCTGTACTCTAGTTTTATCTTTTGTTTTATATTCCCGTGTGACTGCGTGAGCCTTTCTCTGCTAGACACAAGCGACGGGCTTCTACATCCTTCGTATACAAGAGAAATTATTCTCTTTTATTGCATTTTGTTCCGACTAAACACGTTTCTCGTTGCTGATTTCGACGAGACTCTGGTTGTGTTGGAATCCACTACCTCGAATAAGTGACTTCTTTGCTTCTCTTTTTTATTTTTCTCCAAATAACATCATGAGAGCAGAAGGTACCTCTGGAAATACCTAAGTTTGTAGTGTATGTGGTTTAACTAAACGCAAAATTTCTACACTGTTTTGTATATAGCTTACAAGATTTTTAAATATTGTGAAGTAGCTGTGTATGAGATGTGAAGTGACTATGTGATAACTGCGTAAACTTTTAACTTACTTCGCCAAATTCAATTCTTTTATTAAATTACATTTATCAACTACAGAATAATGAACTCTTTAAAATCCAACGGAACAAAACTTTTATTAATGTTGTACATTGCCAGACAGTTAGAGTAAGCATGTATTTGTTAACTGTCACTTTAGAAATTGCTAATAAACAGGACTAGTTTCCGTCTTTATATTCCGCAAACCTTTAAGCAGAGCCTAATGCTTCCCCGTTCACTGAGGGCAAAGGTCATCACTTTACAGCCAGACAAAACCACGGAGGACACATCTACAAGGGGTATTGGACACACGGTTAGAATAGATGCAGGATCGATGAGAGAAGCGTATCGCACCGTTGAGAACAACCAGTTCCATAACTCAAGAACTGTGTTAAGTACCGTGTTGTGCATCAGTTTCATCACCAATTCGTTGCGTTTATTTAATGAGTGTTTTGAGCTACAACTGATGACACAGCCCGGCACAATATTTAAAATAAAGCAACTAAGGTATAACCTATTTACCAGAAGTGCCCAAATTTAGTCATGTAAATTATTAATAGATTTTGAGCAATTCCTGTTTGTGAAAAATAAAATCACCATAAACTAAAAGAAAAGCAATATTATTAGCATTAAACGAGAAACATTGATAGTTCTCATTGCATAAGTTTAAAATCTAATGCGTTTTTTACGAGACAATTGAGATGGTGTTTTCTTCAGAACCTAAAATTGATGATGTATGATGATAACTCCAAAATGAAGCTGAAATGTAAGCACACTCACTTTAAGGTTTTCGTTGTGACACTAGAAAAATGGGAGTAGTACCTTTATATACATATGTTTAATGAGATATGGGTAAAGATTATGATCAACTCTTGTTCAACTTTAACTTTTGTCTATGTATAACATTGTCCAAAGAATAAGGCACACAAATCGATGTATCACACGCTATTGGATAAAATAACATATTTGCGGGTACGTCCACATACGTAATTATCGAGAAATTTGAGGAAGAACAATTTCTAAGCGTTAAAACTATATCATTTCTTACTTGTGGTTATTTGTTCATTTCTACTAATAGTGATGTCTGTACTAATGAATGTGACACATATAATTTTAACGAGGCTGTCCAGGTTAGATGCTGATCGAAAGTGATTCCAACAATATTTGACACTGCGAGTAGGTTTGAGTGGTAATCTTGCACTGTGAGGTTCAGGAATCTTGGATTTATGTGCACACTACAATAATGTTTCGGAGCAAGAAATGAAATTGCTTGAGTTTTCACTGGGTTGATTTTTAGTCTCCAGTGCGAGCACCAGTCAACAAACGCATTGATAGCATCTTGTAGAACCAGATTGAGCTAATGAATGGTTTTCCCTGTCGCACAAAATGTCATTGTCATACTAAAAGAGTTTAACTGAAGCTGGAACAGCAGGAATGTTGCAAACAAAGATAATCTATAATAAAGTAGACAAAGCCGATCCTTAAGGAACTCCGGAATGAAGAAAAATAGGAAATGAAAAACTAGAATTGATACAGACGGGTCTAGGTCAAAACCCCCACAGCCAAAACCCATCACACTCAAGAAATGTCAAAACGCCCACACAAACGGTCATACCCCCACACAAATGGACAAATCTCCCAAACGCACGAACGGTCTAAACCCCCACAGCCAAAAAAATGACCGTTTGTGTGGGCGTTTTGATATTTCTTGAGTGTGGGGGTTTTGGCTGTGAGGGTTTTGACCGGTTCCCATACAGACATATGCCAGTCGACAAGTGTTAAAGATGAAAATGAATCTAACAAGGGACATCACCCAATTGTCCGGCTCCGATTTCAATGAAACTTTTGTTGCTCATAGAGGACATGTATTCATTACTTGTGATGACAGAAATTTTTGCCATGGTGCATGTTTTCTATTTTTTAATAATATTTAAAGGTTGTGATGTGGCTAATAGAGATTACTGCAGAAGTCCCTTACTACCCTTTGTAAACGGAGTGTTAATGAAAGAACAACGATGAAAATACGTATAGGGCCCACCGGGAAGTCGTATGGTATGAATGACCTTGACGGCAGCCATCTTGAGATCCGCCATTTTGAATTAAGGTCAAATTTTTTAAATGGGAATAGGGTAATATGATAAATAATTTCGGGCTAGAAGTTCATCAGAAAGACAATGGTGAAGTTAGTTTTAAGATGCGCCCATTTGGTGAAAAGTTACAGGCATATTAATTGTTTATACTTACTATGTGCGTAAATCCCTTACCTCCGCTTCTAACCCGCGTATTAATGATAATAAGTTGATAAAGGTTTCGGTAATACATATTATCCCTAGAGGGAAGTGATACGATAAGGGTATCATTGACGGCAGCCATCTTGAAATCCGCCATTTTGAATTAAAGTGAAGTTTTGAAAACTGAAAACCATAGCATGTGGCACCAAATTTTAATAGTAAATTTTCCCCAAAAGCCAATTGTATGCTCATTTTTGTTCTATAGTTAACCACTATTAATTTATGACTCTTCTAATATGTACGAAACGTCCATTATTCGATGTTTCAAATTGGCAACACACCTAATTTTCATCGCATGTTTTAAGATTCCGACTGGCACTTTGCAATTGTTTCCATGGCTCATGTTTTCTAAATTTATTACATTCTTTAAGAGCTGCGATTTGTCAGTTCATGAATAGTGTTGGGATAAGCATCCAGCAAACTTTCTGAATTTTGAAGACTTGCCATGTAATTATTAATTTCCTAGGCAGTGTAATTATTTATTTTAACCCAGAGTACATGAGGAACCTATGGACCTATGTGATGTAAAGAAATACAAATGAAATTATAAAAAATTGGTGTAACACGAACTCAAAATTATGATGAAATGTAGCCTACATGTTGCGCAAACGACAAACAGTTTTTTTTTTAATAAATACAACTTTACAACTTTAAAGGAACAGCAGCAATGATAGAAAATATCAAAGAGGCATAATATGACTATTTCCAACACGCTGTTTGTACCATAAACATAATATGAAAACAGGTAACTTGTGTAAAGAGATGTAACTTAATCGAGTTCCCGATCAATACTGATTATAAATCTTACAAACATGAACCATCGACAACAATCGCTAGAAAACGAATGACTTTTTTGTCTGACTAGCTAAATTATTGCCATAGAAAATAAATAAATAAATATACGATAAACAAATAAATATAAAACAAAACAAAAGACCATTGATTTACACAACAATCATATTTCGTTTCCTTTTTTTGAAGTGAATTTTCAACTTATTTTTCTTCTCATCTACTATCCATTACATGCTACGTCTCCGGTATTACCTGAAAGCAAAGTTGGGGTTCTTTCGTTCTGCGATGATTCATGACAGTAAACGAGTTTTTGAAGGGCAGGTATAGGAAAAAAAATAATTATATTGCCTATGAAATTAATAATTACATGGCAAGTCTTCAAAATTCAGAAAGATTGCTGGATGCTTATTCCAACACTATTCATGAACTGACAAATCACAACTCTTAAAAAATGTAATAAATTTAGAAAACATGAGCCATGGAAACAATTACAAACTGCCAGTTGGAATTTTAAAACATGCGGTGAAAATTAGGAGTGTTGTCAGTTTGAAAGATCGAATAATGGACGTTTCGTGCACATTAGAAGAGTCATAAATTCATAGTGGTTAACCATAGAACAAAAATAAGCAAACCATTGGCTTTTGGGGAGAATTTACTATTAAAATTTGGTGCCACATGCTATGGTTCTTAGTTTTCAAAACTTCACTTTAATTCAAAATGGCGGATTTCAAGATGGCTGCCGTCAATGATACCCTTATCGTATCACTTCCCACTAGGCATAATATGTATTACCGAAACCTTTATCCACTTATTATCATTAATATGCGGGCTAGAAGCGGAGGTAAGGGATTTACGCACATAGTAAGTATAAACAATTAATATGCCTATAACTTTTCACCAAATGGGCACATCTTAAAACTAACTTCACCATTGTCTTCCTGATTAAATTCTAGCCCGAAATTATGTATCATATTACCCTATTCCCATTTAAAAACTTGACCTTAATTCAAAATGGCGGATCTCAAGATGGCTGCCGTCAAGGTCATTCATACCATACGACTTCCCGCTAGGCCCTATACGTATCTACATGGTTGTTCTTTCATTAACACTCCGTTTACAAAGGGTAGTAAGGGACTTCTGCAGTAATCTCTATTAACCACATCACAACCTTTAAAAATTATTTAAAAAATAGAAAACATGCACCATGGCAAAAATTTCTGTCATCACAAGTAATGAATACATGTCCTCTATGAGCAACAAAAATTTCATTGAAATCGGAACGGGACAATTGGGTGATGTCCCTTGTAAGGTAAGATATAGGCAAGCAGAGCTATTTGAGTTTATAGATGAGAGCAGGATGCCAGACCTTGTCGAATGCCTTTTCGAGGTCAAACAGGACCAAGCAGGGTACATTGCCTGTGTTAAAGTGAGTGTAGATGGAATTTGAAAGGTGAACCAATTCGTCGTTAATACTAAAAGATGGTCTGAAACCAGTTTGTTCTAGTGGAATGTCGTTGCGAAGTGACAGGTACGAATGAAGACGTTTAACAACGATGCGTTCCAGTATGCTACTAAAGGTTGATGTTAGTTGAATAGGACCGTATAAACTAACAAAGGCCGCAGATGTGTGTGGTTTGAGAAACATTAAGGTTTTCGAAGTTTTCCAGTAGGCATGTATAAAGCCAGTAAGAAGAATTAAGGTATAGTCTTAGTATATATACATTTATGTCTTAAAATTGTTATAGTGTTTAGTTACAGAACCAACCGTATTATGTAAAGTTCTGTAAAGTCTTATCGAGTCCCATACATGTATAATACAACTCAGTAGGTGAGTGGTTAGCGCATTGAACTTCTATTTCGAATCCCGGCCAGGCTGAAACTTTTTCAAGTGTTCCTGTTTCAGTTTGCATTTCAATGCATACTCCCAAGGGAACATCTTATATTGGTAGTAGAATTGCCCAATCAAACAATGCGCAATCGATAGAAGAGTGAAGAAAAATGAGAAATCCAAGCTTTTACGGACCGACACCCAGAAACACAGGAGATACAGAGAAGAATTTAGAATCATGTAAAGATAGCAATGCAAAACATACACTAACACAGAAAGAACTTCAAAATTATTAAAGTAATCAAAAATTATATTTACACAACAGTATAGTAAGCAAATGTTGTATCCACAAATACGTTCAATAACATCATATGTAATGCAGAGTTGCCAACTGAGCACAAAATGAAAATTTGTTAAATGGTACGGATCACAAATTATAACATCTGACAAATCTAATTATGAGTAGAATCATACCTGTGAAGTCTTGCTGTACAGTGTGCTAACGTTTGAGGACAGCCCCTGGATCCGCCCTTGCTATCACCCACAGTTTCTAGAATTCGAAATACAGGTGTAGAGCCTCTTGAAATGTGGCTTTTTCGCGATTTTGGACAACTCTAGGTCTGAAACTAAGCACTTTTCCCCACGGGTCCATATGAACATTTTGTCCTATTTTGATGCGAAGAATCACCCCTTAAAGTTTGGCGGTCTAGTTCATTAACACCCTGTATATATATATGGTGTTTCAAAAGTTCCCTGACATAGAGTAACTGTTATTATCTGAGTTACAACAAAATGTAAGAGGGGAAACCGTTTCCAAATCTAATGTTTTCAACCCAAAGTGAAGGATTTTTTAAATCGAATGAGTCGTTTCGGCTGTACCCTCCTTATATGCTCAATGTTGAATGAGAATACAATGTTGCCATTTACTTGGATCCACAACATAAGGAAATATGTTACTGTCTTTAACGTTAACATGTCGATAGTCAGCCCTCATTTCAAACAGTAACTTCATTCAGTTACGTTATGAAATAAGTGGAGAAGCATGTAACAGACCAGTGAGAGCTTTTGTTTCTACCGGATTAGTCTGTATGTTTGATAGTGAAATCAGAATCTCTTTGTTTCAAGATTTAAAACTTTTATACACTTAGCCGTATGCCCCGTCACACAGAAAAAATAAGTAACAGTTCCCGTATGACCCTATGTCAGACGGACTAACTCTCAAAAATTCAAATACTACACAGAAATGCCAAACTCATATTGAGTCGTAGAAATTCCCAGAAATGCAGTTGAAAGGGGTGAGATGGTACTGTGCAGGGGAGGCTTCTAGTGCTTTTATTGTTACCGCACCATGGAAACAAAAATACCTCCACGTCTTACGGACGAGGCATACGGTTTAAGTGTTAAATTTCCATCGCGAAGGCAGTCTTTAAAAAATCAAACTCTGACTACCTTCGCACCTATATCTAAATTGTGAATGAACAACGCGTGCGAAATTAAGTCGACTAATTACAGTCTTTTTTCACTGATATTTCAAGTTGTAATTTCAAAGTTTATTATTAGATCCTAATAAACATTTCTCTGGACACTGGGAAGGTATTCTTTCAAACAATAAATAATGAAAATCAATCTGAGCATACCTTATATGTGACCATACCCACAACACACAGACGTACACACGAATTTGCTTATACGGTAAATCTTTTATATGTATGTCCTTGTAACTTTCCAATTAGTGGATAAGAAACGAGGAAAGTTTTTACCATGTATACATCGGAACGGGAACAATGTTTGTCATACTCTGTGATACCAAAGTTACTAAGTTAACTCTTACATAAACTTAACATAAATTTTGTGTTTTTCAAATAGGTCTACGCCAGGTGCTACATATTTCAAATCTACATGTTGAAAAAGGAGCATAAACTACCACACTTATTATGCAGTATTGAAAACTAAGGATGCTAATGTACACAAACATAGAAAAGTAATCCTATTTTGGAAGGTTTCAGAACGGTAATAGCACAAGCAAGACGGATAGGGTAATGCACATTCAACGTAACTAAAGTATCGACTGTTATTATATGACATGTCAAGGAATTGAACATTTGACTTGTTTCAAATTACCTTCTTTCAAAGAAGAGTTTAGTTAACAAGCACATCGAACTACGTACATCGTTTTCAATAGACATAAAGATGAATCATAGTGCTGTTTACAGCAACTTCATATCTCAAATTATTCAGGAGATATAAAAAAATTAAAAAAATAATATATTGCAAAAACTAACGTGTTTTTGAGAACTTTCTAAAACTATTTTTGATTTATTTTGCTTATATGGCATTATAACAATGATTTTTGGAAGTGTAACTATAATAAATTCTAGGAATCACATAATTTAGGAGTATTACAAACTTTAATACATTTTACCATTTCTCCAGTATAGTTTTGGGATGTATTGCTTTAACTTCATTGTGAGCTTCACATGCGTTGAAAATCATGGATGCAATTGCATTATGTTCTTACTAAGGAATTACTCAAAATAAAGGATTTTGAAAAATAATAACTCTTCAATCTCTTATTATTTCGTCAATTATTCATTCAAAATACTGGATATCATGTGTATGGTATTAGACACGATAGGTATATAGATGTGCATTGCTCGGTCTGTCACTATTGAGTTATTACTGCTATAGAAGCCACCAAGATGTAGACGTTTGTGATATTAAAACGTCCTTAGTTTGTAACACTGAATAATAAATGTAAGTTTTCTTTAACAAGCAAATTTGAAAGATGTAATAACCTGACGTAATATAATTAAAAAAATATTTTTATACTGGATTGGCAACACTGTGAACGTTGTGGTATCGCAGACTAAGCCAAACATAGCATCTCAACCGATGTTTGCTTAGTATGAATTTTCAGCTTTTTTGTCCATTTCAAAGTTACAAGAACATATTAAGATAAATTGTCTACCCTATATACATACAAATCAGCACTCTCATCCCATTCTTCGCACGAAGAAAATATGCTTGTCAAAAATATTCCAAACTCATTCTTGCCTCAGAATTCACATTTCAATAAAAAGTGTAATGATAAAACCTAATAAAGTATTCCATTTCTCAAATAAATTTTGAACTCTCCGTACCCCTTAGAATACGCCTGTTAGGAATGGAATATGAAAAAAAGTCCTTGAAGTGAATACTGTGTACGGAAATGGATTTCAAATGGGTAAACATTACAAGACAGCAAAAAAAGAAATCTATCTCAGCGTGGAAAAAAAGTATAGAACAGGCCTCAACTCCTAAAACTGGAATCACATGTCACATGTCTTCTTATTGTAATGAGGACTTTATATCCATAATGTTATCTTCCCAACTTGAGGGCTCGATAGGTGCTTTTTTTTTTTTTTTTTTGCTGAATACAGAAATTTATTTTCCTTCTAGATACATCCTTTAATCAAAGTAATGATTGAAACCAAGCTTGTGGCTATGTGGATAGCATACGCGTCATGGCGTCAGAGGCATGAATTTCGTTACCAGCGGGAACACCTCTGGTTCGAATCCCTAAAGATCGCCCGGGGCGAGGTGGCTCAGTGGTAGAGCGTACACCGCCGGTGTTTGGGGTTCCTGGTTCGATCCCAGCTCACGCCATGTGGACTTTGTGATGGTCAAACACCGTTCTCCTGAGTTTTCTGGGGGTTATCCCGTTTCCTCCCATTTTCTTCATTTCACTCACCTCTCATCATCATCGTCTCCTTTAGCCTAACCGGCATATGCGTGGGACGTAAAACTTAAAGTTTTCATTTCATTTTTCTCTTAAGATCGTTGTTGAAGGAAACGCTAAACTCCAATTCAATCAATCTAACCTTACCTCGAGGTAGGTACCAAGTATGTTTTTAATTTTTCAAAGTTATCAAACTTTTTTCCGTGAATTAATCACAAGAAACAAAGTTCCTTTTAATGTGCGGGGAAAAAAACTTTCTCTCTTAAACGGGAATTTCCAAATTGCTGGGACACATGAAACTTATTTTTAATGGCTTTGTATGCCAAATTTGAAATCCGAACTTGAGAGGTTCAGAGGAGGCAAAACATTTGAATCTCCTTTACTTCCCATAGCATACACACTTCAAAAAATACATTCTTATTCATTGCTCTCGTAACAGAAAGAGTTTTCTCTCCAAACCCCCAGGTTCGAGACAAATTACTATGCCCTAGTCGTTTGTGAGTGAATTGCATTATATCTTTCATATAATAATACAGATATTCCTCTTTCGTAACAGAATCTTCAAATGCTCAGATTTCCTTATTGATTATTAAGTAATTATATAACGAATTTAGACAACAGCTTAAGCAAATAATCGCAATCATTGTTTTGTAAACAAATAAAGTATTAAATTTCCATATTACAGAAGCTTCTTCCTTTTGCCCTTTACAGCTGAATCTTGCAGAATGCTGGAACATGTATTGTTTTCATTTTATTTAATAATTTATATATCAATTTTACAATTCTAGTTTTACTTGACATGATTTCTCAATAACGAAATTGAAGTTTGGATATTTAAAAAAATGATTTCCCTCTTAGGAGCGTAATTTTTCAGAAATAGTGAAATACGCATTTTCTTCTTTTTAATTGAAAGTTTATAAAGATAATTTTAAGTGTTTTATTTGAGTGAATAGTCATATTTGACACTTTCGGATTAACTGAAGGGATGGAGAAACACCGTGTGCGTGGGTTTTCTCGGGGTTCTCCCGTTTCCTCCCACTTTCTTCATTCCACCATTTCATTCATTACTCATTATCACCGTCTCCTTTAGCCTAACCGGCATAACCGTGGGACGTAAAACTCAAAGATTTCATTTCATTAACTGAAGGGAAATTTGAAAAGTTTAGATATATTTTAGTTCCCTTTATCCCCTATCGTTAGGAACGAGATCGCAGAAACGATGAAGCACGAGTTCCCTTATTTTAATGAAGATTTTATATGTCGAGCTTAATCTCTGTAACGTCAACTATTGGTAAGATACACTATTCTTGCAAATAATTTGAAATGCCCTGTAACCCTCTTAGGATATGTATTTAAAAGATATCCTTGATTTTCCCTAGCTTTTAGAACCAAAGGAGTATTTTATTCTGTCTTCTTGTGATTTGGGCAAAGATTAGCCATTAACTTCTACTCTTTTATATAAAAGTGTAGATATACGAATATAGTAAACCGATGGTGAAATGTATTACTATCTTATGGAGTTACATAAAAGCGTCCAAAGTTATCACGAAGATGATTTGACAGCCTGTCACGCTGCAAAAACGGTGAAATCATGGTTTGAGGAGCATGACCAGGAGCTATCACACCTTTCCTGGGTCCCACAATCACCAGATCTGAACATCATTGAGCCATTGTGGTCTGAGTTAGAAAGGCGTGTTCGGTCTCATTACCCTCCAATAGCATCCCTTAAGGAAATGGAGCATGTTTTGGAGGAACAATTGTACAAAACTCTACACGCCAGGATTCGGAAGCTGTATACGTCTATTCCACGTCGGATCCAAGCTGTTTTGGACGGAAAAGGAGGCCCCACACTATACTAGGTATCATTGTCACACTTTTACAAAGGTTTTAGATTTTTGTGTCCCACCCCTGTATACTATTAATAAGTATTCCAGTTTCTAACGAAGTTACATATAAGCAAGTTAAAAATTACTCTTATAAAATGTCAAGTTACGTAAACATTTACGGAATATTCGCAGATTGTCCTCATCTAACAAAATTACATATTTCGAAATTAATGAACAAAAAAGTATTTTGTTGAACAAGGTATGTCATCACACAAGCAATGTTAACATATTAAATAGCCACAACAATGTAGAAAGTATGTGATGGAAATATGGTTTGTTTGAAATGGAAACAGGTATTCAATTCTCTCTTCTTCCCTATCAATTATGCATTAAAACATTCGAATAAAATTGATAAACAATTTGTTTGCCTTCACTCTGACAACGTATGTTAAAATGTATGTGTAGCTTATAAGACAAAATTCCTCTAAAACAATTATGTAAGCACTAGTACGTACATCTATGTGATTTTATGGTATTGAATATTCACGATTTAAAATACTGCCTGAATTCCAATTGTTACATTCAAGCAAAATGCAGGCAAGTTAAAATAAGCTATTTAAAAATAAATAGGAAGAACAAAGAAAAACATAATCCTGCGGTAACAGCAAATCAGGAGATGTTTTAAACAAATGGGTTTCCCATGGCTAGTGACATTTGTCATCTGGGATTACAGATGGACTTGAATCAACATGCACATACGTACATAGGTTGGATTTTCTGAAATGTAAACGTTTTTTCTTTTTTTATGTCTCAAGGGAACCAATCAATCCTCATGTTGAATTCAAATAGAAAACAAAAGGGATTTTGTGCTTAAATTCTGAACAGTTTTTTTTTAAAGTAGAGAGATTTTTATTATTAAATGTGTACGTGTAAAATCTCATATTTTATCTTACTTTTTTAAAACATGTATTCATGCTTGTTTGCAGGGGTAAAAGTGAGGGAAGCGCAGGGAGACGCTGTCCCCTACCTCCAAAAGATATGTACGGCGTCCCACCAGTTCCTAATGAATTATAATGGACAAAGATACGCGGGGGGACGGCGTGACCTCATGCCGCTACATACCGTTCCCCTACCACTTCGGATCCACTTTTACCCCAGCTCGACTGACAGAAACCGAGAAGTAATATTATTTGTTTAAGCAGTCACTAATAAGGTGCAATTCATTATGGAAAGCACATTACGGTATATTTCCTAGGTATTTATTTATTCCAATATTTTGATTCATGTTTACAGGCTTAGAATGAACAATTAGCATTTCTATATTCAATGATGATTTCGGACGATGTTTCTTAAATATGTGTGAGCAATGAGTAGGAGATTTCTCCGAGTTTCTATTTCCACCTGTTTTTCTATAGTCGTTTGCTTACATTTATGTGGATATAGTCGTGAGATATTATTGCATTTATGTATTCTATCTCTACTTTTTCTAAATGTAGCGAAACTCAAGGAACTTGGAAAATAAAATGGGATGAAAATCAACAGAGAAGAGCCAAATGTCGTGACAATATCCCGTGCAAACTCGTTCTTATGGATCCGAGACGTACAAAGAGAGCTCGATAGTTTCAAAATTTCGGAAGTATTTTGATAAGAGACTATTACTGCACCAAAGAGATCACTTCAAGAACTATCGTAGCCAAAGAGGCATTTAATAAGAAAAAAAATCACATCTAAGTACCAGGGTTAACATTGATCTAGAGAAGAAGATGGTCAAATAGCATATATTTAGTATTTCATTGTAACAAAAGAAGACTTGAACATTACGAGAGCTTCAAAATGTGGTGCTGGGTGATAATGGAGAAAATAAAATAGAGAACGAAGATGTTTTAAAACGGATGGGAGAGAAGAGGACGCTTTTAGCTAACATTCTTCACCAGGACGGCCACATAAATTGTACAAAATCTTTCGAAGAAATTGTTTATTTCGTTGCTCCTTTTAGGAAAAACTTGAACGAAAGCGTGGAATAAAAAGAGAAAGAGGAACATAACTATAAATGATTTGAAAATAGAGGAAAATATTGGTAGTTAAACAAGAAAGCGGAAAATGTGGTAGAAATATTTACCTAGGTAGAGACCTTAATCTAAGGTAATACATGCAAATATTTCAGTAGCAGGGCGTATCGACATAAAGAGTTGTTATATGTTTTTTGTAAACTTTCTTTTGCGATTGGTTCTACTCAATGAGTGGCCCTGTCTTTATTTGTTATGTTGTGAGTAGCAGAACATGACAATTGTTATAATTGAATTGTTAAGTTTGAAAATGTTGCTTTTATATTTTGAAACAGGATACAGCATAGTAATATATATACCGTATGGCGCTAAATTCGTTGTACAAAAGCAGAAGAGTGATTCATGAGAGTAAAACAAACAAAACAGTTCCAGTAAACATAGGGAGAAAACCTCATAGTTACGGCTGCCAAAAACATGAAAAAATTAATTTTAAAGGTTCATAGCTCCAAAACTATGGGAGCTACTGTAGTCGGGTCAAAACTTCATTTAGGAACTAGTATGTGTTCTATCAAAACAATACATGTTTTAGAATCGCAAGGTACTCATGCAGCAATTTTTATGCAGGTAGTTGGAGAGTACTTTATATCATATGCCCGTAGTTAAACTCCCTCTATAAAAATTGTTGTGGAAGCACCTCAGGATTCTGAAACACGCATTTTTGGGTAGGGCACATAGTCTTGACCTGACTACGGTAGTTCCCATAGTTTTGGAGCTATGGACCTTTAGATTTCATTTTTTCATGTTTTCGGCAAGCTATAACACGTAAACGATGGTGTTTTCGCCCTATGTTTATTGGAACGTTTTTGTTTATTTTACTCTCAGGAATCACTCCTTTGCTTTTATACAACGAATTTAGCGCCATACTATATATATATATATATATATATATATATATATATATATATATATATATATATATATATATATGAAAAGAGTTTTAATTAGTTTTCTATTAAATTAGAAATGAATGTAATTTAATTTTAAATAACTTCCGTATTCGTATGTGTGCTCTTGAAAGAATTAGTGGAGGTTTAAACGAAGACTAAAATTAATTGAATGTTTTAAAAAAGCATCCACATCTGCAAGCAGAGCAGACTCATCTGTTTCACTAGGCCACTTGACTACACAGAGTGATAGCGGATTACGCTGTCATCAGGAGAGCAGGGACTTTTGTAGGTCACTGAGAGAAGAAAGATTGGGAGGATGATAAGACACGTTACAATTGTTCTCAAAGTGTCCGATAACGCGGCCCCCCTGTTCATTCGAAATATAATCTGTGGACTCCCTTGCAATGATATCTGAAATTTCACATGGTATTAAAAATATGCTAATTAGAATTACCACTGACAAGAAAAATATCCAGAAAAATTATGCAATAAGTAATTTATTCTAAAGATACATAATTGTTTCCTAGTGAACAAAATTTTAATTGAAAACAGTAATTTTCAAGACTGAAAATCAATCTTGTTTAAAGGAAATCCACTTGATGAACAATGTTTTCAAAAGTGGGGTTACCAATATGAGGAATGATATTCTTTTATATATAATTGCATTGAAATCTGGAATAAGTTTTGTCACCATCAATCTTAGGTCCAATTCTACATTAAGACGATTTCTGTTTGAGGTTTTAATGCTGCAAATAGCGGAAGAGGTCTGCTTAGATAAGTAAGTGGTAGAGAAAAGCATTAAATGTTGGCAACTCTTTATACAACGCACACGCAACCAAAAGCTATAAACTTAATTTTCTTTGAAAACGTTTGTCCATCAAGTATCGCAGGATAGTTCCAATACCTGTTCTTGTTCTGTGTTAGGGAGTTTCATATCTTGTGTGTCATGAATTTCCACATTAGTGAAAGGATTTTCCATTTAACTATTACGAGATTGTGGGACAGGAAAACTTGCAGCTAATGCTCTCAAATGTCCTACAATTATTTTTGTGCATTTCAGCACACAACTTTCCACCTGAAGCATCAATGAAATCCTTACGCACTGGAAACGATGAATACTTATTGTTTGTACTCGTACTACCCACAGCTGCAGTTTCTTAATCTTAAAAACACTATTGGCATAACAGCTGAGTGTTCCATTTTATTACAACACGTTTCAATTTTTAGGCGTCTCGGACCCTCTGGCTAGGACCTGCGGACCCCACTTTGGGAATAACTGCGTTAGAATATTCTTAAATTATGTAGATTGATAAATATTGTTATAGCTATTGTTGGAGGTCACGGCTTTGTACCCTTGCGCTCACAGCTGAGAGGTATCGGAAAATGCAAAGTTCCAATTATTTTCTCCACTAGGACAAAGATTGTGCTTTGTAAATTGTTATTTAAATTTGGGAAGATTTAAATAACAAATTGATAGGCAATTTGGTCGGTTACGTACAAACTATTAAAGTACCAACATTGGCTTAATTATTATTAATATATATATATATATATATATATATATATATATATATATATATATATATATATATTACTATTTATACTTATTGCGAGGGATAGCACACTAATTCGACGTTGGATGCGAAGCACATCCCGTAACCTACAACCTCGCTTTAATGAAGGAATAGAATTTACAAAATGAAATGATTACTCAAAGAGTAATTATGTTTAACTATTCATATTTTCACTTTAATCCTTTAATGGGCACTGTTGTTCTCAAGCAACATCACATTCTATTGCGTTATCCGCATGAATTATAGCTTCACTGATCATTTAATTGGCATTATTGCTTTCAAACAATACTCATATACATGATTTGCTGGTCGCTTCTTTACATACTTCTAATCTTCGTCATCACAGGACACTGAAATTTAGTATAGTAGACGCTTTAACTCGTACGTTCCGCGAAAGTTCTTTTATTCTTTTTCTATTTGTGGTTTCTTGCTCTGTAAGAAAATATTTCAACGAAACTGTTGGTAATTACTGAGAGTATTCTTATGATATTTGACCGTAATATGGCAATGCTGCTCAGTAGCTACACATAAGACTTATTTTATGGCAATATTGCTTTGAAATAAACACCCTGTATTTTGTAACCAAAGTACAAAAATACTTTTAAAAAATACGAAATTATGATCAGGAAGACATGGTTCAACCATAAAAGCAAACTAAATATTTTGATGGTAATGCTATCAATGTTTGCCCATTAAAGGGTTAAGATTGTGACTACATTTAACATTACACTTTGATTATCACAACTTAATAATTTTCAAAATATGTAAGAACACTACGTAAGAATATAATAACGTTTATAGCATTTACACAATATACGCCTGCTAAAATAAGAATATAAGATGTAAACGTTTAATAATTTTAACTAACTATTTTTCTTGTTTTATATGTTAATAATAGGTTGTGCACATTTATTTATATGTAAGTGCCTCGTTAAGAATGAGTTGTGCGTAAGCAATTACGCGCTTTTACATTTTTTTCTACAATAGCACTTGACGAGCTGGCGTACTAATTGAACATATTATATTTTTCTTTCACTATGACTTTTTAAACGATATTCCTCTGGCAATCCTAACAATGGATTCTTCCTCTGATATGAGAAAGGCTTTTGTGGCTACTTACATTTTTTTTGCCTTGTAACCTATGGTACGCCTTATTCTCTTCCACTGCTTTGGTAACGAGTCCTTTGAAGAATTCTGTAAACGCTGCTAAAGATGATCGCTTGCTGAATCCGGTCAATCGGTACTCAAAAACTTTTTTTTTTCAGACAACTGAGTACTTAAAACTGTATTAGGCCTATTGGTGGATAACTACATTTTTTCACCCTTTGTCTGGGTGGATGACTTCATACACAATTCGTAGTCGTTGCCCCACTTCCCTCCCGTGATGGGGGTTTCAATGTTTGTCGACCGACTGATTTGCGCGTCTTCTGGTCACTGTGGGTCACGTGACTAGTATTCACTTACCCAATATAGCATTGTTCACTATTGGTTGATGATCAAAAATTATCCAATCACAAATTAGTTTAGATGTCACTTAGGCAACTGGGGTGACTTGCTAATTTTCGTTCTCATGGGAACTGAAGTAGAAAAAGTCTCTCAGCAACTTTTCGAACAGAGTTATTGTTTTACGCACACACACATATAAAGACAAAGTTAATTTTAACGTTTTTAAATCGAAACTGATAAGACTGGTTTTACTGTAGCCAACTAGTGTTCTTTTCACTAAAATTAGTTGCGGAAACTTAATAAAATAAACGTTTTAATTTTTTTGCTTAGATGAGCATTTTGTTGTTACTAGCAATACGATTGGAAATATAGTTGGCCGTACATTTTGAAAGAAGCATTATTAACTAGAAGTATGTACTTGATTAGGAAGATATGACTTACAAGTAAATTTGCGTGTAAAACTAGATCTACAAGAGATATTTTTGCTTAATGCCTGCTGAAAATCCAACATAGATCTATATAGTGTAACTGAAAGATGTCTGGATATTGCAACCGATGTACTTATTCAAATCATGCTGACACGGAGCGATTCCCTGTCACCATACTTCTCACCCACGTTGAAACTCGTACATATACAATTTCTGCAGATGTAAACTTATATAAATCTCAATGTATTCATTGATAAAATACGAAAAGGACTCGTTATAGGATTTTTTCCACGCAGCAATTAATTAATAATCCCATGTTAATCCTTTTGAATTTCAATATTTTAACGTTAATAAGATTGAGTTACAAAATAGATCAAAATCATTTGCACCTATATCCCTCTCTTCTGATATTGTAAGTGAATTATACATGTATGTTCAATTACATTGCATTCTGGTTTCCGGTACTGGTATATATTACCGATATCAACGCACACTTTTGTATGTAATGAGTTTCGACATGGATACACTTTCTACAAGTTCATTCTATTATGTACATTAAATGATTCTACATGAATTGACATAGGTAATTTCTCTCTCATTATTGACGTCTTTGAACCTCAATTACATGTTCTATATGTCTAACTTGATTATCTCATTCAAATCGATCAAGACGAAAATATGTGTGCTGCTCTGCAATGTAAAATGTTGTCATTAGTGCAGTAAGAGTTATTGTTCTCTTTTCCGTATTCAACAATGAGGATAATCATATTAGGTTCAAGTACTTTGAATTTGTACATCCCGATATTCCCTTTGTTCAAAATTGGGATCTTAAACCATCGCATCCGTTATATGATTTATGTGTTTTGCAAAGTCTCAAATAGACATCTAGTATAGCATGATTATGATGTTGATTAGCACGATGGTGGTGTTACTATTATCTAATATATTAAAACAATATTCTGCTAATATTTTTACATTATATACTTATGTTAAAATAGTAGAAGTATTTCCAACAAATATTAGAACGGTCTCGTTTGAATTTAGTATATTTGCAGTATCCGTAAGTTTTTTTACTTGGAATTTCATGAATACCTTTGTGCTTAGATAAAACACACATTTCGGCAGCTTAAGTAGGTTAAACGTGAAGCCTTGTTATATGGCAAATACACGAAGACATATGGATATGTTTTTTTAATGTAAATCTTAATAGTGCAATGTATGTTCCTTCAAAAATATAAGAAAGAAAAAGGGCGAAAGATAATAATAAAGATGTATACTCATCTATTATTATTACACATGCTAGTAAAGAACTTTCTTACAAGTGCAAATGTGAGTGGAAATTAACTTATTGACAATTTACCTATATGTGTGGATCACCCAGTAGATTATTAATTGAAGAAGCAACTGATTCATGTGCTAGCTACTGGGTTGTGGTTCACATCAATGGAAATAAACGTGACTTCTCTTTCGGTTCATCAACAGAATATGTAAAACATGCAAAAGATTTACAATGTACGATTTACAATTTCTTTGTAGGATTTAGAGAACTAATTTAGTCACAACTCGGTAACGTATTGATATTTTGTATATTGTTTTTCTGTACTATATAATAAGTAATTATTTGTTTGGAACAATCTTGCAATTTTTAACCATTCAAATTAAACGTTGACGATAAACCTTTCATCAAACGTATACGAAACAAAACGAAAAAGAAAGAAACCGTAATTTTCTTTAGTTTTCTTACTAACATATTGTTTGAATAAACACTTAAGTAACATTTGCAAAATGCCTTTTTAAATTCTTAGCTCATATATTATGTATAAAAAGGTTTATTATATCATTTAATGTTACAGTATAAAAAGTTAAACTTGATAGTAAGGGCTTTGAATTTCTTATATTTCCACCATTAGTTCAATTGCTGTTGATTCCAATATGCACATGCCGAGTTTCTGTGTATACAATTATGAAAGAACAGGTTTCATTATAAAGATTACTTTGTCAATTGGCGAAAAAAAATTTGTTTGGAAATCCACATTTGTTCATGCAAAGCTTCCCTAAATCCGAATGGATTTTTTTAATACCTTTATAAAAAAGGCTCCATCTGGTGGACAAAAATCATACACCATATTACGAATAAGGGATACGTATAGTTCATGACAAACTATACAATGTTTTCTAAGGTAACTAATTGGTTATTGATTACTTAGTGGTAAATTATATTCATAAGCAAATTTATTAGTTAATGCAAATTTAATGTATAATGAGATGCAGTAATACATAATTCACGTATTACAAATCCTTCCGGGGAAATTTTAAGTCCCAGATGTCTATAGTATACATTTTATGTCAAATTGAAATTTCACACGAACTTTCCATGATAACCAGAATAAACATACCCATAAATCTTGTATTTTTTAATTATTGACCACTTTTTAAAATACAGTTTGGGATTGAAGTTTCACGATGACGTTCATGAAAGATTTCAGTGAGTTCAACTAAAGAATTATCATTCAGCAACTCCTTTCAAAGAAAAATTCCAGGACTACAGTCCATGCCGCTTAATGGATTTGAGGTAAGTATATACTTATTGTTTTAACACAAGTTTTACCGAATTGTTTTCCACAAAATCACTACTATAATAAATGATCACTACTTGTTTCAAATAGAATGATTAAAATTCGAAAGGAAAATATAAACTCAACCCACTAAAATGAAAACATTCACAAATATTATTAATTAAGCCGTTGAGGAAAATTTCTCTATCCTATCTTATGGTTTTCCTCTCCATCTCTTCTTTTCTCAGTAAGTCAAATGAGCGGAAAAGCTTCGTTACCGGAGACAGAGATTGCATACGTCCACCGCCAGGGCTGAAGACTATGATCGCAGTAAAGAGCCAGGAATTATGTCCCTTCCAATGTTAGCGGGAATGGTGGAAACTTCGTGAGTTCAATAATTAAAGTATAATATTTCATAGTAAATTCTTTATTTTGTTAAATTTATATTTTAAATATGATCAAAGTCACAGGAAAAGTGCATAAATTCTTTTCACTAGTACATCTTACGCAAAAAGGTCTCCCATAACGTGAACCCAGAAATTAGACTGCAATTCTATAAATTTTTGTTCCATATCGGTTTAAACTCGGATTCTCCATTTGTATACAGATCTAATTCAGTTTGTTCAAGGAGTTTCTGTTTTAAACTTTCCATAAAGGTAATATCTATTTCTTTAGTATAAAACATCCATCATTAATTCATTAAACAATGTACCTAAATAGGCTATATACTGTATGAGCACGGGCGTTATTCAATTGCACGATTTTATTCCATTCCTAACTTAATAAAATTAAAATCCGTCCGTTTTTTTAGAAACATAGCTGTATCGTATTTCAAAATATAATAATACAATATATCATTTACGTATAATTCTTTTTAATTAAGTATTTTAAAACATAACGTAAATATATTAACTATCATGTTCTACTGCTCACAGTATAACGTAAGACACGTCTACTCATTTATGGGAACCAATCACGAAAGAACGTGTACAAATAAATAAGTAAGTACTACGCAGAATACTTGATTAAATTCCTTTAGCTAATGATTTAGTATCTCAATACTAAATAAAGACGTACTGATGAATCGGTATGCGTTAATTGTGACGTTGTACGAATGCAAACTACTGTAGAAGAAGAAAAAAACAATGGAGACCTTTAATTATGGTTTTACAAAATAATATTGACAATTACGCTGATGGACAATATATCAAATAAGAGATCAGAGGGATCGACATGAGAAAAATAGTATATTGAAAATTTTTTCGCAGAGAAGTAGAATGATTTGACACATTAAGAAAGAAGGATTGTGATATGAAACATATGGACCATAAAATACAAGATATATGGAATACAAATTATAAAGAATAAAAAGTCTGGTTCTGGATAGCGAAAATGGGAAACTTTGTCAAACTAATTGCAAAGTGGCTTACATAAAAGTAAAATTTAAAAAAATAAATACGGCATAATTGAATAGTTTATATTAGAAAATACTCTGAATTTAAAAAATCAAATAAAATGTCGTTGCTAGAATGAGGAACCATGTAAAAATGAGGACCAACTTAAAAGTGTTTACGAAACTTACTTAGTAATAGTTTTAAACTTTATTCAAAGGTACGCACACTTTTTTCTTTTTGCATATTTATTCCCTCTCTGTATTTTATTTTTAATAAAGAAGAATAAGGTTCGTAATTACCTTTCAAACACAAGATTTAATCTTCAGCTTTTAACAAATATAATTAATTATCCTTATGATTAATTAATTGCAGAAAATAATTATGTTCATGTAGTAAGTGTTAGCTACAAGTTTTATCTAATTTTCATCTTCAATCATTACTGCTTGATTTGAGACCTCCTTGTGTCCTCTTAGCCAAGAAAAGCAACATTCAACGAAACCTTATACTTACTATCATTTTTTTAAATCTAATTTTTTCTTCTTTCGTAAATTTCTTCCTATCACTAAATTAAGAAATAAAATACTTTGATCTTCTCATTTTCATTCACAAATGTTCACCATATTTTTCTCACCGCCGTTTTTCCAGAACACTGCTTCACATCTTACGTACAAGAATTCTATTTCGTTAAGAGCGGAATAAATAGATGTTCCTTCTACAGACCCAATACAGAGGAAAATACTTGGTCCCGAGCGCGTGAACTTCTTTCATAATTCTAGCGCTTAGTTTCAGTACACGGCCGTTAGCACTATCTGAGTCAGCAGAAAAATCTTCCGCTATTCTTTTTTGTTTCAAAGAAATCTTGGCAGAATTCCAAGGCGATTTTTTTAGAAAAAAAACACGTATTTTTGTTTTTCTTTCTTTCTTTTCGAAAAAACAAGATAGGATAACATCTAAGAGATTTCCTGCGGAACAAAGTGTTGTTAGTTTAAGATTACAAGACAAGTTCTAATGGTTCTAAAACCACCGCCAAATTAAACGATTTTGTGTTTGAGGTTTTCGACTTTATCAAAGGACTCCAATCATTGTTATAGTTCTATTTTTTTTATTTCGTTCGTCGGTTATAAATTAGAAAAAAAGATGTAACACAAATTAGCTTTCTGCAGGTTGCACAAAGGAATACAGGATACTGTTACGCTACTAAAGAGATTCTATTCTCAGTGTGACACTTTCTATCTCTATTATACACTACTTGACAATTCTCAGAGAGAAAACACACATTCAGCCATAACATTTAAGAGCATTATCCGCGTACATGAAGTTATCAATGTATGAGTGTAGTCATTAGTACGGATTTATTGTTAAAACATTCCCACCGTATAATGAAAAGCGATATGATAAAAAAAACCAAAAAGAGACAATGTATACATTATATGGAGGGAACAAGTAAAATTCAAGGTGCCGTGTGCGAAAAGGGTTCTGGTATCAAATCAGTAATGCAAATGACCATCTATACAACAAAATAACCTGTGTGTTTGCTTCATACATTGTCGATTAGTCTCTCATTACTCTATTTGTGATCTGGGCGTTATCTGTCATCCTGCAAATGGTACCATATTCCAGATAACTTAGGTAGTAAGCTCATTGTGGGTTGATTCTACCAGTAAGATTCGGAGAACTTATCACTACTTGCTCTGTGGTAGGTCTCATCTTAGAAAACAAAAATTATCGTGAAGAAATTTGTGTGCATTCAAGAGATGAGTTTGCGCCCAGAGCTTATAATTAAAACATGACGGAATTAAAATGTTGCGGGTAAAGACGGCGAGGCGTTGTACCCAGACTAGAAGACTATCAATTTACTTTAATATAAGGAATATAAGTATGTAGGTACTAATGGGTCATTTACAAGGGTGAATCGGCTCCAGGACGATTAACATATGCTTGAAATACGAAGGTTGAAATCAAAGTAGAACAACGTAATTCAATAATTTATATACAGACTTTTGACAATTTACAATTTTGGAAGGGGCGGTAACCACACCGACTTCTACATAGATCTACCAATGTATGCAGATATAATGGTGAAAAACAATACCGCCTACTGGTTTGAATATCATTGTGTAGGGATTCTAATAAGTACAAGTAAACGTAGTGATACTGCGAAGATTTGATTGTACTCTTGAACTTCGATACAAGAACTCCGCGTATCCTGATTATCTAATTATCAATTCTGTCAGTGGACTACGAACAATGTGTTGAATGAAAATCCATTAACCATGGATAATGGCAAAGTTCTATGATTGATCGCTGGAGGTCATAGGAGGTTTGGTGCCTGGAATGTGTTACCCCATTCTTCCCTAAGGACAATTTTTAAATCTTGGAAGGTCCGGGCTAATGGATTCGTTTGAGCAACTGGTTTTCGAGGAACATCCCAGACGACCGATGGGATTAAAATCTGGAAATATCCTAATCAGGGTCTCTGAAACTCGGACAGTTATGTCATGACTAAAATAGTGGGCCTACCACGTCTGTCCTACTTATTATTATTATTATTATTATTATTATTATTATTATTATTATTATTATTATTATTATTATTATTAGTAGTAGTAGTAGTAGTAGTAGTAGTAGTAGTATTGTTAATAGTGATAGTAGATCTGTCATGTTCTAGTATCTAATTTTCTGTTGTCTTATAAAAGTTATTATCATTTGTTTCACGGCAGTGTTGTAGGAAGAAGTAGCATTACGCTTAAAAATACATTAGTGGTTAAATTAACCTTTACATCATACAATATGAAGTACGTTATTTTCTATTATGAGCGTAAAATAGCTATATGAAAACATGTGTTTTGATTAAATTATTCCTGGTTTCGTTTCACTAGTTGCAACTTCCCGCTACCCACTTTATTTAACAAAAGGAAGAAATTTTCTCGCGTTATAATCTCATTCTAAACATGGACGGTATGCGATAAGGCCAAGTTCGTCTCGAACTCTACGCGTTGAGGAGAAATTAACAATGTTGTTACTTACTCCAGTTGCAACTAATCCTTGTCTCCCCTAGCCTTGGTGCTGAACGGAACACAAAACCTTAATTCAATTAACCAAACAATGAAACCATGTAAACAGAATTTTTCAATGCCAGTATGTGTTCCTGCTCTTTATATATATATATATATACACACACACACAAAAATAACACACGATATTTTCCTCAAAGCTTAACACCTCTGACATCGTTTAAGAGAAGTGGCGACCAGATTTCATGGTGTTCCAAGGCAACAATTACTAAAGAACGCTGCAATTGTTTCTGAGCCAAACAAAATTCCTGTTTTTGGGTCCTTAAAATACTTTAAATATAAATTTCATCTCATTACTTTTAATTCATCCAGAGGCGTGTCAAGCGTGAAGAAAGACGTCGATTTTTACCTAGCTCCATCAAGTAGAAGAGTGATGAGGATATGATTTCACATGTTTTTCGGATGAATATAAAGAATATCATGTAAAATGTTCTTCAAAATATCTTAACCACACATTGTCTTTAAAAGACTCAATTCTCAGACCCTTGTATGCAATTAGTATAGTGCTGTTGTGTGAAATACAGTAAAAAATAAATGCAAACAGACAAAGGTTTTTAAAGATGTGAGTTGCTAGGGGTTTTCGAACGTGACTGCAATTCACAAGTTAACTAATTCTAGTGTGTTGTACGCTCAACAAATAAAGACATACTGATGAGGTTTTAAAATACTACTATCTGATATTTCGAATGTCTGTACAAAACTGAAAGTTTTCTTGCGTATGTTATAGGTCATACGTTCATCTATAAGATATATGAAAATATTTCAAGACTTTATAACATTCTAAATTGTAGATAAAATGCCGTTAGTAAACATTAGCAAAGTAAATAAATGTAAATACTCCAATTTTGAGGTCACTTTTCTCGTGATGTAATAGATGAATGCGACTTAAAGTAGTTCCACTGCATTCAGCGTCCTCATATTAATACAAAAGCATAATTAGAAATGTATCCAAGGATAAACACATTTTATTAGTGGCATGACCATTAGTTCTTTTTCTTTCTTTAACTTTCTAATTTCTTCCTGGCCATGACAAGGAAATGGTAAGAAGCGGGACTTATCCCGATTTTTTCGCTTTCTTTCTGCCCTTGACAACGTTAGTCGTTGGTGGGTAATTTGTCTCCGAAAACATAGAAATACTTCCAGTACTGGACAAAGGAAATCACTTTCTGAAAATTGAGATGTTTGCATGCCTTTCCATTTTTCATTAATTGCCTTACTTAATTAATGTAGTCTATCAACTGTAACCCATTGTTTTTCATTCTATGATACATTTCATTAAATTCTTCAAAATACAATTTATTCTAAAATCAAAGCTTTCAGCAGTAACTTCGATACTTTCTTATTTCATTCGTCTCTTCCCATTAGATCACAAGATATTAATACTAATAAAATACAGAAAAACATTTCATTACTCTTTCACTTCCTTTCAGTATAATATATAACAGAAAATGTGACATTTTACATTAAATTAGTAACGTTGTTTCTTCCCTTAATATTTTCTTTTTAAATGAAGTCACGTTTCAGTAGTTTCCATCACGTTCTCGTCTGCAAACGGTTTTGTTGTCGAGACGTGATCTTTGAGATGAGTTTAATTACTCCTCGTTATAGGAGAAACAAGGCAGCCCTTCACGTTGGCAGATGAGTATTACAAAAGCCAATTAGCTTCTGAAAACCGTTTTTATTATCCTTTTTTCGGCGTTTCTAAACATAACTTGGAACGCGTAGACTCAGTGCGAGAGATGAATTTCGTTTCGATTGGATAAATATTTGGAACCAACACTGACATTATTGAGAGAAGTTTTCTAAAGTAAGAAATTAATGAAGATATACTGTAAATTATTAAAAACTGACTAACTAACTAACTCTATGGCATATGGAACCCGGAGGTTTAATGCCGCGTTCACAAAAGCTCTCCACTGACTTAGCTAACTGCATCCAGTTTCTACTTTGTATTCCAATCTCTGCGAGATCCATCTTAATATTATCCTCCCATCTGCGCCTAGGTCTTCCTAATGGTCGTTTTCCGTTTGGTCTTCCAGTCAAGACTTTGAAAGCGTTTCTACTTTCTTCCATTCTAGCTACATGGCCCGCCCACCTAAGCCTCCTAGAGTTGACGACCGTAACAATGTTGGGTAAACCATATAAATTATGTAGTTTCTCGTTATGAAGTTTCCGCCATTCCCCATTCCAGTTCCTCTTGGGTCCGAATATTCGTCTCAGGATCTTGCTCTCAAATCCTTTTAGTCTATGTTCTTCCCTCAGAGTAAGTGACCATGTTTCGCAACCATACAGAACAACAGGCATGATTATCGTTTTGTATATTTTAAGCTTCAAATTCCTCGACAGAATTCGCGACGACAAGAGATTTTGAACCGAATAGTAACACGAATTCCCTGCTTTTAGTCGACATTACTCTTTAGTCGACTGTAAATTATTACTCTTCAGAAACTCAGTGCAATTCCACATAGTTTGGGACTTAGATCATGAATTGTACTTCTTTACACGAAGGTAAGTCAAGAATTATCCGCAATATTAAACTAAGTCTTGTTATATTGTTCATACTGCACTATTTCCTCGTTTATTTTCTTGTTATGTTGTTGTGGTCATGCTATGAAAGTTTGATCTTATTTCCTCCATTTATCTTTCTTCTGTTGCAGATAGATCATGGTTGTTCCATTAGAAGTTTGTACCAAAGAGGAACAGAGAGCAGTGATCTGGTTTTTGTGATCAGAAGCTGTATCATGGGCCGTAATCCATCATAGATTTTCGACACAATTCGAAAACAGTGGCTTGCTGGAACGGAGTGTCTACGAGTGGATTGAAAAATTCAAAAATAGTCACACAAATATTACGCTCGAGAAAGGATAATTTTTGACTTACCCTCGTATGAAAACACTTCCGACGGAATCTTCTCTAACGTCATAGTTTCCTGCTCCATGCACCAATTGCAAGGATTATACATAGAATATGATATTGATAGTTATCAGTGGTTACAGACAAATATGAACAATGGTGGCGTAGTCAAAGGTTCAACAAATACACCATTTGCGATCTGTGATAATTCACACAGTGACAACAGTTCCTTCATTCCATTAACCTACACAGGGTTTCTCAACCTGAGGGTCCCCACCCCTAGGGTGTCGCAAGAGGGTTTATAGGTTTCGCGAAGATAAGCGGAAGAGATAAATATAATTAGAATCTAATTCCGGAAATTATGTTTAAATATAATTTTTGAATTTTGTCCTGATAGACATATGTTTATCTTTATACATACTGTTAAGAAGAAGAAATAGGTCTAATAAACATTTTGAACGGGTGTAAAGTTGCTTAAAAATTAATTTCAATGAAAGAGGTACGATATGAAACTAATGAGAACTGCATATTGAAATACCATCAACAAAACCTGCATATTGAAATACAATTAAACTTGAAAGCTAGTGAGATACCTGAGCATAGTGTGATTTCACTAGTGCGGCCATGTTCGGATCAATCTTCGTGACGCACATTATCAAGTTATTTAAAATACTTAATGACTCAGTTTACAACTGTCATAGATATTTTAACCAAAATTAGAAATCACTTATATTTTTTTATCATATAACCCAAAATAAGGGAGCTTTGAAGTTTAAAAATATTCAAACGGCCTCCATTTTGAAACAGTGTTGCGGATCGGATTTGATAATTCTAATATGGATGAAGTGACCAAACCTGGTTTTAATCCATTCTCTTTTACGGAAGTTACAGTATCCACCATATACAAGAAATAGATTCTACTATTACATAAATAGTATATATCGTGAGATCTCCGCAATAGATATATTAAAAATCCCACACAAGCTTATTACAATTCAGAAATTATAAGGCGGTTGCTGACAAGAGGATGTGATAAAAATTAGGTCATGATATGAATTAGGTTCAGAAGCACTGACGCAATCCATCACCTTTCCTCCTTTCCTCTGATTTTCTTCTCTATACTTCCTTCGTTCATAAATGATTTCTTCTGTGTCAGACATCGGCCAGTTGAAAACGGCTGGTCTTAATTTTATCCCTAGAAGTCTAAACTGTTAACCATTCGGGAATAAATTGCCCTGTGTAATTAGTGGATATGAAGAATCAGTTAATGCTCTATCGTTTATTCTAGACGCGAATGTATGGTGTTTCTTACAACTAAACCTTACGTTTGGGTGAATCGAGTTGCTGACTGAGACACATATGAGAAAGTAGTACTATATGTGGTCAGTATTTCAGTGAAGTTGTAGATGCGAAGCTCCAGGGGTTTAGGAGATACAGCTACCAGAACATCACATGGAAGTATAGAATAGTCTTCATACCATTGGAGGTAAAAGCCCTGTGAGACCTCTTGTAACGACAAAAGGTGAATAACAAATATATGGGTACATATTAGGACTAGGAGGAAGTCATATAGTAAGGGTATACCTGACGGCGGCCATCTTGAAATCCGCCATTTTGAATTAAGGTTAAGTTTTTGAAATAGGAATAGGGTCATGTGATACATGATTTAAGGCTCAAACTTAATCAGAAGACCAACGGTGACGTTAATTTTGATTTATGCGCAATTGATAAAAAGTTACAGGGAAATTAAATATTGTTGCAGCATTTGTATTAGTCCTTTACCCCAACTTGTAAATTTTGTGTTAATGATAATAATTAAATAAAAAGCAGGTGGATAAATATTAGGTCTATGGTAAGAGTTGCCTTGATGGGGGCCATGTTCAAATCCGCCATTTTGAATCAGACAAAAGTTTTAAACAAAACGCATAACATTGACACTTTATTAATAGCAAATAAGGACTAATACATATGCTGCACAATATTTAATTTCGCTGTTACTTTTACCAATTGCGCGTAAATCAAAATTAACGTCACCATTGTTCTTCAGATTAAATTTGCGCCTTAAATCATGTATCACATGACCCTATTCCTATGTTAAAAACTTAACCTTAATTCAAAATGGCGGATTTCAAGATGGCCGCCGTCAGGTATACCCTTATTATATGACTTCCCCCTAGTCCTTATATGTACCCATATATTTGTTATTCACCTTTTGTCGTTACAAGAGATCTTACAGAGCTTTTACCCCCAACTGTATGAAGACTATTCTGTACTTCCATGTGATGTTCTGGTAGCTGTATCTCCTAAACCCCTGGAGCTTTGCACCTACAACTTCACTGAAATACTGACCACATTCAGTACTACTTTTTCATATGTGTCTCAGTCAGTAACTCGATTCACCCAAACGTAAGGTTTACTTGTTAGATTATAGTATGCTAAAACTAAATATTATTTTCTTCAATGAACACGACGTTTTATTTTGTTTGAAATAAAGCAGTCCCTTTCGGTTCTATTGTTTTCGATTATAATTCTAGAATGTTCACTAGGTATGCAGCGCTACTATAAAAATTGTATCTTAAATAGAATTTTTATGTTGTATATTATGATCTTCTCCATTATGATGTAGATTGCTCTTTAATGTTGTCCAGTATGGGATCAAATTTGTTTTCAATTAAATTTGGTTGTTTCACTTCAATGATTCTCAACCGGTGTGCCGCGGAACTTTGGACGCAGTGTGATATAGAAAGTGAGAAATAAATAAAATAGATGATTCACCATAAATTTAAAAAGCGAACAAAAAAAATCGATTTCCTTAAAAATATTTATTTTCCAGAGGTGTTCAAGAATAGACAGTAGACGCTAATGATAATCTACCTCACTGTTGCCAACATGGACCTTAATTACCACAGGTATAATCAACGAAGGAAACCGTGTCACAATCAAAAAAAAAAAAAAAAAAAAAAAAAACGTTTAGAAAAACTGCTTTCTTGGTAAAATTTTACATACATTATAATATGATTATTTATTGAAATTTAGCGTCCGTTTTCGATGCCAAAAAGTATATGAGACATTCAACGTTATACCTGGTTAACAACGCACTATTTCCTGACTGTTTGCGTTTCCCATCCTATTTGCTAGACATGTCTATATTTTGTGACATTAGAATCATGTTGTATTGCTGAAGTGAATTTCCAAGCAGACACAGTGGTGTATTTAGGAGCCCCTCCTTACATTGAGTGCAATTTTTTTAATGTAATTGCAGCAATAAAAGAAAAACGAAATTATCACGCAACATCTATTCTCGAAATGCATAAAAAAGGCAGGATATCTGCAACAGAATGACCCTTCTCTCTTCACCTCCAGCCCCCCAACCCTCACATATACCAACAAGCTCTTTTAACAAGCGAATATCTTATTGCAGCTGAACGCTTTAAAGCCCCACACAAATTCGGCTCTCTCTGTTCTTGACACTTTTCTACTGCGCATGTTAATGTAAAAATACTATATAGTATATATATATATATATATATATATATATATATATATATATATATATATATATATATAGGAGTTCGAAAAAAATCTAAAACGTTTACAAAAATGTGAAAATCATACCTAGTATCGTATGGGGCTTTTTTTTTGCGTCCAAAACAGCTTGGATCCGACGTGGAATGGACGAATACAGCTCCTGCATTGTGGTGTGCGGAGTTTTGTACCATTATACCTCCAAAACATGCTCCAGTTCCTTAAGGGATGCTGGTGGAGGGTAAAGAGACCGAACACGCCCTTCTAACTCAGACCACAATGGCTCAATGATGTTCAGATCTAGTGATTGTGGAATCCAGGGCAGGTGTGATAGTTCCTGGTCATGCTCCTCAAACCATGATTTCACCGTTTATGCAGTGTGAGAGAGTGCCAAATCATCTTGGTAGATGCCATCACTATCAGGGAACAATATTTGAGTCATGGATAGAACCTAGTTCCCCAAAATGGCCTTATACGCCTCAGCATTCCATGCAGGGCTATGATGGGACCCGTAGAAAACACGATATCACTGCCCATACTGTAACAGAACCACACCCATGCATTACAGTTGGGGGCAGACAGTCTGTATCATAGGCCTGCGACAGTGTTCTCCATACATAAACACGACCGGTTAATTTAAACAAGGTGAAGGTCGATTCATCGTACCACATTAAGAGTTTCCACTGCTCATGAGTCCACACCTTGTGGTCCTAGCACCATTGGATACGCCTCTTTGCATTTACTGCTGTGACCAGGGTTTGGGGATAGCGGCCCTGCCATGAATTTTTATTCTATAAAGTTCCCGTCGCTCTGAAACCGGGTTCTGAACTCGGAAATTGAGTTCAGACGTAATTTTCATTCCAATGGTTTTCTTTTTAGCTGCTACAATCCGTTTTAATACCCTCCGGTCCCTATCTGACAGGATTGTCTTTCAACCAGAGTTGTGCTTTGCAGACGTCATGTGCCCATGAATTGCGTATACCCTCGTGACATTGGACACCGTGCCTTTCGATACTCCCACAATGTTTCGCCACTGTTGCCACTGAAGCTCCAATCAGGCGGGCACCAACGAACCTCTTTGGAAGTCTGTCAGGTCGCCCATTTTACCACACCAGTTCCATATCACGACACTCACAGGTGAATTGGTTACTACAGACGGAAGAGAGAGGTCCACATGACACACTGGAAACAAAAGCGATCGACAAACGCAACACATGTAGAATGGACGGCCAAACTTAAGTGTCCTGTATGAAGTGTTTTTAGGTTTCTTGTTTATCCCCTGTATATATATATATATTTAATGTGTGTGTTTGTGTCTCTAATAGTCATACTTGCATATCGTTTTCATGTTCAACACAAAATAGATCTATGCTGTATTCTGTTTTGCCCCAAAATTTTCATCCTCCGCATTGAAAATTTCCGGATACGCATTTGATCAGACATAAAACTAAACATTTGATTCACACCAATTTAATATTTAAAAATCAAGGCAACACATTGGAGGTTGGCACAAATGATACTGAAATGTTTATCAAAACCTAACTGGAATTTTTGCCTTAATTGTAAATCACGATATGAAACTGATTACTCTTAATACTTAAAAGGAAAATTCAAAACAAAATCCTATCTTTAAATATGGAATTATTTACATTTTATAATTATGTTGATCAAAAATAACCAAATTAGATCGAGAAATGAATAATAAGTTACAATTTAATGAAACAATTTTTAGAAAAAGACAAAATGATACATATTATTCTTTTGAATGATGTATGACTCAGTCTTTAAGTAAATATGCTGAATATTACTCTCAAGAAAATAAAGCCAAGCTTTCGCTATAGGGAAAACTAGTGCTCCTTAAAAAGAAAAGAAGGAAAGCAAAAGCAGATTTAACGAAACAAAATGTCAGGAAATGAGTCGTACACCAATCGATAGACTACTTTAAATAGAACAAAATGAGATATTCTGTTTGAACAAATCTCATGCATATTTTGTTTTTATTTGCTTTTACAAAAAAAAAGTAAACGAATGAATTGTTATTACGTTAAAATGTATATTTTTCCTCTCAAGTATTAGTTTAAGTAGTTAGTTGTTTCTCACCACGACCGGAAAAAGGATGTCTAGACACGACTACTTTGCCCACTGTTTTTCAAAATTAAAAATTATATTGGTTTTCAAAGAAGTTGTAAGTAACACGACAGTAGCAGATATTTTTGGACTTTCTCATATAACATCTGCTCTTCTTTTAGCTTGGAAGCAACATCCAGATTGGTGAGGATGTTAACCAATAGTGTGATACTGAATGTGGCTCTTGTAAGGGTTAATATATGTCTGGTCTTGCTTTGTCTTCTGGTAATTGCGCCAAAGTCCCGCAGTTTTTGGAGTTAATTTTTTGAAAAAGTTGAAGCCCAATACTTGATCTGAGTGTTGTCTTCTTACCTAGGAAACATGACATAAATATCATCACTGTTAGTTTTGGGAATTATGGTTTAGTCTCGAAATTTTTGTTGGTAATCATATCACAGCTATCTAGTGGTTATGTGGAAGGCATACGCCGCCTTTGATACAGGAGACCCGGATTCGTTTCCCAGCGGAAACTCGGGTTCAGATCTCACCTTAAGCTGTAAGCCCAGGTCTCATACAGCCTCGTTGACAAAAGGAACACTATACTAAAATTAAATGCAAAAATGTATTCACATCGATTAATTGATTGTGATTATGGATGTTGTTAGAAGTAAGGTCTAATATAGATGCCACTACTACGATGAGGTTATTCGTTAGTGATATTTCTGCTTCTTGAACTCGATGTTGGATGATAGTAGCAATATCATGTATAAGTGGTATTCCGCTCTGGTTTGCTAGGTTTCTCTAAAACCAGAATCCAGAAAAACTCTTGTCTTCTTGTGATGGTGAGTTTAATAAGATTGAAGCGGACTGTTGCTAACCCTAGTGCGATGGCCAAATTACTGGCAGGAAGCGTGGAAATTCTTGATGAGATAAATATTTGCTTTCTATGTGAATTTCTCGACACCTGCAATAGATGATAAGTTCGCCACAGGGATTGGAAGTGTAGCCGTATTACAAACAGTCCCAAAACAATGAAGACCTCGGTATACTTTCGAATTGAGCGGTTCTTTTTCTCTTAAGAGTCTTCATCCCGGCGAAATTAAAACACCGCTAATTTTACAGTAATTATGTGATATCTTCAAATAGATAACAGATAATTGAAATACGGAACAAGAGGTCCCTAGACAACATTATTTTGCGTGAGGTACCGTTATCACAAGTCACCTAGTGGCTTTCCGTTTTCAGCTGTTTAGAAACGCGAAAATAAATGCCGATTTTCAAAATGGCTCGAAATCGAAAGCAGATAAGTGAGTCGTGATAATGGTTTCTCATGTAAAATAATATTGTCTAGGGCGCTCTTGTTCCACATTTCGATTATCTTCTATCTATTGGAAGATATTACATAATTACTGTAAAATTAGCGGTATTTTAATTTTGCCAGGATGAAGACTCTTAACAAATAAATGCTAATATCCATAGCATATGTCACTTCCAACCTCAAGACAGGAGATTTCCTCTTTGTTTCTATATTTCTGTACTACATTTTGGTTAGAGAAGCTAATTTATATTTGGCAGACAATCTACACACTAGTTTTTAACCAATAAACGCAACATTTTACTCCACTATCTAGTTCCGTGATCCAAAATCATTGAAATAAAAGAAGCAAATTGATTTAAAAAAAATAAATGATTCCACACTGAAGAACACTAAAGAAAATAGATCCCAGTTGATTAATAAAGGAAGCAAAGAAGTGACATTGTAAACAATGGACTATTACAATTCACAACATGAAAATTCTATTCAAGATCTAATTCTAAACGAAGCGCCGCATGTTCACCTTCAGCATAATATAATCCTAAAACATAATACTTTAACGTTTAGAACAAAGGGTTAAAAAAAACATTAACTGATTATTCATTACATGCCAATAACACAAAACAATAGCTGCCCCGAACTGGGGTATCACTTTGAATAAAGCGCGATTAAGGTGAATCAAAATTTTTTACACAAATTGTGTATCTCAGGAGTCCCTCAAGTTAAGTAAGTGTTAGACTCTGTATATAAACCTTAAAATGGGCTTTTCATTAAAATGGTCACGTAAATCAACCTTTTCGGAAATTCTTTTTATTTAAATTAGAAAGAGGGGGTGCAACTTCTGTGTTATTACCTGCAATTTCAAATCGATGCTGTCTGTATCATCAGCATGGAAAGACTGCTGAACTGTTTGAAATAAATGTTTGAATATTGTTAACACATTGTTTGATATTTTAACGTACACAGCCTTATTTCTTTCGTGCGAAAAATATGCATTTTTCTTATTGTATGATACGTAAATATTTCTTTTCAACAAACGTACAAAATCACAATAGCAATTAGTGCTAAGAAAGTTTATGGCAGTCGCCTTTCGAACTACAGTGCAATAAATACATTTCAAAGAGCAATTTCTGAGACAATCTCGGTATAAATTTGTAAAGATAATTGAGTTTTTCAAACAACACTACGTACTGTAATGAAGCCATGAAATAAGAATTTAAAATATCATTTTCATTCATAAAAATTATAATGGCAATTTGGTAGGTGAAAATGGAACGAAGTTTTTTGTAATATTATAACTTTTGAATACGAGCATAACATTATTTTTAAAAATCACAAGGACAGTATTTGTAATCAAGAAATCGTTGAAAGCAGAAGCAAAATAGTCAAGAATCACCTGTAGGCAAATAACAATGCTTGTCAGTAGTAATTAACAATTCGGATAAAATCACGAAAAAGACGAAAGCAAACCTCAAGGTAAATTAAAGTTCAAAAATACTTATTTTTACATCATTAGATAACAATATTTTTTAGAAAATGTAATTAGGACTTTCCTAAGATTTTGTAATTTTTATATATATTGGCTTTTGGCAAAGTGAAAATGAAAAACAATTACGACGAACAAGGACAATAATCCATACAAAATGACAATTTTTGCAAGTAAAAATGATTCTGCATTATGAGTCCAGCATCGCAATGGAATGGTCTATACGAAATTACAAATACCGCAAGAGAGACCATTGTCTGGTCAAAACCAAGGGAAATATACTATAAGGTAAAGTGTGACTACAGAGAACTTTATTTTGCATGTAATATGATATTAGGTGGCCTCAGAAAGTGACAGGCAAAAATCTGAATGTTTAAGTACTTAGCTTATTTCTGTTATAATTGGATTAGCATTGAGTGAATCTAAAAATTATTTGTTATACAGTTAAGCTTACATACTATGTCTGGTTATGAACTCAATACTCTTGGATGTTTACAGTTAAATAATTTATATTGTTACAAAAATATCCACTTTACTACTATTGTAAGTCAGTTGTTACATCAATAAAATATTGTCATTTGTGACAATAAGAGATTTCAACCATCTCTAATTTGATTTACGAATTCACTGTTCCTTTAGTTATTGATTTGATACGATTTTAATTTTGGTCCTTATTTATTTAATGTTTTATTTTTTACTTACGGTACAGTACACATATTTTAGCTAGACAAAACAACCAGAGGTAGAACATAAATGAAATGCATTTTTTTCTTGACATATAGGAAAATTACAGCAGCATACTTGGTGTCGAGGGAAAGACCAAGTTCAATAATGGAGCAGGTTGTCATCTGTTGCTGACAGCTGTAATTACTTTTCACCACTAGAGTGTGATAAGGGGACGGCTACAATACCCTTCACAATTTTTTAGTTGCTTACATTCTCTTACTCTCACACTAAAGGCTATTCGAAACAATTCAGATCAAACTATTTATAATCAATGACGGGAATGTTTAACACCCACTGCTTAGTCTACAAATTTAGCTTATATTTTAATTGAGTACCGAAATGTAAACAGAAAGATATAGAAGTAGCATTATACAGGGTGTTTCAAATGTAGCATACTCTCGTGAAGCAATATATAGCTATCTATCTATCAATAATATACAACAAAATGACAAATTATATTCACATATTAACTATGTTTTCAAAATGTAATATTTGTGAATAATACAGTTTCCAGGAGTTTGGTATTACCAGCGGCTGCATTAGAGCAACTTAACAATGATATTAATTCATTTGACTTGATCTGCACTGAAATTGGATCAATGATCAGTAGCGGTATTCGTTACTTGCGATATACGGTATTTAATTCATATTCCGTCGTTAAGTCGTTTCAGGAATGTTTGAGGTAAGAGTATCTAATACACAAGCGTGCATGTCATTCTGAAGTGCAAGAAATGATCTGCGTTACCGTGTATCAGAAACGACCAATTCGGATACCGACCTCTTTCTTTCGTCAAGACGGGTTTATTGACATGTAGGTTGCGTATGGGTCGTTATAATTCATCCTGGAATCCATATTATACCCTAATCATTTGTACAAATACAACAGCAATCAATAATAATAAATTATTGTTTAAACTTGAAAATTATTAAGTTATTTATTTAAAGTCTTAGTTGTAATAGCAGTCAGATGTTCATTATAGCTAGGAGTACTATAGGTCTATATCGTACATAACAAATAGAACAAAGATTAAAGTAACAGGCACTACATTATACATTAAAACTAACATACTCTATGATCTATGGAACCCGGAAATTCAATGCAGCGTTCACAAAAGCTCTCACTGACTTCTATCTTTAGCCAACTGGATCCAGTTTCTACTTTGTATTGCTATCTCTGCGAGATTCATCTTAATATTGTCCTCCCATCTGCACCTAGGTCTTCCTAATGGTCGTTTTCCTATTTTTCTTACAGTCAAGACTTTGAAAGTGTTTCTACTTTCTCCCATCCTAGCTACATGAACTGTCCACCTAAGCCTCCTAGATTTGATAACCCTAACGATGTTTGGTAACCGTATAAATTATGTAGTTCATAGTTATGAAGTTTCCGCCATTTCTCATTCCCATACCTCTTGGATCCGAATATTCGTCTCAGGATCTTGTTCTCAAATACTTTCAGTCTATGTTCTTCCCTCAGAATAAGTGACCATGTTTCGCAACTATACAGAACCACGGGCATGATTATCGTTTTATATATCTTAAGTTTCAAGTTCCTCGACATAATTCGCAACAACAAGAGATTTTAAAGTGAATAATAACACAAATTCCCCGCTTTTAGTCGACATTTAATTTCTTGGTGAATATGATTTCTGTATATAGATTATGCATTAAGAGCATGAAAATGGATATATTCTACTTCGATAACATAGGCGAAAATTCCAGGATACATAGCTGCATAAATAATATATATATAATGATGATGTACACATAACATACAAACTGATGCATTTTCAGTAGCGTATTACAAGCTAAAATAAGGTATAATGTTGCCTTTTCAGTGCACTATTCTATCTACTGTTTACACTTTCAGATAACACTGAATTGTTGTGGAATCCTGGATGAGTACTTTCAGTACTTTGTTTTCATTTACATATAATAGAGTAGATGGTCTATTCTTTTCTTCTTCTTCTTCTTCTTCTTCTTCTTCTTCTTCTTATTATTATTATTATTATTATTATTATTATTATTATTATTATTATTATTATTATTATTATTATTATTATTATTATTATACAGAGCCCTCAAAATGTACCCGAACTCTGAACTCATTCAAACGTAGTCGAATTAAGAAATCATAGATAACATTTTAGAACTTTTTCGTGAAATACTACTTACTTTTATTTGCCCTACAAAATCCTACATCACCTTTACAAAAGATGTTAAATGTGTCCTTCTAGAATAACTTCGAGGCACGAACTGACCCAGTGATAATCGCTGACTTTTTTTCCATGTTAGTTGGGATGCCAACTCTGATTAGCTTGTCGGATCGCGGTGGCT
Source organism: Thermobia domestica (assembly GCF_964235325.1). NCBI lineage: Eukaryota > Metazoa > Arthropoda > Insecta > Zygentoma > Lepismatidae > Thermobia > Thermobia domestica. The sequence continues at coordinate 16,953,884 of NC_137457.1, forward strand.
CAGTGGTAGAGCATTCACCTCCGGTCCTTGGGATCCCTGGTTCGATCCCAGCTCGCGCCGTGTGGACTCTGTAGTGGACAAACACAGTGCTCGTAGGTTTTCTCGGTGTTCTCCCGTTTCCTCCCACTTTCTTCATTCCACCATTTCACCTTTCAGCCTACCAGGCATAAGCGTGGGACGTAAAACTTAAAGATTTAATTTCATTTTTTTCTGATTACGTTGTACGCAAAGTTTGGAGAATAATGATGAATACGCTATGGTATTCCATAATCTTCAGGAAGATCCGTAAATAAAAATTTTGGTGAACCCAAATCATGTGAGCCAGCAAGCATAACTCTTTTCTTGTCAGTCGTTCTAGAAAGAATGCGTGATGCATCTCCGTGCTCGTATTTAGTGTATGTTTTTTTTCTTCGTTCTGTTGAATCCAACAATAGCATTTAACATCTTCAAGTTCAATTACGATCTGATAACTCTAGCCATTACGAATCTGGAACTTACTAGATAAAATGAAATCTGATCAGTGCAATACGAAGTAGCTCAAGTGGGGCCGGTGGGTGTAGCCGAGCGGTCTGAGGCGTAAGGCTGATGATTGTTAGGTGAAGCTCATTGGGGGTTCGAGTCCCTCTGTAGTAGCAAGGGTGAAATTTTAACTGTTCTCGGTGTTTCTGTGTTCGTGTCCCTCTCGTGTCCAGTAGTCCTGAATAGTGGTTGCAGTAGAAAATAAGTCAGGAAGTTTTTTTTTTTTTAAAAAAAAGTGGTAGAGCGTTGGCTTCGCTTTCGGGAGGTCGTGGGTTCGAATTCCGCTGCCGACCACCCTGACTTAAGTTTTCGAAGGGTTCCCCAGTCCTACCAAGCAAATGCCGGGATGGTACCTACTAAACAGGCTCTGGCAGATACCTTCCCAAATCCTTTTCATTGTTATTTTTGTTGTTGGATATCCAGTGTAAAATGGCCTCTGAGCTGTATCTGGTGATTGTTAAATAAATTAAAAAAATAAAAGTATTAAAGCTAAAATAATGTGTTATACTTTCAAAAACATGACGTTCTATTCCTGATACGCTCAATTCAAATGAGTGTTTAAGGAAGACACAGTTAAGTTGTTAAAATAGTTACATATTATTTTAGTATTAAGAAATAAGTATATTAATGTAGTATAATTTCTTCTCTGTTTCTTAATATGATTGGAGAGGTTCGAAGCGTAATCACAAGTGACCGAACTTTTTTTTTAAAAAAAATAAGACAATTTCCGCATTATACAAAATTGTATACAGAGATTACTACCGTTATTAGTCTAAATATATGTAGATAGATTGATAGATAGATAGATAGATAGATAGATAGATAGATAGATAGATAGATAGATAGATAGATAGATAGATAGATAGATAGATAGATAGATATACTAATTGTAATTTTATCGAGAAAAACAGCCCTACAATTTGCCATCTAGGAACTTTGGATGGCCTGCCGAATCTAGAGTTATCTGCAACATTTCCTTTCTCGCGAAAAGTTTATTCAACGTTACAGAATGTTTTTCTAGGTGGTATAGGAATATCAAAAGGAGTACAAAACCAAACTTCACTGTTACTTGTTAGAAGACGTTCATAAGAGGACATCCAACAATAGATAAAATCTGCTTCTTAACACCATTGATGCCGATCCAAAGTTCCACTGTGTGCCGATCCAGTGTTCTCCAAGTTTATTTGGGCACATCAGGATCTAAATACGATTTTCTAGGACCACATGTAATAACAAAACACATATACCTGAATAACTTGTACATGTGTTTTTTCGGGGTTCTTCCATTACCTGCTACTTTATTCATTCTACCAAATCCTTCATTTCTCATCATCATTCTTCTTTAGAATAGCGAACATTACCGACGGACGTAAAACTTGAACGACCCTTTCTCAAAATTGTAGGGAAATTGTCATCAATGTTTAGCAGAGTATTTCTTATATATTCAGAACATTATTAAACATTAAAGCTCCTTCGTGGCTAACCTTTTAGGGTACTCGCCTTAGACGTGGAAGACCCACGTTTGATTGCCGGCGAGCTCATGTGGTTCGGTTAATCAGTAGGTCCACGCCTCATATAGCCTTGCTGCTGAACGGGACGCTAAACTCAAAATCAACTCAATTCATTAAACAGTATATTCCTGCATATCATCATCATCATCATCACCATCATCATAGGTATTATACCCTTATTAGCTGGTCACTTGCCGCAGCTGAGAAGCTTCCATGCTCCACGGTCCTCCGCTAACCTTTTCGTCTTCGCGTATGATCTTTCTGTTTTTATATCATCCATTAATTGTAGTCTCCTTCGCCCTCTCCCTCTCTTTCCAGCCTTCATACCCTCAAGGACGTCCATCATAATACAGTTTCTTCTTAGGCAATTACCCAACCAGTTTCTTTTCCTCTTTCTAATAATATCCAAAAGTGTTCTTTCCTCACCCACCATTTCTAACACTCTCTCATTCGTTTTCCGCTCGACCCAACCAATTCTTTCCATTCTTCCCCACCCACATTACGAAGACTTCCAGTCGATTTTCATCACTTTTACGCAATGTTCACGTTTCCGCCTCATACAGTACAACACTCCACACGAATCATTTTATGAGTCTTTTTCTCATCTTTTTATTCAAGGTTCCCCAAAACAACCTTTTCTTCCTCCTAAAGGCGTCTTTCGTCATTCCTAGTCTTGCTTTTATTTCACTTCGTACTTCATGTCATTACTAACAATAGTACCCAGATATCGAAAACTATTCACTTGTTTTATTTTCTTCCCTCCCAGCATAATATAAATCGTCAATTATTATTTACAACGAAAGACATACCTTCTAGTGCCATAAAAATATATGCTGATCACCTTTAGAATTTTTCCTGAATATTTTCAGTAAGGCATGAAATTTATCTACTGTTTTATAGCTCATCTTTGATTATTTGTTCTTTTAACGCAAATCATATTGAACTTTTTTGAGAGAAGGGTTGTTTCAATTTTATTGGCAAGTTTCTGCGACTTGAGATACCATATTACTGTAATGTTCTCTACCTTACATTAGACATTACATACTCTAAATAGTGATATTAGAATATTGATATTCGTAAGGGCATTTCCCATCCTAACCACAAGCCACAGGACTTAAACGGCTTCACTGATGACACAGTTAATATGCTTATCAACTGTCAGAATTAATTACATTGTCACTTCGAGATGTGTAACAGAATCTGCTTTCCCTAGTCGTGTAATTAAGATCAACATGATACTCCTGTCCAAAGTAACTTGCTTTCCTCGTATATAAAATAACTATGTTTTTCCTATTTAATTCCAATGTAGTTTACTTGCTTTACTCAAGTCTAAATCTTTAATTTTATTAAGGAATTTGGTTTAACGAGACTCCTTTATATATTTACCCTGTCCGTGTTTCCGCCCATCCATCCGGGAGAAAGCTAAATACTGAACAAACTAGAGGCAGTAGAAGATAGAAGAAATCACAGGGTGTCCGAAGTGTACAAATTCAATTCTGTACATTGTATATATAGCAGAAATTGGAAGAATTATACAAACCAGTATAAATGAATATATTTCATATTTACAGATACATGAGATTGAAAAATCCATTGAACACTTCACTCAACATGAACACCGAATACTCTCAAGAATACAGAAGTACTTCAGAACGGATATTAGGAAAAGATAATTAAAGGAACTATTTAAACCAGAAAACATTTTAAAAACTTCAATAGGGAAACAGGATTCTAGCTCAACATCATTTGGAATACAGTTTTTAGGACAAAAATGACAACAGCAAATCAGATAATGCACTAAATACCAATCTGTGATGGACCGCCAAGCCCAGCCAATCAGACAGTAGCGAACAGTTGTGAGGACGTATAAATACATAGTGCTAAGCTTCCAACATTCATACTGATCCTGAGGAGGATAACAATAAGATTAGCTAAACGATCGTAGATTGGGAGGTAAAAGCACACGACGTACCTGATTAAAACCTTAGAAAGAAACAAGTAAATTATTCCCCCTAAAATTTGCATTGTAGGCTTGCAAATGAACTATAATATGGTGATGAAGTATAATATGGTTGGATCGCCCCCCTCCCAACTTTTACCGGGCTCCCCTACATTTTTGGGCTGGTTATCGGCCTGGTATGGCCTCCAAAGTCAATGAGCTGATTTTAGCGGATTATTTTCTATGAGCCTACTTGAAAGAGAGAATCGTTAGAAATAACTAAATACCACAAGGAATCTCTGATCAAACATCATAGCCGAGATAAGTAATCTTAATGTAAACATATTAAGGTATATAGCTGACAATATGGTGAAATGGAAAAGATTGTGTTTTCAAGAAAAGGAGGACGTTTCCATTACATCTTGTATTTGTAAAGTATTTCACCAAATACCGTTTCTTATATGACGTACAGTCGTAAGCGCCGAAAGTATAATTTTACAGGAGAGGCATTTAAAGAAATTTCAGTCCAATTGAACCGTTCTACACATACAGCTAAAAGCTACAGATTCCAAATAATTACCCTGTGTAAATGATATATGATAGCTCTTTCGAAGACCTGTAGCGTGCTCATTTAATATGACGTCATCGCGCTAGAAATATGTTTTACATGGACATACGCCTGTTCTTCATATATACAATCTAATCCATTTGGTACTTACGCCTTAGTTACTTGTAACTTTATTAATACATGGATGAACGACTGAATTGCTTTTTTCATTCTAAATGAACTAATGAGCTTGTAGGGATGGGACATACAGTTTTTGGTAAAGTGGGATCTGAACCACTCTATTTAATAGGCTTGGCGAGAACTGAACCCGTACCACGCGCTCAAAAAAGCGAGCATAGTAATCCACTGGCCTCCCCAATATCTATTAATACAAGATTGAAGTTTCTTATTTTAATGTTGATTTTTGTAAAGTTTTGAGTTTATTTATTTATTTATTTATTATTAGATACTCATACAAATTGCCGATACAATGGAAATTAAGAAATGATGTAAAATAAAACTGATATTAGTAACAGAACTACAAATGACACGTTTTGATTATGTGATCAAAGTACAAATTCAATTATGACAGTTTTTTGTAAGTATATTACAAATTTTATTAATAGTTTTGAAAAATTGTAAATAAAATAAATGCTGAAATATTGATCAGAGTGAAAGGTCTTGATAAAATTTTTGAAAATACTTGTCACGGGTGACAAGTATTGGTCCTGTGCACAGGTGCATTAAATCCTTGAATTTCTCGAACGATATTTGTGGGGGATATACATTAAGTTGTAGCAATATGTGTTTCAATGCACCCAAAGTGTTCCTTTTCAGCGATAGCTTCTCATAATGTTAAGTGAGGTGACTCGTTTCATGAAAATCCCTGCTAAGTCCTTTTGGTCAGCATTACCTCCCGGACCATCGTCCAATCTATTTTATTGACAGAATCAAATTCTCTTGCAATACGTACACCATCCGAAATACTCTTATAGTCCTTAAAATATTCAACTTTCATTAAGTGTTTGTGGTATGGAACCCACCTTAGAAAAGATTCCATTTGGCATGGTATAAAGAAGTCTCCAGTATGTGCCAAGGATGTCGAAATTTAGAGAGGGCAAGTATTGGAATATTCACTTTACAGAATAGTATTCGCATTCCTGTTATGTATAGTGAGTCACAATCAGAATCATCAATATCAGGTAATTGAACACTTTCCTCTTCATCTTAAGATTAATCGTCACGTTCGTTCTTATTTTCATCTTTACACTGATCGTTACTTTCGTTATCTTAAGAGTTCGTATCTTCTTTCAGTACGTTCATTGGTACTATTTTCTTCAAAACAAAGAGAAAAACATCTATAGATTCTGACTCGGATTGTTCTGATTCAGAATCACGTACTGAATGAATATTGAGTTTCAACCACACTTTCGTTCTTATTTTCATCTCCCCTCTGACTTGCTTTCGTTCTTACCTTCGGAGTTGTTGTCTTCTTTCAGTAAGCCCGCTGGTGTAGTTTTCTTTAAAACGCTGCGAGGAACATTTATAGATTCTGATTCGAATTGTTCTGATACAGTATCCTGTGCTGAATATTCAGTTTTACTCACAGTTCCATAGTAATATATTTTCCCTAGCAGCCAATATATTTTAACTTTAACTTTTTTGTATAATGCATTGTTATCAAGAGTTTCAATATCTTTGGATGACACTACATTCAAAGAGACATATCCTCACCTCATTATTAGCCCATGGTTATTGCCTAGTAACCAGTAGAGAAGAACAATACGTGGTTAATTCTCGAATGTGTTAATGCTCTATCTGACTGCAAATTTTCTCGGATTTTTTGCCTATAATAGTGAAACTATGACCGCTGATTGTTCTGAACAATCGCAGTCGACTTTACAAAGATTTTAGTAGCAACCAGCAAATGATATCGCATAAAAGCTGCATTGTCACTGACTAAAACTCAGTTCCAGTAGCATTTATTATATATTACCAGGAAACGTAACTACCAATTATGTTACACATTTTACATGACGGAAAGACGTAAGTGACAGCAATGGCGCTTGCGTCTTTACGTAAAATATTAAGGAATACAAGAGTGTCGTTTACGCCAGTTGAACATTTCTTACTGGAGCAAACCTATTAGAAAAATAATTACGCCACTTCGTCAGGTGATAGAGTAAGGTTCGAGGACTCCCGCAGTTGAAATATCTCAATTTTTGAAAACTTGGAGCTTACGCCTCTACGTCATATAAACGACGATATAATCCGTTGCTTACAATTTTTTATGGTGACACATTGTTGTTCAATCCAATAAATTGTGTACTTGAAAAGCGGAACGTCTCGCAGAACAACTTGCATATTTGCATATTATGCGCCGAAAGCGTTCATTCCATTGGAACCTGTGACTTCTACACAAAATGTGGAGAGGTCATTTATCCAGATTAGAGATGTGCATAGTAGTAAATTTTATTATTTACCATTTTCTGGTTAATTGTAATTCAGTTCTGTTACTTAATCTACGTTTGAGAAAGATGGCAACATTTAGTACAACTATGGAAGCGAGAACAAAAGAGCGCCTTCGAATAAATTTAAATTTGGATATTACTATAACTAATACTGATATTGCTTACAGCTCGGTGGGGATTAATTTAGCACGGCTTTCTTGTGTGAACGTGAAATGACCCATTATGAAGGATACATTAAACAAAAAAGTAGAAATGAAATTATTTTTTTTAAGTTTAACGTCCGACGAAATATCTATTAGTCTGAAGGAGACGGATGATTTAGGCAAGTGCACAATGATTAAAGAATGAGTGGAATGATGATGTAGAAGGGAATGAGAGTACTCTGAGAAAACCCATTGAAACGATGTTGTCCACCACAAACGTATATGGCCAGAGAACGAACCATAGACTCTACACACTAGAAAGAAGCGCTGTACGGGATACAATAAACAAATGTTTTGGAATTTATAATCTACAACATTTTGTACAGCGTTGTAGGTGGTTATACAAGCTAGACAGAAGTGGCACAAAACTTCATAAATTCTTCCCAACTTTTAACGACAATTCCATCTTCCCATTTTGTGTCATTGTATGCGTTGGGATGGTTGTGGTGAAGTTATATTCCCCACTTGCTGTATTATGAAGATGAAAATTTAGAGAGGCCAACGAGTGTGCATCAAATTTTGTTTCGAATTGGACAAGACGTCTAAAGAAGCATTGAAAATGTTACACAAAGCGTATGGGGGGAAATGTATGAACTGAGGTTAGTGTTAAGAACTGCTTTAGTGTTTGAAGGGAGGAAGAACATTCACCGAAAACGAGGCAAAGCTGATCGCTTCTCAACTCCACGTGATGACGCCAGACTGAATTAAGGTGGCTTAAGGAGCTATAGCCCCTCGTCTTAAGGTGGACAGGGGCCTTCAGTCTTACCAAAATCTCAACTATCTAGAAAGAATCATGTATATAAAATCATCATCATTATAAAATATAATATGACCAAAAACATTAAACATATTTTCTTAACTTCCCTACTGTACTTTCACCGAAATGTGTTAGGGGAAGTCAACAAGGCCCACATTTCTTTTTTTTTTCATCCCCGAGCCTCCAGATGGGTTAATCCAGCCCTGGAAGACGCCTACGTTCAGAAAGTGCACAACATACGGAAATATTGTTATTTGACCGTCCTAAAATTACCTGAGCAAATAACAATCAGTGAATCGTCCTATTATATGATCTTAGTTGAAAAACTGAACAATTGCCATATTTTTGCACAATTCGTTCCACGGTTGTTAACAAATGAACAGAAAGGAACGCATGTGGAAATCAACAAAGATCTTTTGATTGGTGCATCGAGAACGATAGATAATTCAATAACATCTTAATAGCTGACGAGATTATGTTTATGGCTATGACGCTGAAATAAATGTACAATCGTTCCAATGAGTGCGAAAAATCTGCACCGAGACCCAAAAGACCTGAATAATGTCGCTTAAACGTTAAAGTGATTTTTATTCTTGTCTTTGAGTTTAATGCTGTTCTTTACATACCCACAAAATATGTCTGAATTGCAAACCAATTCTATATTTTTTCTAGAAGAAAAATTACTTGTATACAAAATAGTTGAAATATTGGTTACTGACGTATAAATAAAACGCACTCCTAGAGTTTCACTCACCGGTAAACTACATTTGTTTTGGGGAAAAGGAGAAACTTCAAAATCAGTCTTCTTTGAGAATCATATAACGAATACGTCCCGCATAGTCAAAGCAACAACAAGGAGTATAATTTGAAAATAATGAGGTGTTTGAGGTAGGCTGTGAGGAAGAAGAGACCAGAAGCTTGAAAAATGGAATATGGATACATAGATACTGTACCATTACAATTCGCTTAGTGATTCAGAATTCCTCATCAGGAATTTCTTGGAAAAGAATAGCATGTCGGTTCTACCTCAACCTCTCTAATTGCCTGATTTTGCATTTGCAAACTTTCTTATGTTACGATACTACACGTCGGAAGTCCTTGGTTCGATTCCATCGACGGACTTTTGGATTCACGACATCTACTTCTCTGGATTATTTTTATTTTTTTATTTCTTTCTTTCTTCGAAAACTTCAATTAAGTTGTCTCAAGCTTCCTAGAAGCATTTTTGTATACCTTGTCATTTTATTAAAGAAAAGTGCAATAGCAGATTTCTTTAACCTTATAACAAGCCAATATCCTTGTGCGTTTCCTTACCTTTGTTTAATCTGTCAACTTCCTACTTGTGTCTGGCTAAGTTTCATTTCTCGGCAGTCACTAGACTGCGTTTGATGACATTGCTCACATTTAACTAGATTGTAATATTTCGACCACCCAGTTAGCTCTTCTCTAGCTGATTCTATGGATTACCTCAGCTATAAGTATTGGCTGGTAACTACGTCGGCGATTATTGTCAAGTTTCTATTTGGTGTTTACTCTTTTCTGCTGAGGTTTAGCTTCGCACTTGGATTTCCTCAAAAAGTACAACTCAGGATTATGAGGTGAATTCCCCACCTTGTAACGTCTCCGACTCTTTAACATTTTGACGTATGTGACGTCACAAACACGGTGTTGTGAGAAAGTGAGTTATGGCTTGACCATATATGGTATTGAGAAAATGAGGAGGTGTAGTTTTAGGCCTCAGTCCGGGAACCAAAACTGGATAGTTGGTGTTTCTCAGGCGAGAATTGGTTTAGAATTGTAGGACGAACAACCAACGGGAGAGAGAGGACAGAATGGAGTGCCATCCATTGATGAAGGTACAGTAATTACGTCAAAACATCTAATGACTACGCCAGACTTTTCACTATTAACCTAACTTTATCAATCCTTATCTGCTGCACTTTTAAAAATAATTATTTGTATTGAAGTTATAATTTAAATATTACCTACTAGCAACATTTCCCATATATCATATTTGTTGAGTTATGTTTAAATGAAATTCACTTTCATATCCCAGCATATGTTGCTGGTGGTGGAGAAACATCCCCAAAGTTTGTCATCTTCTGTTCTCTAAATAACCAAAGGGATAAATGAAATTCACCTAATCACAACTGCTATCTAGCGTGTTTCACTTATATTTCTGAAGTCGAAATTCTCTCTGAAAGTAAGCCGTTTCTAATCCAAGGAATAGATTAGAACTTCGCTACGAGGTCTGCAGTCCAGTTCAAAACGTGATTTTGAGGATATGTTTCAAGAGCGGAACATGCGCTGGAAGCAGTATTATGGGTAGATTAAACATTTTGAAGAAGATAAGAGTGAATAATTTCCACAAACGGAAAGTGTCTTATAGTTGAGAAGTTTAGTTTCTATCTGAACAAACCTCGACCATCGGCCACGATCTTTCCTAAATTCTTCTCGCAAACATGAAAGAAAGAAAAAAGAACACTAGCCTCCAGTTTCTAAATTACCTTCTCTTTTTGTATTTTTCCTTTTTGCAGAAAAATTATTTAAAAAATTACTTAAACATATATAAACAAAATCATTAGAGTACTTGCGAGACGTTCGCAAATTATAAGTCTCATCCTCCAATAAACTACCTTTGCTTTGGGGAAGAGAAGAAAACCCGAATTCAGCCTTTCTTCATAATATTACAATGAACGTTTAAGTTTAAAATTTGATCAAAACACGTAAAACGGAATGGTATGTAGGCAATTATACAAAAATATGGATCCATGAACAACAGCAACGTCATTTCAGGTTCTCTTAGAATGACACACCCTTCTATATAAATAGATTCACGTTCTTCATTCGTATATTATTATTATGCTCTTGAATTAAATATACTGTATATATAGTCGCTTAACTGAGAGAAGAACATAGACTGAAAGTATTTGAGAACAAGATTCTTAGACGAATATTCGAAGAGGAACGGGAATGGGGAATGGCGGAAACTTCATAACGAGAAACTACATAGTTTATACGGTTTACCCGACATTGTTAGGGTCGTTAAGTCTGGCAGGCTTAGGTGGACAGATCATGTAGCTAGAATTGAAGAAAGTAGAAACGCTTTCAAAGTCTTGACTGGAAGACCAATCGCAAAACGACCATTAGGAAAACCTAAACGCAGATGGGAGGACAATATTAAGATGGATCTTGCACAGATAGAAATACAAAGTAGAAGCTGGATCCATTTGACTAAGAATAGAAGTCAGTGGAGATCTTTTGTGAACGACGTATTCAAACTCCAGGTTCCATAGGACATAGAGTTATTTAGAGTTATTTCAAACTCAGACTACAATTGTCTCCCTGGAGCTCCGAATAACTCTTCATTGACACCTATTCAAGATAACTTGTCTTCGCATGCAGAAGGCATTTAAATGTTTAGAAATGTCGAATTCGTTTTTATCCACATAACCGTACCTTCTTGTCTCTTATCGTAGCTCGAAAGAATCAAGGTTATTACATTCTTTTATTTATTTTATTTTATTTTATTTTATTTAACAATCACCAGATACAGCTCAGAGGCCATTTTACACTGGATATGTGACAGCAACAATAAAAAGGATTTTTGGGAAGGTATCGGACAGGGGCTGTTTAATAGGTACTGTCCCGACATTTGCCTGGTACCACTGAGGAAAACCGTGGAAAACCCCGTCAGGATGGTCGGCAGCAGGAATCGAACACGGGGCCTCCCGAATGCGAAGTCAACGCTCTACCATTTCAGCTACTTCGCTCAAAAAATTAATTATGTATCGCATAAATAAGAAACCATAAGAATTAATTATTTTGTTTTATAGATTTTCCTCTTAGTTTCCAATTTTTTTCGCAGGTGATGTATTAGACTCCAAAACATCATTTCTTTTTCAGGCCAAAAATGTCAATTTCAGAATATTTTTAATGTGGAAAGAAAAATCTTTGAGCTATTTATAATAGGAAACGTTGGTTATTGGAAAACTACTACATGTAATTAAATTAGGAAGAGAGCGTTCATAAACAAACCAGTCAAGGGGTAATAAATCACTCTCAATTTCCATATGATGGAAGCATTGATTTAACCCTAATTGATGCTCATGTTGCGGAGATTAGTCAAACAAAATAACTGCCCGGAAACCACAATAGGAAGTTGCCATCAAATAAACTCACACACACTAATAGTCTTTTATCTGAAGACTATTTTCTGGAAAACTGTGGTATATAGAAGGAAATGTCCGGTCTGAAAGGTTTCCTCTTTGCCTGATATTAAGTGTTTTATGTAATGTTTTTGAAATGAAAACATACTTTTTTTCAGTACCGACGCTGAACTAAAACGTAGACCTACAGTTTAAAGTAAACTTCCACCGTAACGCATTCAATGCTCTTCTACTGGAAATCGAAAAATATCTACTAGATCAACGATAAGAGCTGATTATATAGTTGACAATTTAACTTTAAATATAGTTATTGTTCTGTTACGACTTGATATTAACTTTACATTATATTACATGTTTATTTCACATAACTATTTTTTATGGAAAATAAAAGACATACTTCATGTTCAAGGAGTTAGGTTGTAGATCAATCCCTGAATATTTGTTTGGCCGCTAGTCTCTGAATATTTTTGGTTGGATATCTCAAAACGAAACACACATACCCAAATGTCCTCGCCGATAGTTATTCTGAAATCAGCGCCGATGGTTTACAGTACATCACTCGCTCCCAATCTTGTTTACTTGTTGCTGCACTTCTTGAACGCTGCATACATTTCATTCGCTATCACTACATCCCGTTAGTTGTACATGCATAGTGTCTGTCTTCTGCAATTTAAGATGTTGCTTTTAATTCTCAAGTCTTAATCATGTTCTCAGAATGTATGTATATTTCCAAGACTATTGTAGTGCAGTATTGTTTACCGCGACTTTTGCTCTTAATGAAACTAAAGTTCTTACTCGATAGTTATAAGGTAACCAAACATTTTTCCGTTCTTGATCGTCAGAAAGAAATAGATATACAGCACTCACAGCGTTAGGTCTCGAAGCATTCTTCATCAGCGTCCATCATACTTTGCCAACGTTTCTGGAGCTATGAAATGCTTGCCTATAAAACTTAGGAATCCTGAACCCAAAACAAATAGAGAAGGAAAATTTTAAAAATGAATTTCATTGCGTCCGAAAGTTCTCCCTCATTTTCAAAGGATTTTCGCACCAAGTGGTCATGCAGAGAACGGAGCAGGTGATAATTAGATGGAACCGGGTTCACCAATGACAGTGGTTCCTAAGGCATTTCTTGGATGGTATTCGTAGACTTCCTTGCAACATGTGATCTTTCATTGTCGATAACATATTTAAGAATGACTACTGGCACTCTTCCCAATTGCTGTTAGTACAGTTCCCCAGTGCTTGTGCGGCCCGGAGGTAGGAGGTCGTAGTAACCACTTGTCGAAAAGTTTACCAAACAGAGAGCTTGTGCTTGCATGGGTGCAGAAGTGGTTCTGAGGTTTGAGGTAGATGGTGACGTGTTGACAACGAAATTTTGCACACTTGACATTGAGAATTTTAACACTGACAGGCTTAGGAGTGTCATACTGGACCAATATTGTTGATCACTCGTGAGCACACTTGACCAAATATAGGTGTTTTGCGGTGCTGACACAGCGATGGCAATTAGGTTGTCAGTATTTGTTCCTTCTTACCTGCCGATAATGTGTAGCGTACTACTTATTCAACTTATGGTGCAGGTTAACTCTTACTGTTTCCTCGGAAACCTACAAGGTTTTGCAAATTTACTACACTGTCTCATATCTTCCTTTAAGGTAGCTACAGCACTTTGTGATGAATTTTGCAGTGAATATCCACATATATTTGATAACAAAGACTTAAACCTTTCTACGGAACCAATGCCTGGTAGTGTGTTTATTGATAGCTTCCTCAAACGTCTGACGTATTCGACACCTTGACGGAGCTAGTGACAGGCCCACTTTAAAAGCATACAGAACAATAGCGGACAAGCAGTCTCGACACCTCCATTTCTCTTGGAGAATACTAAACTTTAGTGTTATTCATTGAGGTTCCAAATTATTTCAGTAAAATAGACATCCATTTTTCTGGTGTATTTCTCTCTCCTGATTTAGAAAAAAGTGCTCTCTCTAGAAGTTCTATAATCCTCACATCTCTTTGGGTTCTATTTCTTAGCCAACGGTATCATGATCGTCTTCAGCAAGTCATTTTGGCCATTCTCCTGTTTAATATATTTCATTGCATAGTCGGAAAAAAATCTTTGTTTTCCTTGTCTCCTATATTTGTAATGAATTCGATTGGTATGTTATCTATTCCGGTTGCCTTTCCATTCCTAATCTCGGATATAGTCCTTTCAAACTCATCCTGAAGAATGCTATATACTTTATCATCATAGCCTACCTCATTTTCTACTTCAACATTTAGGCTACACAGTCTATCCCTACTCTCATATCAGTCTTCATCGTATTCTTTCCACCTTCCTATGACTTCACTTCTCTCGCTGACTACTCCCCGTTATTTTCTACTGCCATCGTAATACCCGCTTGTTTCCTCCGAAATTCCATAGATTTCACCTTCTTGTACGTGTAATCATATTTCCCAACTCTTTCTAATTCAGGGGGCGCGGTGGTTCAGTGGTAAAGCATTCACCTCCGGTGCTTGGGGTCTCTGGTTCGATCTCAGCTCGCGAAGTGTGAACGTTGTGGTGGACAAACACCGTGCTCGTGATTTTTCTCGGAGTTCTCCCGTTTCCTCTCGCTTTCTTCATTCTACAATTTCATTCATTTCTCATTATCGCCGTTTCCTTTAGACTAACCGGCATAACCGTGGGACGTAAAACTTAAAGATTTCATTTCATTTCATTTATCTCTAATTCTTCTATGTCCACGCATTTTCTTTTGTAAAACTCATTATTTAACATTCTGTACATCTTCCTGCCCCCTTCTGTATCAACGTATTTTCACGTCTTTCTATTCTCATTTTCTGCAACATCTGATATGTTACCCATGGTTTCTTAGCCGTTTTGTGTTCGCGATAACTTACTGCTTTTTCTAGAGCCTGCTGTAAGCAACGTTTAATATGTTCACACCGTGCGTTACTACCTGCGTCTATCCATTCCTCGTTTGAACATTTTTTTCGACGTTTTCAACAAAAAGATTTCTTATTACAGGGGTGGAAAAATTTTAAGAGCTACATATTAAGAGACTCTCGGGTACTGGAACAAAAATACATTTCAATAGCACTTACGAACTAAGTTTTAAGTAAATTTTAGCTCTTTGGCCTACAACTCACAAGCAGATGGAGTTGTGTCGGTGAAACCCAGTTACAAATTTGGCCTCTTGTTGAAAAGATGATTCAATTTCACTAAGTACGTCCAGAACAACTTGTAGTTCAAGAACAAAATTACATTACCACACCACTCATAATATTCTTTGCTGATTTGATGGTGATAGTTCAGAATCTGGGTTCCGTTTTCCGTCATTTTTTAAAAATTCTCAAGAACACAGGAATCACTTAAAGCATTTTACTATGTATGTTACTGAAAGTCGACTCATTGATATTGAAAACCGATGGTAATTTATAATCTCATGTTCTTTTTTAATAATATCTTGAGTTAAAGTTCAAAATCATAAAACTACCTATAAACCTAGCGACGCTATTGTCTGAAAAGGAACGACAGCAAGATTACTGATTGCGAATCTGAAGTCCATTTTGATATACCTAATTTGTTCGTAGACCTCCCAATGTATAGTCTTTGCTTCTGTCCTTTCAAATGTGTTGAGGCATTAAAAGCAGTCGTAAAATCAATGCTTGTTCCGAATCTGAAAGCAGTTCAGAAACCTCCTTGAGGCATTTTCTTGTGTAATAGCAAATTCTGTACTATTCAATAAGCCATCGGATAGCCCTGGCAATGCATGATACTAGTCATTTGATGCAGAAGCATAACGCAGAGCACTTGCTTAATAACAGCAGAGTGCACAGTAACGTGAGTGTCAGTAGTTCAGTTTTCTTTCGAATGTTGCAGAAATACAAGATAAGGAACTTCAAAAATAGTGCCTCCATATATATTACAAATTGTGTCCCGGAAGATAGTCGGCGTGGGAAAGCCGGGTTTGAATCCCGGCGGGAGCTCATGTGTTTTGGATTCCACGTTAAACAGTATATCCCGTCTGATATAGCCTCGCTGCTGAAAGTTACGTTAGACTCAAAATCAACTGAACTCAAAGGAATATGTATCAAGTTATATCTTTATTCAAAAGTAGTATTTATACAAACTCGTAGTATTTATACGAGAGAAAACAAACTAGTGTGATGTTCCTTAGCAAAAATAATTCTTGAATTATCGTATGCATTCGTAATAATTGGGATTTGATAAAATTACCATTACGTCAGTTTAGCTTTCTACAAACAGCAACATATACAAAACACAAAGAAAAAGCAGAGATCACTTATTGTGTTAACGTTGTTTGTTTGTTTAAATGGATATTTGTTTTCAATATTCTTTCCATATTTGAAACGTAAATGTAAACTCCAACATAGTTCCTGAACTATACATACTTTCATCCGTAATAATTCTGCTTACTGAAGCAACACAATGTAAGAACATTGATTACTAAACCAGGAGGACGTTTCAGTACCACACTAAAATATACTATTTCTATGAATTACTACGTATAAATTTTCAGTTAATAATTAGGTAAATTATACGGTAATTGGCAATCCTATATTTCTGGACGTAAGTGCACACACACGCACACACACACACACACAAAAGCAATATTTACACACACACACACACACACACACATATATATATATATATATATATATATATATATATATATATATATATATATATATATATATATATATATATATATATATAAGTATGTATGCACCCAGATAGAAATTTATTTACTGCCAGATTCATGGAAAGACATCGTCACTGCAATCAACAGGTGATTAAAAGTGTTGGGCTTTGACAAACAAAGGCGAATCTAATGCAATTACTGTGTTAAGTGGTTTCCCGAAAAGTGCCTCAATAAGCTACAGAGAGACAACGGAAAACTTTCAAAGGGACTGAACGAGATACACAGTGCGAGTCTCTGAGCTCGCTGTTCCCTTTGTCTCTTTCTCTCTCCCTTCTACGTTGAAAATTAACTTAAGAGGTTTTCGTGCTTCTCCTTGCCAGTTGAAATGAACACCAAATTGGATCTTAACATAGCAATGATTAAAACGTTAATTTACATTTCAAGGCCAAGTACTACGAGACATTATACATGAAAGTTACGGTACTCGATTATTAAAGTAAGCTCTTCTTCAAACACTATGCTGTGTCCGGATGTCTTTTTTAATGAATTGCTTGATTAATTAATTATACGATAAGCATGGTTGTAACGGTAATATAATGTAGGAATTAATTCTACAATTAATATTAGCGTTTAATGTAAAAAGGTACGTTGTAGAAGGACGTGATCACCAGGGCCGGATTTAGCATTTTGGCGCCCCTAGGCCCAATAATTTTTTCCGCCCCCTAGTCTGGTTAAAGTTACTTTCCTAAAAATCTTTATTAAATAATTATATCAGGCCTATATGTTCATTGCTTAAACACCACTCCACGATGCAATTTTATCATTGCAAGATTTTTGTGAAATTTACTTGGTTCTGGGCTTAACAAAATACCGTTAATATATTAACAAAAGATTGGTGAATAACTTTGGTTTTGTTCAATTTAGCCATTTGGGTAAATAAATAAAAAAAAACTGTACTAAAAAAATAAGTAAATAAGAAAAAAACAGCCAGTTCTCCCGTGTTTGAGATCAATGTTGTAACGAAATTGATGCATAATGTTGAAAAATAGTTTAACTTTACCAACAATTATTTGTTCCAATGAACTTCAAAATAAGAGTGCTTTATTAGCCTGATTTTTTTAATCAATTCAAAAAATATGTTAAGTTATGGATATTTATTTTTATTTCTAGATATTTTTTTATTTTTTTCTCTCGGCCGTGCGCCCCCTGGGAGCTTGCGCCCATAGGCCCGGGCCTACCGGGCCTATTGGGAAATCCGGCCCTGGTGATCACGTACCATCAGGTAGATCTATTTGAGCTGAGCAATATGAAATCTGTAGGTGGAAATTCTAATGTTTCGATTTTTTTGTAAATCTGAAACTTGATGCTGTAAGAAACCGACACCGCAGACCAAGATGAAACTGATACTAATGTATACTTGCATTAAGATTACCATTACGACAAAGAACACAAAAATGTACATTTTATAGTTAATTAATATAACCTAAAATTATATCAATGTATAGGTTACATCGAACTGTTCAAAATAACATATTTAGCAAAAAGTAAGGAACAAATTAGTAACAAGCTGAAAATTGGTACAAATGTTGGGAATGATGTTCTAAACAACATACTAAAAGTCCCCTGAAATCCCAGCTGACCCTCGCCGCCATATTGGAGAATGGCGCTGGAAGTGTCAAATGAACAATACACAGATAAAAATAGTAATATCTTCGGTATGGTTGAACGTAAAAAGATTAACTTAGTGTCGTTTTATAGAACATAGATAACACAATATTTTTAAAGACACACAATTTTTCATGAAACGCATACTTTTACAAATATTTAGCTCTAAAATCTAAAATTCCGAAAACTGTCCCCAAACTGATTTACAATTTCATTGAATTTAGGAAGTAAATATTAACAAGTTAAAATTTGACATAGATGTTGATAAACATTATTTAAATGACATACTAAAATCTCACAACTTCTTCGTTCGCCATATTGGAAAATGTCCGAAGTAATTGAAAGATAATATTTTGAAATTCAAAATCTGGACCGGGCTAAATGTTTGAGAAACTGTAAATGCAGTCGATCCGAAGTCGATTGCGATCAGTGATAGTGTAAGGGGGAAACATTATGACGTGTTTAAGGTTGTCCTCCCCATCTTGGAATCAACTTGTTTATTTTAAATTACAACATGGTCATGTGACATATTAAACAACATCCTCGTTCAAAGAGAAACCCAATGGTAAGATTATTTTTCTAAAACCTGCATCAGTTTTGAAGTTGTGATTACATTTAGAACATGTTATATGTGAAATGCGGTGAAACGTGCTGTGCGAAGTTTCGAATTGAAAGATAAAGTTAAAAAACAAGCTTTGAAACATCTCACATTACGTATTCTTTAATAACCAGGAAAAGAGAGAGCTAACACACATGAGATAATTACAATCACATGGCGTGTTCTACATTCCCACCGTTCTGTTCTATGCATATCCTTAACCGTGAGAACTAGTGCTTGTGCACTCTGCGAAGCATGGTTGGTGATATTTACTCACAGGCCGCAATGATTCTCCTTTTCAGGTAGCCAATGTCAATAATTTTACACTTTTAGACAATAGCTTTAAAGTATCCCTAAAGATAGAAATCCAAAGGAGGTAGGTCGGGGGACCTTGCTGGTCACTCGTCTGGTCCATGCCGACCTAACCAACAACCGGTAAAGTGTTCATTGAACCATCGATTACATTACCACCATAATGCTGCGGTGCCCATCTTGTTGCCTATATTGATGAACTCACCCTTCGTCTCCCAACAAAAGTGGCATAACAGTGAAATATATAACTATTGAGAATATTGTTTTACTTTTACATAAACATAATTGTAAGAATCAGTGGGGAAATATTTGTTCGAACACGATGTTCATCAGGGGTATTCTGTTTTAAGTTGAAAAGTAAGTAACCATGAGGATCTCGAGTTGCGTCTTAGTAGGCTTCCTGCACAACTCTTGTGTTACATGGATACAATTGACATGCTAGGTAATTAATTTGAGACTGAACACATGGATTTTTAAAGCATGCCAAATAATGACTATTTAACGATATATCAAATAGATACAAAAATAATTTTGAGCGACACTAAATCCGGCGTCATTTTTAAACCAGATTTAGTGACTTTTTTGGTAACCAGATTTAGTAAAGTTTTTTTTTTTTTTTTTTTTTAGGATCTTTCAGTGAGTAGAGACAACTAGAAGCTTGATCAGTACATTGACTTAAAAAAATAAGCAAATCCTATAAAGTACAATATAACATTACCTTGGGAATATATTAAAAAGACACGTGAAAAAAAAGAAAGGAATTTCAACTTAATATCCTGCTTTAGATAGGTATAGCCTAAGTAATTCACTTTAGAATATATACACATTAAACTATTATGGCAAAAATGTACCATAAAATAAACTGATAAAAGTGTATATTAAACAACAGTAAATACAGCTCTCTCGTTATGATTATTTTGTGCACTCTTAAGAGGACCAAGCTTTATCATAAACTTAATATTTAAATTCAGTTGCTTATTTTTAGCCAACTATTAGACACATACAATTCGGAAATACCTGCAAACTTGAACACATATCGAGTTTTACCTCTATACTCTAATACTTCGATAGCCTCTATTAATAATTCTTGTCCTTCCTTTTCAAATCCTCTAATCTTGGCCAAGATCTGACTTTAAAATGAGTTTGGGATATAGTATACATGAAGCTGCATCAGTTCCCGAAGCAGCAGGACGCTCATACTTTTAGGGATTATTCATTGAGTATGTACACACTTACAAAGGGGATAACAAAGCGACTTTTATTTACTTATCGACTGATACGAAAATAAAAAAGAACGTACCTGTACTTTATATCTGCAGGGTAGTGCCCTTGTACTTTATCTATGATTATGTGGAAGGGGGGGGGGAATTTAACGCATATCGCATGTCTTGTACACATGGATACTTCATAATATTACACTACGTAGAAAATTTATGGTATTTCATATAGAAGTGGTAATAGAACACAGAAGAAACGCAGATCAGGGGGTCCTCATGTATACTACTACCTTAGTTTGAATTTTCCCATTAGTAAAGTATAATTTCATCCAAAGTCTCCTGGTTTCAATTAAACTCCTCCTTATTCTTAAAAGACTTTATCGTCTACAGCAACACTACTAACACATGTAAAAGAATAACTATTGAAATATTTTATACCATCTGCTACCAGGTAGCAAAACTGATATTGTTTGGGAAGTAAACAATTGTAAGCTCATTATGCTTTAAAACACAAAATCCGTCTTTCTTTAGGTAATCTATATTGGAATATAAGTTTAAAAACATACTCTTGTAACCATCTTTTACATAACAAACAAGCTTATGTTCCTGTTGATTCCTTTTAGCTACCAAAAGACTTAACCTCTCTGACAGTAAAAGCAAACATAAAATAATAAGATTCAATATCGAGTTCGCTCCAAAAGTTAGAAAACAAATTCTTTAGTTCTTCTTCTTGCTGTTCTCTCTCTTTAATAACGTCTAATAATTCTAAATATCTACTGTTTCTTTCTCCTACAGCTTTCTTATTTAAATCTCGAAATTCTGCATGCATCTCTTGTATTTTTAGTTCCTTCAATTCTGTAGTTCTCTCCTTAATGAAATGTAAATAAACCTTATTATGTGGAGGTATTTCTCGAACAATAAATGTATACAAACAATGGGTAATATTCAGCTGTTTTCGAAACACTTCCGAAAGAACACTACTCGTGTCCACTAAATCAGGAGCTGCTAGATCAATGTCTTTCGAAATAGTAGAGAAAAGACAATTTGTCTTAGTAAAATATGTATTTCCCTATTTTAAATAACACTTCTGCTCTATAGAAAGTTGATTTTCCTTACACTCTCTTACAATATTAAGAGGTACAATTAAAAAAAAAAGGTATCCAAGACAAAAACAGTCATTTGATACTACGGTATTAATTTTTGGTATGCAAGTTCATCGTAGATTCGGTAAGGAATCCGTTTGCGGGGTAGAAAGAAGAAGTTTAGCAAGAAAAAAAGATTTCTCAAGTGAAAATAACACATTCGCTACTGAATTCAATACTAGAACACAAAAATTTAAGATGACAATCATATCCATCTGCTTTCCGTAAATTCTCTAGTACTGTTATCGAGCTACTTTACACATTAACAATACTACTTTACCATAATATTTTCTCGGTTACCATCGTTTCTCTACTCAGCGGAATACATTCGTGAATTGTTTATATTAGTACATGAAATATGTATAACTGATATAATTGGTAGAGCTCGATCCATGTAAAAGGCAATGGAGACTGACTGAAGTGTTTTGAACACGCGAGTTAACATTCAAATCAGCAAATAAACATATATTATAGCACATGTAGTTTCAATTGGGTGATTACTGAATGAAATGAAATGGAATTTCTAATTTCACGTTCTAAGTTTTTACCCTATAGCTAAAAGAGAGGGGATGATTATGAAAGTGAATAATTATTAAAGAATTGGTGAAATGGTCGTATGTGAGGAACCCCATATCCGCGAGGAAACCTACTTACACGATGTTATTCACCACAAATTCACATTGCCTAGGATTGATCTAGAGACTCCTCCTACTAAAGGTGGGCGGTTACTTACCTGGTTACTTAATGAGCACGAATGTTTGTGATATGTCATGACAGTAATATTCACAACATTCTGTTGTAGTGAGTGAGGAAAAAATAAGGGAAAGGAATAAATTAACGAAACAAGGGGCTAAAATCTTCAAACGTTTGCTTTTATAAATTTTGCCCCCTTTATCGAGCTAAGGAAACATTTTACGTCCGAATGTGATGCAAGTGTACCACCATGTAACAAACGTTACCTGCACTCAGAGCTAACGAGAGAACAATTATAAATATGTGAGATTGTTGAAAAGAATAGTTGAAGTTTCGAAGTAATAGCAAATATAATACATAATGATTTTTTACTAATATTACTATTCTTTAGGCTTCAAAGATACCGATGGCTAGATAGTCAGCAACTGGAAATGCAACTCTTGCGCCTGAACAATTTAAATCTAAAGCATATAGGTCCCTTGTTGTTCTTGTTCATAATGGTTTTCCAGCTACCTAACTATCCGACTGTCCCTCCTCGCTATAGCTTTCTTCAACCCCAAACAACCTCGGCGACCACGAAAGCCATATACTCATTTTTAAGTATCGTATCACATAGGTTTCAATGGGAGATATATTATCAAGACCCAATTTTCTTGTAAAGGTGTACCTTAAGGTTCAGCTCTTAGCCTACTTCGAAAATCTTGCAATTCGAGAATGTGGTATTATTCGCTTTGCATATCGTATTAAATTATCATTTTAAAATTACCTGACTTACGAGCAGATTGATTTGCCCAGCATCGATTGACCGTCCCTCCATTCTTAGAGTACCATATAACACTCTCACATTACTACTTATAATCCATTATATCTAGATACTTTATGAGTCGATGCCCTTTCCAATGCACCGTATAGATTTTTACCCTCACGACTCAACATCCAGACAAAAATATATGTTCACACATTGAATCTGAAGGGAAGAGAAAGAGATATCTTTGCCATTTATATCATTCACGAACATCTACCTCACATTCCATCATCTTAGGACCTGTTTTTCATTCATTAACATTGAGCTTTTAAATAGTCTACAATAGTCTCGAGTTGCCCCGAGACAGAACATATAACCCTCATGTGTTTAAACTAATTTGTCCATTATGATTTTGATGTGATTACGATTCATTGCAATTCTCGATAACCATATCATATACATTATTTACAGTTTGAGACTATACTTATGCTTCACTTAATTACGTATTACTTTCCGCGTCCAGTATCTTAGCAGCTCGAACGTTTTCCTGCACTTATTTGTTTCTTTGCTGTTACTATTATATTTTTCATCTTATATTTTTTCCGTAAAATATTAGTCTAGTTATAGTCGCACTGGGATCAACTACAATTGTTTCCAATTCAATGAAACTTGTCTTAACATATGTGCTAAAGAGAGGTTGTAATCTTCTAATGATTTCTGTAAAAGCTTATGCATTTTCCCTAAATATTTTATTTTCTAAAAGTGATAAATGAAGATATATATATATTTATACCTTTTATCCCTCACCTAGAAAAAAACATAATATACTATATAAATATTAAGGATCAGTTACTTTGCCTGGCGACCACCTTCGTAATTCGTGTAATAGATCACTTCCGTCTTGCTTAATATTGATTGATCTTGAGGGAATTTGATCGAATTTGGCGTTATATTTTTTTTTGTAAATAGATTAAATTTGAACTCCCCCTTACTTACGTTAGAGTAATTTTCTTTCATATTCAATCGAATCGCATATGTTTATATCAAAATTTCAATCTATCATCCTATTCTTTCATATACGGTTGTTCCTCAAGGGTCCAACCTGTCATCTCTTCTATACATTTGGTACGCATCAAACGTTCCTCCTACTCAATTATTCCAATCTACCGATGGCACCGCTTTCCTAACTCCTAGAACAACTATACAACAAATGAATAGAAGCTTACAATACATAGTTAATTTTTTCGTGTGGTGTAAGAAATGAAAACTTAAGTCAACAAAGAGAAAACTCAGGCCCTAGTCATCATACTACCCAAATGATATAGTGAAATTCACTGCAACCCTAATTTGCTTGATATCACCGTCGCGGCACAGAGATAACAAAAATGTAGCTCAGTTACATTTTTAGAAACCATGTACGATAATAAATTACAATGAACTGCTCATTTCCAGAAACTTGTACATAAAGTAAAAACTAGGCTTCATTGCTTTGCAGGCTCGTAAGACAGCATGTTAGGGTTTAAACTCAACCATTGCTTATTAAAAAATATAAAGCGTTCATGTGCAGCATTCTTACGTTTGTCCGTATTGCTTTATCTTCAGCTCAATCTAATTTCTACAATAGGCTACAATTTATAGAACGTCATACAGTAGCTTAGCATACCGCATCGAGTTACCATATCCTAACCAACAATTATACAACCAAATATACTTTTCATCACTTGTAGAATGTATCATCTATCTTTTGTAAACTCTCTTATAGTTACGGAAGTGATAAATAGCCAAATGCATTGAATCTTATAAAGATGTTTTCTTTTCTGGATACAATTTTCATAGAGTCTGAGTAGGATTCTACTTTCAAAAATTACTATACCCCATTAAGTACATTGTTCATAGTTCATGTGACAAATCCCCTGTGGATCACTTTCATTGCAGATTCTTTTAACATCAAATCATTCATGAAGCTATCCTAAACTTTTTCCCATAGTTGCCCTGTTCTTCCTCCCAATAATTCAGGTTCCCCATGTCTAAATCGTTCTCGAGCCCCCAAGACACATGCCTAACATACTCTCGTTACTATTAACTATTTCAATGCATTGTGTCGTATAATGCACTTTCATCTTATCAACCATGCTAAAATAAATATCACAATTATAATTTTAATCGCAAATTCCTTTGTTATATACAATATAATCCAGGCCATTTGCATAAACATTCTGAGTTCAATTCATAAAAAGTAAAGTTGAAAATTATATCTATAATTTTTAAATAGTCTACAATAATATAATTTAAAATAATTGGGAATTCACATAAATCAAACTTCTGGAAGACAACATTTTTTGGTTAACATAATAGAAAGAGTTTCAAAGCAAAAAAAAAAAAAAAAAAATCTTGACCAGTTCTTTAAATGGTGATATGGTTCCCAATATAGAGCCTACATTACTTCTTTGTACTACCATACTAATTTCTTGAATTAGGAAGGTGCTTGCTCTACCATCATCAGCTAAATGTGTGATGCGTTTACCTACTTCCTTCATAAATTTGATGCTGGTCATAAATTAGTACTTCACCGCCACATTATCGTATTTCTTCTTCTTCTATATCGTTTCGACTGGCGACATTACCCTCTTGAAATGAGGAGAAAAGCGTCTGTGCATGTAAAATCCCCAATCAATGATTTACCTTTTTTCAAGGTATTTTGGTCATCCCATCAGGTCTTTACATCAGTTCTGCTACATCTATTTGGTTCCTTAGTTGCCGATATATCTGCTGAGATGAGTATTATTACTATAATGTCATTGACATTTGAGTGACGGGAAATCTACCTGTATTTTTATGCAAATGAGTCCATGCAGTATGTCCTTCCACAGTTTAATATCTTACAACGTTTATTATATATGTGCATGCTCATTGATCTATTTAAGCACATCGGAACTACTTGTTCTATTTTGTACGTATGTAATTTTATACCGCATGTACAATTGATGTTATTTGTGTTTGCGCATGTTGTCAGCATATCAAATCCCAAGAGAGGGTGTAACCCTCTAGTGACAGTTACGTCTTTAACTAACTGATGATTAGTACCCACGAAATCAGTGGCGTATTTTATGGGGAACCGAGGCTACCGGTGGTAGCCCTGCAACATTAATAAAGAAAGTTAATATAATACGTATAAATTAATTAAATATAATACCTTTATAGTTTATTATTATTTTTTTCGTGGTACTAGTTACTCTGTATTTTCGCAAACGTGAATACGTACTGAGGTAGCCGTTAACACTTAGAGTGCAATTCCTCTCGCTTTCGACTTGACGACTGCTAGATTTGACAACTCTTGGGAAATCGCAGTCGTCTGCTAGCAGAGAGAAACGTATAACTGCTTGCGCCCACGTAGGTCCGTTCGTAACAGTATACTAGCGAGGCACTGGATGGCAAAGAAGCAGGTTAACTTTCTGCAGATCGATTTCTGTAGGCAGAGCGAGTAAATGAAAATTAAGAACAATGATATAGCAGCCATTTTGGATCTATCTGACAATTTCGGGCCATCATTTCGTAGCGCTTTGCATCAACGCAATGCAAAATTTGCGATTCATATTATTGTAATTATAATTATTTATTACATTATTTGCATTGAGCTGTATCCGCTGATTTTGCACCAACCATTCAGAAATGAGACCCGCAGACAGTATTGTAGATTGAAGAATGTGTTAATTCCTATTACTCTGGTAAGCATTGTGAGTAATACAGGGAAGCCCAAAAGTAGGTATAGAGTAGTGTTGCATATCATATCATTTCTTATTGTTATCCATCAGGTAGACTTAGTTGCTTTATTATTTGCCCTTAATGTGCTTTTACTTACATCTTAACCAAGTAAGCCGAAGCAAATAAACCTACAAATAGAATGTTATGATATATGCAGGGGTGAAAACCTACTTTTGAGCCACCCTGTATTTAGAGGGAAAATGAAAAGATACGAAGAAATTTAACAATTTTTATTTTTGTTACAAAGTAAATTGATTATAGAACGTTTTTTTGTAAGGCCAAAATCAATACACTAATGGATTTAAGACCAAATAGCAAAATCACTATACATGATTCGTTGAGTTGAGTTGATTTTAGTTTAGCGTCCCTTTCAGCAGCGAGGCTATATGAGCCGTGGACCTACTGATTAACGTGGAATCCGAACCACATGAGCTCCCGCCGGGAATCGAACCCGGGTTTCCCACGCGAAAGGCGCGTACCCTAACCGCTTAGCCACGGAGGAGCTCTATACATGATTCGTGTTGCAAATTGATGAACGAAAAATTCTGTATAGGATAACCAGGCATATTCAATAACCGTTTGTGTTAACACAACACAAAATTTACGATTTAGGTAGCGATAATGAACATAACAATTATAATGATTGCGTTTTTGCGCTACGTTGCTATGCTCCGAATTTTTGCGAAGACTGGTACGGAATGACAACCAACGTCAGTAACAGAAGCGACTCTTGAATTGAATTGAAATGATTTTAGTTTAGTGTCCCTTTCAGCAGCGAGGCTATATGAAACGTGGACCTATTAATTAACGTGGAATCCGAACCACATGAGCTCTCGCCGGGAATCGAACCCGGGTCTCCCACGCCAAAGGCGCGTACGTTAACCGCTTAGCCACGGAGGAGCTCTACGACTCTTGAAGGAAGTATCATTGGTAAAAATTAGGGATGGGCACGAGTCGAGCTAAAACTCGACTCGACTCGAACCTCGAAGCGAATTCAAGTCGAGTCAAAGGTAATTTTCTCGAGTCGAGTTCCAAGTCGACTCACTGTTTTGAGGTCGAGTTTCGAGTCGAGTCGAGTTTGAAAACTGGCTCGCCCGTTTAGCTCGTTTTAACTCGTTTTGAAATCATTGCCTGATTAGACTGGAAAGCGAAAGCTATGAGAAATGTAAGCAGTAATGTGGGATATTTTTAATATTGCTCACGGGGTGAGACACTGCTCGCATCTCGCTTCATTTCGATTAACAAGACGACAATAGATTTTTATAACGAGATAGCCTCAAATGTCGTGAGCGCTAACATAAATATAGCCTATACTGTAGTTCTCACCACCAAGGCTGGGAACTGCACGGTGAAAGTTTAGAGCCGAAGCAGAAGCCCAACCCGTGAAGGAATGTTAACCGGGTTAGCTCGGTTCAACTGAGTGAACAGCTGGAACCGGCTTGGTTGAGATGAGGCACCAACTCGGCTCAGGTGAGCCATCGTTTCGAGGCGGCTCGGTTAGGGTGAGCCATCAGCTCTGTTTGTTTCGTTTGAGTGGGTGAGCTATTGGCTCGGCTTGATAGGGAATGAGCTGTGAGCCGAGCCGCTCTAGCCGTTGAGAATCCTAAACCCGGACCAAACAGTTTTGAACATGTGTTTCCGGCGCCCTCGAACTTTTAACGATTTTTGGTTCGAACCCGGATACTTGCTCCTCCGGAACTCAAACCCAGAATCTCGTGAACGATGTCATTGCCTCCTAGTCTTCACGACAACCCAGGTCAGCAGTCAACTAGTCTTTAGTATTCGGATGCAAACCACCTATCTTTCATGTTTATACGGGGTTATAATATTATTATTATTATTATTATTATTATTATTATTAATAATAATAATAATAATAATAATAATAATAATAATAATGTTATAGTAATAGTAGTATCGTTAATAATAATTATATTGTCTATGTAGGATACATGAAGAAAGTACTTGAAACTACACACAGCATTTGGCTCGATTTGGATCGTTTTGGCTCGACTCGACTCGAAAATCGAGTCAAATTCGACTCGAGCTTTGAGTCGAGTTGAAGGAAATTTTTCGAGGCTAGTTCTCGAGTCGAGATCAAAGATGTCTGTTTCGAGTCGAGTCGAGTTTCAATGAAAACTCGCTGAAACTCGCTTGTGTCTATCCCTAGTAAAAATTGACATTTTATGACTGCAATTCGCGAGAAGTTAACAGCGTAAATGTATGATGGAATTTCATTTACGGAGGAAAGATTAGTGGTCTCAAAATAAAAGTTCAAAGAAAAACACCAACCACTTTTTGTTCATTGTTATGCATATTATTATTATTATTATTAATAATAATAATAATAATAATAATAATAATAATAATAATAATAATAATAATAATAATAATAATAATAATAATAATATACAAGGTCAGTGGTAGCTTATGCCTTCAAACCAGTATACACCACTGAACGAAATGAACAATGCTTTATAAATAAATAAATATTTCAAAACAAAAATCCTATAAGTAAAATCAGTATAAGTATAAGGTAAGCTGCCTTTCCTAGACGACGAATTGTCTCACCTTTCATTCCACTCAGTCATACATCACTTCACACCACAAAACAAAAAAATGAAATGAAATCTTTAAGTTGTACGTCCCACGGTTATGTCGGTAAGGCTAAAGGAGACGGTGATGATGAGACATGAATGAAATGAAGAAAGTGGGAGGAAACGGGAGAACCCCGAGAAAACCCACGATGACGGTGTTTGTCCACCACAAAGTCCACACGACGCGAGCTGGGATCGAACCAGGGACCCCAAGCACTGGAGGTGAGCGTTCTACCACTGAGTCACCACGTCCCCTAGACCACAAAACAGTTGAGTTCAGCCTATGGAATGTTACTCACGATAGCAGATTCTGACATCGAACATGGTAAATCCATGAAAGGTAGACACAAATTACCAAGCTTAAGTTTTTCTTCTTGAAAACGAAATTTCAATATCGTTATGTATGTGTCACTTCTAATTTCGCTATCCGTTTCTCATTTTGTGTGTTATTTCGATACACAATTCTTGGCAACAGAATATATATACCTCGTTCAAACTTTCTTCTTGTAGCCTTACTTTCCCATATCCTCCGTTAAAGGAATTCTAATCCAAAGCAAAGTGTTTGAATGAATAAAACATTGGATGTCTGTGAAAAGTGCCATCATTTACGTAATGCACTTTTCCTATTGTTATCTACTTCGATAATTTAGGTAAGTTTTGCTAAAAATTTCGTTATTATAAAAACATACATGTTTTATTTACAAATTGAAGCTGATCATTACCATAAATAACTATCCTTTCTGAGTAACTACCCAGAGTTTAATACATATAATTATTAAAAACTAAAATATATAAACAGTTACATTTTCAACAACTCAACAACCAGACACTTAATGAAAAGCACATCTTAGGAACACGCACACACATATCTGTCTATCTATTTATCTATATACACACATCGTTTTATTTCTAAAGATAAAGGTGCCGGTACGCTGGATCTTAGGTTCATAGTAATTTTGAACCTTTCAGGGTATTAATACCTCTAATAATAATAATAATGTCCAGTAGCATATCGCTGCAGTATTGTAACTAAAAATTCCTACACACACTAAAATTCTATATAACTAAAAATTCATATATATATATATATATATATATATATATATATATATATATATATATATATATATATATATATATATATGTGTGTGTGTGTGTGTATAAAAGCTGCTTTAAACTTGTATGATTCTTACATCTTAATTTTATAATACAA
Source organism: Thermobia domestica (assembly GCF_964235325.1). NCBI lineage: Eukaryota > Metazoa > Arthropoda > Insecta > Zygentoma > Lepismatidae > Thermobia > Thermobia domestica. The sequence continues at coordinate 16,984,617 of NC_137457.1, forward strand.
TAAATGTGCAATGATAATCATTTTTTCTTAGTGATTTGTTTCTTGTCTTTTTTCTGTTTCTGTAAACAGGCAAAAGTAAGCTGTTTTTGTTTTTTTTTTTTCAAAAGGCATCAAGAGTTTCAAAAAAACTTAATTTCAATAACAAAACACATAAAGTACATTGTTCACAAAATTTTGTTCAGAGTACTAGTCATGCTACCAAAATGCAAAATGTTCTACAAGCCTCTGCTAAATTAATGGATAAACTTTGTAGAAAAAATAATCTAGGAGATGTTTTTACTTACGTCTAATCGTCTTCCTAATAATGAATAAAGACTGTTAATTGTATATATTAAAGTGGAAACTGAGTAAAGGCTTATCTGCGGAGAAAGTACAGAGGTAGAGTCACAACAGACTTTTGCAATGGGTTTTAGTTTAGAAGAGAAAATATTTCGTTTCCATTAAAAAGATGCCGGTATGGCGTATCGTTGCGCACCAACAAAAAGCGCGATATATATATATATATATATATATATATATATCACTTGTACATCGATATACAGGGTGACCCATTTTAATATTAACACGGAAATACCTTGAAAACTGTTGAACATAAATGAACCGAACAAAAACTCAAATAGGAAATTCCGTTAGGGTCGAATTTTGTTATCGCGGTAACCCCCAGGGCCGCCATTCATGGGGGCCCAGGGCGCAACTTCAAAATTTTAAATAGAAACATGGGGCTAGCGATACTTCGTTTGATAGACTTTTAAAAACTATAAAGCGCTGTGGCGAAAGATTTTCCATATTAATCACCGTGTTCAAAATGGCCTCCATAACATGATGCGTGTATCAGATAAATGGTCCAGTACCACTAATATGAAAGTGGTTGAACAAAAATGAACCGAACAAATACTCAAATAGACAATGTCATGGGGTACATCGAACGGTATTGTCGTGGTGCCACCCAAAGCTGCCCTTCATGGGGGTCCAGAACCCAACTTTAAAATTTTAAACAGAAACATGGGGCAAGTGATATCCATTTCGATAGATCTTTAAAGACTGAAGAACGTTGTGTCAAAAGATTGTTCATATCAGTCACAATATTCAAAATAGCCGTCAAAGCATGGTATCTGTATCATATAAAACGTCCGGTACCACTAGTATGAAGACAGTTGAGCATAAATGAACCGAAAGAAAAAACTCAAATAGGAAATACCATGAGGCGCACCGAATGGTATTGTCGTGTTGCCTCCCAGGGCCGCTTTTTATGGGGGCCCAAGTTTCAATATCAAAATTTTGAATAGAAACATAGGGCGAGTGATCACTCGTTCGATACATCCTCAAAAACTAAAAAGCGCTATGGCAAAATATTTTTCATATGGACCACCGTTTTTACAATCACCATCAAGACAGGGTGCCTGTATCCGATAAAACGTCCAGTGCTCATAGATGAAAACGGTTAAAGATAAATGAAGTTAACAAAAATTTGAATAGGAAATCTCAGAGGGTATTTACCATTCCACGACTCGAGAATGTTGCAACAGAGGAAAAGATAGTTACAATAAAAGTGCCATAATGCAAAGGAGAAAATCTAATTTCTAGAAAACTATCTCTCCAACTTTCCTCCTAAGTGGGTGAAGCGGGAAAATACGGTGAAACTGCAATTGAGACCCTTTGGTTTTGCAAATTGTATCTACGAAACAAAGTTTTCTGAAATATGTTTTTATAGAAGATTAATGTCTCTGTAATGGGATAAAGTATGAAAATTGTTGTTAAATGATACTTCTACTTTGACTGCAGGCAATGTTTCGATGCAAAAATTAATCAACTGAAATGCGAAACAAATTTGTCGAACACGCAGTTTTTAGAACAATGTGTACAAACTTGTCGTCTACACGATGTTGTTGCGAAAAGAATCCTTCTATGTCTTCTTGCATATCATGTCGAGGGCTTTTACTTTATGCTCCTCAGCCACTCCTTAGCTCTCACGTTCAGTGTTTTTTTTTCTTCGTGACTCCCCTCGCCTCGCACTTCCAAGGTGACTTTTTCTTCGTATCATGAGTCCCCTCTCCTCTCAGGTACCAACAAAATGGGGGAATCTTCTCACAGTTTGTTCATTGACATCTCCATTTTCCTGTAATCCTTCAGCGAAAATGTAACAGTTTGTAATGAAACGTTGCGTGGGATTTGAGCACAAGCAACTAGAATTCGTTCCATGATTTCTTATCTAGTTGTTGGTTTGCCTTCATATACATTTCTCAAATACTCCACAAATAAAAATCTGGGGATTGTGCGGGCCATAGTATTGGTAAGTTTCTCCAAATGAATTTCCCATTATATCACGTGTGCAACTACTTCACCAATATTTGCCCAGAGTGAACTGCCGCTCCATTTAATTGGACCAACATCCTTGGTTTTGTATCTAGGTCTACCTCCTCAAGTAGCAGCGGCAAATAATGTCTGAAAAATTAAGAAAAGAAAAAATTACAGTCACATTTCCATCGAAAAGATGTAGACCAATGAGATTTATTCTGCTTTTCATTTTACCCATTTCCTCTCTGTTCATTTATCTCCAAAAATTTTTATATTCGTGGTGTTGGATGTTTTATTAGTTACAGGCATTATGTTTCGGCGACCATTTTGAAAACAGTGACCTATATTAACAATCTTTAGCAACAACGCTCTTTTGTTCTTGAAGATCTATCGAACGAGGTATCACTCTCCACATGTTTATATTTAAAATTTTGAAGTTGAACCCTAGAGCCCCATGAAGGGCGGCCCTGAGAGCAACGCGACAATACCATTGATGTGCTCATGGCATTTCCTATTTGAGTTTTTGTTCGGTTCATTTATGTTCAACTATCTTCATATTAGTGATACTGGACCTTTTGTCTGATAAAGATACAATGTTTTTCCGGCCATTTTGAGTATGGTGAGCGATATAAAAAATATTTTGCCACAGTGCCTTATAGTTTTTAAAGATCTATCGAACGAGATACCACTCGCCCCATGTTTCTATTTAAAATTTTAAGGCTGAGACCTGAGTCTCCATGAAGAGCGGCCCTGGGGGTCACGTCGACAGCACCGTCAAGTCCCCAATGGAATTTCCTATTTAAGTTTCTGTTCGGTTCATTTATGTTCAACCGTTTTCGAGGTATTTCCGTGGAAAGATTAAAATGGACCACCCTGTATATATATATCTCTCTGTTTCTAAGATGTGTTTATAATTGATTGTCTAATAAAGACAACGAGTAGTTGTTGAAATTGTAACGCTTTATTTCAGTTTTATGTATTAAACTCAATGTATTAAACTCTGGTTACAAAGGGAAGTTATTCATGTAATAAGCTCCAGAGTTGTAGTGGACACATTATCACCAAGTGTAGAATTATCTCAATCATAAACAATTTTCATAAATTTCTACTTAATATCGTTGGTTCATCTTTATTTGATGTAGCATTGCTAAATTATCGTTACTATCTCAAATATATATATTTTTCATTGGGGAAATAATGTTGCTTACTAAGCTCTCCTATAAAAGTTTCACTAACTTCCACTTTAAACTTCGTGACCAAATTTGCTTAAGCTGGTTTTGAGAAAGAAAAATACGTATTTTATTTGAAAGTTACTCAGTATTTATGAAATTGCTCAGTATTTATGAAGTTAGGTTACGTTAATTTTTTGCTACAATTATCGTTAATTATACAATAATATACATACTGTATTATAAAGTTTTCTAGCAAATCAAAGTAAGTACAGCCATTAACTCTTTTCGTAAAATTTCTAACCTATATGGTTAGTTTGTCGTTACTTTACATTAGGTTTACCAAACCTCCACCAAGTGTAAAGTTAGCCCTCCTGTGAACAACTTTTCTACATTCAGTAGGAACTCACGGCCTCAATGATGCTAAACTTTAATAATATTTTCATCCACTTTAAAATAAACTTTAAGTTTTCAAATGATAAGAACCCACATGCCATTTTGTGTCGCTACAATACGTCTAATGACATGTTTCAACCATGGGATTTCCACAGGTGTTAAAAAGCATGTTATATATATATTGCAGCGATAGTTTATTTCAACTTCGAAAACAATACCCAGAGAACATTCTTTAAATTGTGTACACATTTTTCTGACTGATTCTGTATATTAACTGTTATATTCAATTAATGAATCGACAAAATTGTGCAGGAAAGCAAGTTCCTAAATAAAGGGAGGACAGGTGTTAAAAAGCATGTTATATATATATTGCAGCGATAGTTTATTTCAACTTCGAAAACAATACCCAGAGAACATTCTTTAAATTGTGTACACATTTTTCTGACGGATTCTGTATATTAACTGTTATATTCAATTAATGAATCGACAAAATTGTGCAGGAAAGCAAGTTCCTAAATAAAGGGAGGACAGGTGTTAAAAAGCATGTTATATATATATTGCAGCGATAGTTTATTTCAACTTCGAAAACAATACCCAGAGAACATTTTTTAAACTGTGCACACATTTTTCTGACGGATTCTGTATATTAACTGTTATATTCAATTAATGAATCGACAAAATTGTGCAGGAAAGCAAGTTCCTAAATAAAGGGGACACTTTCTAGTCTCTTGCATTATACTCCCACTACGTCATAAAACTTTGCGATCCAGTGTACATCTATGATTACTATTAGAGTATCAAAAGGCCTGTTTTCCTCATATATATATTACGTGTTCTAAAAATGGCGCCTACGGACCAAAGAGCAAAGCGAGAATGTAATATGACCAAGGATCTGCCCTTACAACAAAATCTTGAAGCCATACGCCACAGTTTCGCCACCTCTACTCTGCCCACTCTGCCCAATAGGATCGTAATGTTTTGAGCCAACAATCATGGCGGAAACGAAAGTAGCCAATCAGACGATGCAAGAAACGAGAGTAGCCAATCAAACTTGGCGATGCTCGGTTGTTTATTGGCTTCATTGATATAATAGGATGAAGATACATATGGGCAGATCCTCTATTTTATAACATCCTTGAATGTAACGGAATGCCCTTCGACGCCTCCTTCCGCTGCTATGGAGAATCAAAATTTTACTATGTGGCAACATCGCATATTAAGTTGAAACCATTAGCATTGCTCTATAAATCCATCAAACAGTTACGTCGATTGTTAAGATAATATGGGGTGCTAGTGTCAACGTCTATTGACTTTAAATGTCATCTGGCAAGAATCGATTTAATTATTTGATGGATTTGTAGATCTAATATATGGTTCTTTATCTGCGACGTTGCCACATAGTGCGATTCGCGTCTCCAGACAAGCATAATATATATATATATATATATATATATATATATATATATATATATATATATGACAAATGCAGCTATTTAATATAAACGTCCGGATTTTAAAACAAAAGCTATCAGAATAATGAAAATGAAATGAAATCTTTGAGTTTTACGTCCCACGTCTATGCCGGTTAGGCTAAAGGAGACGGTGATGATGAATAATGAATGACATGGTGGAATGAAGAAAGTGGAAGGAAACGGGACAACCCCGAGAAAACCCAAGCACACGGTGTTTGTCCACCACGAAGTTCACTTGGCGGGGGCTGAGATCGAACCCGGGACCACAAGCACCAGAGGTGAACACTCTACCACTGAGCCACCGCTGCCCGAATCAGAATAATGCTATTTATTACAAGTAATCTCCTAAATAAACTTGCCGAAAGTAGTTTTGCTGTGTTTAGAGGTTAGTACTGCTGATGACGTAGTACGGTTTCACTTGTTTTATCATCCAATTTTGCATTGTTTGTACTAGTGGTGGGCACAAAAACCGGTTGTTCGGTTTTCGGTTTTTAGAAAAACCGAAACCGGTCTTTTAAAATTTTCAAAAAAACACTTTCGGTTTTTCACCGGAACCGGTTTCGGTTTTCTCCAAAACCGGTTTCGGTTTTCTTCAAAACCGATTCCGGCTTTTTTTTTCAAAATTTGTTCTATTTCTGACCAGAATGGTGTTTCGTTGTTCTCCGGAAACCGAATCCATTTCCACAGAAATAGTCTTATGTGTTTTCGAAAAGTTTTCACCGAAACCAGTTTCGGTGAAAACCGAACCGGTTTTGGAGGAAACCGAAACCGGTTTCGGTGAAAAACGAACCGGTTTTTTGGAGAAAACCGAAATGTCGGTTTTTCGGTTTTCGGTTTTTATAGAAACCGGTTTTCGGTTTTTATAAAAACCTGTTTTGCCCGTCCCTAGTTTGTACTCAGTTCCGTGTTGCTATATCGATAGTGAAATTCCATTACGTAGGAATTTTTCTCGTGGAGAAGGGTTGTGGGGTTGTATAATGGCTGTTTATTAGTAAAGAGCTTTGACCCTTTTGTTTACAACGTCCTTCAAAAAGCATCAAATTGGTCTCCATCATCGTTAGAACAATTGTTCAGAGTGAGGAATAAATATAATAAAAGTTAGTTGCGTATTGAACGTTTGATCAACTGAGAAATACCTTTGGTTATTAGCATCAAACTGGGACATCAAAGGGTCAAGACTAAAATAGTAACTTCGTTTTGTAGAAATGTAAGTTTATTGATTTTAAGCATTTAAATGCATAGTATTAGTGATGTGTCAAAATATTATATGCTCACATAAATCTTTTACTCATTTACTTTTAAATACCAATACTTGAAATGAGGTGTCCTCTTTTTAGTTGCATAAAATTTGTAACCCTGGTTATTGCTTTTTTTGGATATAGTATTAACATATTCAAAAAACTAATGAATATATGTATTTGTGCCAACATTTTGATTCTAAAAATATTACATAGTACTTTTTATATACATGTAATGAAATTCTGTGTATCGTATGACGTAAACAATGGAACCAACAACTATTGGGGAACTATCATTTCACAATTTCTCTTACTGTGTGTGTGGTTTCATATGTATACAGTCTCTGCAGGATATGCGTTGAATGTGAAAAAAAAAAGTGAGAGTCACAGATAGAGAAGAAATTGGTGCATGTGTGTGTTTTTCACTTCTAATATAAACAAAATACCAACATCAACTGACAAAGCATGCGAGTAACCTAGAAACCAAGAGCGTTGCCATGACAAAATAACAGACGAACTCATGGTTGCAAACCCGTGTCAGAATTAATTTCATAATATATAAAAGGAAAAGAAAGTTCAGATGTGTTAAAGAATTATTACTAATTTCAATGGCGAATTGAAAAGGGATGATTTCCGAGTTTTAAGCTCCTTTTATGGAAGATATTATGGGAAATATGAATTTCTACTTATTTCTCTATCTCTGCTTTCTTATACGAAATAGATATGCGATTTGTTTCTTATTTAGCTAGTTTCTTACGATAGGTGTAAAAAGACATTTTAAATTAAGAAAATCACGTTTTGTTAAGTCTTTGGACAAAGACACGAGAAGAAAAATGTCAGATGTTTCGAGTCGAAAAGCAATAAAGTAACACTGAAGAAAAAAACGTATATCTCCGATCCTATCCAACGTGGTTACCAGTTCCTGTTTTCTACAGTAGTAACTTTACTATCCATGTATTGAAATTTCTCCCGATAGAAGCTTTCCAAAATTACTGGGACAAGGGACAATCCTCATTAAAATTACATTAAAATATTCCGGCTTTCCGTATGTGAGACAACGTTTCGACTTCTCTGGGTGATGCGGGGTCAAATGGTTACAAGTTATTATGAACCGTTTCATCAATAACACAAAATGTTCTTTCTTCAATTACTATTATTGAAAGTAGTAAATTTCGTTTGAAACATTAGTCCGTTGGTAATTACAACTCTTTACAAAGCGTTACCAACTCTTAAAAAATAAACACAATAAATGAAAAACGTAGCGAATGACACCTCATTTTTTCCCTACACACTTCTGTGTTAAGGTTCAGTGTTTCACATTCAAGCATCATCATTGAATTTTAACGTGGCTGGTAGGGAAGCATCTAAGAAAGCACACAATATAATGAAAATGAGATAATTTTGTATGTGAAAATTACTAAATACTAGAGGCTCAGCTGAGAATAGAACTCACAGTTTTTGGTTCTCGGTCTTCTAAAGTTTAGTGAAATGGCTAACAGAATATTTAGGAGATATGCAAAAATAAACAAGATTATATAACATTAAAAATTGGGTTATACTCTTAACAGAATTTCATTAACTGTTCTCACCATAACGAGGTAGACTGCTGTGCTTGAGATAGAGGCAGGAAATCTAAAAGCAGCCAGTAAATAAAATACGAAAAAGGCTCTTACATTTGTGTTTCCTGGCAGGTTAAAATAGACCTCAAAAGCGAGTATCATCAGAGTTACGCAACTATATTCTTTTAGCAAGTCTCTGGAACAGAAGAGTAGTCGACTGAATGAGTGACTGCATCCAGAGGATCATTTCTGGTGTATGCATGTGTCTGTGTATGTGTACGAATCGTCGGAATGTAATCCCCATGCTTTTCCGATTTCATTGTCTGGGAGTTTCATTGTCTGGTAGGATAAAATAAGCTTTGGGCTTGTGTCAATAATCCGTATTACAGATTGGAAAACCACACAAAAAAAAAAAAAAAAAAAAAAAAAAAAAAAAAAAAAAAATGAAGCCTTAAAATATTTACATGAATTTACGAAATGCAAAATAAATATTCACAAATTTCCAATAATTTCGGTATTTTAATTTTGGTATACTCAGTGGCGTGTTTAGGGGGGTGGCTTCCGGGCTTAAGCCCCTCCCGAAATCTTACTTAGTATAGTAAAGTAAATGAAATATCTTGCAGAATTTTCACAATTCCAGGCAAAGCGCCCCCCGAAAGTTAGCAAAGCCCCTCCCGAAACAAAATCGTAAATACGCCACTGGGTATACTACATTATTCATGAAACGTTATCGTAGTACAGATTGACTTATACACTCAAATACATTTGCATTGTACGGGAGAAAGCATATTTTGTTCCAACTATAGCACAAAAATAAACATATTGTAAAAAAAAAATGTAGAACTCTATGGCAACCATGAGCAAAAGTACGAAATAACAGCACGAGAGAATGTGCTGCACAGACGATGAGGGTTCAGAGTGGAAAAAGGAAAAATAATACGAACGAAATTTCCCTTGGGAGGACACTTTCATAAAGGAAGTGGCGCAGAGTGCCTTTCAGTTTTTCGCACAATATACGGTAGGGAATATTCAGCAAATTGTCACACGGCGCCGCCTTGACGTAAACGTACTCACATAAGGGAAGAGATTCTTTCTCTATAACATTCTGGTTTACATAATGGAAACGTTATGCATGTAATGATCTCCATTACAAATATGTTTCCAGATCACCTGTCGCATTCAAATTACTTCAATTTCCCCCTGGTTATGTGCTTTAACACCTGGTGTGATTTATACTGGACTGATAGGGTTTGCATATTACTATGGTTGTTTTTCGCTTAACAGCTTCAAAACAATTTCTTCTTGTAACAAGTACGCTGCTTAAAGTTGACCAAATGTCGTTCACTTTGGGACTGGTATACAGCGAACAATACATTGTTCATGTTTAGCAAAAGAGGGTGTGTAAAGGCTAGAGTCAGAAGATATTTTGAGGCCTAAGGTGATAATATACGTGACGAAGAGGGTGATAATGTGTTTTGAGGATGAGGGTGAAGGTTAATTTTAAAGACGAGGGAGAGAATATATTTTTACGAGGATGACCAAAATAATTTTGACGACGATGACGAACATATATTTTGAGGGTTAGAACGAGAATATACTTTGAGGATGACAGTAAGAATACAATTAGGGATAAGAGCGAAAATGTATCTTGAGGATGATGACGAGAACACAGTCCTTGACAAAAGTTTAAGGTCACATACAGGATATGGTAGAAAATGATTGTCACCTAATTAAATGTGAAAAACTTTTTGTCATAGGTCGTAACATATTTTTGGAAAGAATGAGCAACGTCGTACAATTTAGCGTTTTAGCTATGAAAATTGAAGCATAATTCGTCCAAATATGTAATTTCAAAAATATGGTATTTCTTGATCTTTGCGAACGAAATAACAAAATTAAAAATGAAGAGGCGAGTGGGTTGCACAACCACTGATTTTTAATAAAGCCTAAATACGGAAGACTTTTTCATACATAATGAGATTGCTCATATAGTCTGTACCGTAATTGTGTGCGTGCAGTGAATTAAAAGGATGTAACAAAAATGGATAACCATACAACGTGTAATTATAAAACTTATATATTAAGTATTTTCTTCTCCTTTTTTGCCTTGTTTGTGACTAAAACTCCGAAACACAATTACAAAATCCATGATGAGTGGGTGCCTATTCAGATACACCTTAGTATTCAATGAAACTCTTACAGTTGCGGTACAACCTACCTGAGCAATCATCTACATGCTCAAAATAGTGATGTCAAAAGTCTCGGCTCGAGCCCTGAACCATCGGCTCAGCTTGAACTCCGGCTAGGTTCGGCTCGGTTCAACTGAGGCATCGGCTCGAGCCGGCTTGGTTGCTATGAACCATCAGCTCGGTTCGGCTTGGCTCAGGTGAGCCATCGGCTCGGTTCGGCTCAGTTCAGGTGAGCTATCAGCTCGAGCCGGCTCGGTTCGGCTCAGCTCAGGTGATCCATCGGCTCGAGCCGGCTCGGTTGGGATGAGCCATCGGCTCGGCTCGGTTCGGCCTAACAGAGCCGAGGGCTCGAGCCGGCTCAGATGGGTGAGCTATTGGCTCGGCTCACTTCTCGGCTCGGTGGTGACTGAGCAATGAACCGAGCCGACCGAGCTGTTGACAACACTAGATTAAAGTTGCTAAGCACGTACTACAAAATGTTAAAATAAAAGGCCAATTTTCGAACTTGGATTATTCTTACGTGAAGACAAAAAAAAAATGTTTTATATTTGAGTTTGTAGTAACTGATTTGTTGACCAATCTCTTAAATCAGTGGGCACTAGTTTGATCTCCGTTGTAAATATCATTCAAGAAACTAATGAAATAATAGTACAATTATGTAATAGTTCGAGTACGCATACAACTATTATTGTTAAGGTCGTGTAACAACATCTATGTAGTTTTTTTTAAGGCATCCTTTGTGTTTATCTAGACTTGTTTTATTATTTCCATCTGTTTATCAATAACTGAAAAAATATTTCTAAGCGAAATTGTATTTTTCTTTGTTGTTATTTAGGACGATGTTGCGCCCAATCGGCTCGGCTTGAGTCCTGAGCCACCGACTCAGCTCGAGCTCCGGCTCGGCTCGCCTCGGTTCACCTGAGTCATTGGCTCGAGCCGGCTTGGTTGCAATGAGCCACCGGCTCGAGCCGGCTTGGTTCGATGAGCCATCGGCTCGAGCTGGCTCGGTTGCGATGAGCCATCGGCTCGAACCGGCTCGGTTGGGATGAGCCATCGGCTCGGCTCGGTTCGGCCCAAATGAGCCGAGGGCTCGAGCCGGCTCGGTTGGGTGAGCTGTTGGCTCGGCCCACTTCTCGGCTCGGCTCGGTGGTGTTTGAGCTGTGAGCCGAGCCGCTCGAGCCGTTGACAACACTAGCTCAAAACTCTTGTGTATTTAGATACCATTTACAATAACTTCTCGTGCAATGCGCTCGGCTCCCCCAATGAAAAGGCGGACCACCCTTGAAGACATTTCTTTCTACTGTGATAATGCCACCCAATCCATAAGCAACACGTATAGTTGACATCATTTTTTTGTTGATCCGTTCCCATTACAAAGACATATTTAGCAATGACATCCTCTAGCAAGGCCGTAAAAGGGGCGTTGAGAGAGGAGTGAAGAGTCTGTTACATTTGTATTTTGTGCATATTGTGAAATTGTGAAAAGAATGCCGCTATCGTTAGTCGTATTGCCGCAATGCTTAATATAACATCTACTGAAAAGCTCGATTTTGCAACAGTTTATCTCACATTCGTAAAATCTCCATTTTTAACTCTTTAAAAAGTCTTTCCTAAATCTCTCTGTGCCGCCAGGAATTTTCCTACATCTAGCATCACTTGTGAGCATGGAATTGGCGCCAATTAACGTACGAGTCCATTTCAATAGCAAACTGATGTTTTGCAGTCAACAACACAAATATTCCATTTTATTGTCCTTTTGATATATTTTATCTGTATCTCAGTCCGTACTATGTTTATTTGAAGCTATTTGGAAAATTTTTCATCATAATACTTTATCCAATAAATACTGATATTTGAAACACAAAATTCCTTTTTTGCGTAGTTCGCAGGATTCAAGATCCGGTCCTGTTTGAATCCCATATTAAGCTGTATAAATCTATACAGCTCTCATATATCTTTGCATCCAAAAGGGGCGCTAAAATTAACTCAAAAGGAATAAAGTAACTGACGAGCAGCGGGTTCCAAAGGGTGGTTTAATGGATGAGGATCGTTTCCTGGACGATAGGCGTAGACCCGAAATATCGCCCCCCAGAAAGCAGAAAGGTGCTAAGCGCCAAAATGCAAACTTCTCAGGAGATAAATAAAAACGAACGAAACACTAATTAATTCTGGTTCTTTCTTTCTTCTAGAATTCAGTTTTCGCTGCAGACCTTTCATATTGTCTCCTGCCACTTGTCTGCTTTCTGCACAACATTAAATATGAAATAGGTAGTCAGAATGTGCACTTAGTTTGGAAATTAGTGAAAATGGCGCTTTACCTTTATGGTATGTGGGGGCGATATGGAGTTTTACATCAAAAACAAAGAAAGTAGCCATATGATATGTTATAATTCAAATGTGATGCTAAATAGATCAAATTAGAATGAAAGTTATCTAGATTGAGCACTCTCCTCACTGCTTCTTGGATCCACCACTGGAAATGATTAGCAGGGGGTAAAAGTGGAATTGAAAAGGTAGGGAGCGCATGACGTCATGCTGTCTCCCGAGCCTAACTTTGCTCATTGTAATTTTTAGGAAGTGTGGGGACGCCATGGATATTTTTTGGATGTCTAGTAATGGCGTCCCGCTGCATTCCCTATCACTTTTACCCCTGATTAGAATACTTTGAAAGTAATGATACTTTTTTCTCAAAATGTAACAAAAATACTTTTTTTTAAAAGAAAGTATTCTTTTTTTTCATTTTGAGAGCAGAAATCTTAAAAGAAATATACAAATAAGTAATTGTAGAATTTATCATATTTAATAGAGGAGGTTTTAATTAATTTATTGAAAACAATACCAAGATAGACAAAAACTGGCAACATTGCAGAGCGAGATACCAAATGAAGTTCCCTCACATAAACAGAATATTAAATGTTTGTGTTTATAGTTAATACTCGGTTGTTATTACGTTTCCCATTACAGTCATCTAGTTGCACACGGTTTAATAGTTTGTTGGTTATGTCTGGCCGTTTCGTATGTAGTGGATAATGTTGTTTAATATTAGACGAAACCACATAAACTGCCTACAGTGGTTGCCTGTTCTTTCTACAGATGACTGTCGATGGAGCAATGAGAACATTTTGAGAATTACAATGCAATCTATCCATCCGAACGCTCATAATGTTGATACACAATTATAACAGCCCTTTTGTTTCCTAATATATCTTTTTTTCTCTAGAATTTTTTCCGCGGCTTAGTTTATGGGTTGTTTCTTTATTAATACAGACGCCTTTGATAACTAGGGCACTAAAATCTCTAACATAATTAACAGAAATGTTGTACCAAGGAGAGGTAAATGTATAACTAGGGTGAAGGTGAACTAAGTAATAAGAATGGGGTATTTTGAATAGAGAAATTGTGAATACCCTTCTAAAAGGGATTAATGTTTTGTTTGTCTAATGTTCTTTAAGTTTGTTGGACAAAAGCCCAAAGAATAATTGTTTCTAAAAAATACGAGGATCGTTCCGAAGGTGATGCTTCCTTTTTTTCATGGACTCTAGTGGAGATATATTAATAACAAAAGCACAGCTAAACAGAGCAATATTTTAGCTACAGACTACCTCGTTTTTCCAGTTGGTTCCCACTAGGGATGCGCACGAGTCGAGTCAATTCGAGATTTAAGCCTGTCTCGACTCGTCTCAAGAAAATGTTGTCTCGACTCGTGTCTCAACTCGAAAATATGTTTCAGTCTCGACTCGTGTCTCGACTCGACGGTCTCTGTCTCGACTCGACTCGAATTCGAGTCGAGACAAAATATATGAGTTAAAATATACGCACACATCAGCCAGACCATTAAGACTACCTACCTAATTGTCAGTATGTCCACCTTTAGCACGGATAACAACGGAGACGCATCTTGGTATGGATACAATGATGCTTGGTACGTCGCTGGGGAGAGTTGGCACTACATATGCACACACAGGTCACCTAATTCCCGTAAATTCAGGGGAGGGAGGCGATGCGCCCTAACGTCACGTTCAATCACATCCCAGATGTGTTCGATTGGGTTCAGATCCTGCAAGTTGGGGGTCCAGCACATTACTTGGAACACCTTCTGTGTTCCTTGAAATACTCCGTCACACTCCTGGCCTTGAGACATGGTGCATTATCTTGTCAAAAAATACCGTTGGGAAACATGGTCGTCATGAAGGGGTGTACGTAGTCTGCAAGCAGTGTGCGATACGCCTCGGCCGACATGGTGCCTTGCTCGAGCTCCACTACACACACTGATGCTCACGTAAATATTTCCCAGATAATAATTAAGTTGCAGCCAGCTTGTCTCCGTCTTCCAGTACACACTGAGAAAAAATGTAGGTGGCGTCACTGTGGGCTTGTATACATATCCAGCGCATGTGTAATTCCTGTATTTTTTGGACTTAACGCACAGTAGACGTATAACTGAAAAGGCATGTTTTATAATGCTTTCTGTATAAGTGTTCCACCTATACGTACTTTCTGTATGAAACAGTGTAGGCGGTGAGGATCTCACATACAAATCAAAGTATATAACATATAGCTGACTAAGGTAACATAAGTATATGCATGTGATATACGGAAAACTGTTAGATATCAGACATCCTGCAACGGAATGATGTAACATTTAAGGGCAGTGCCTATGTAGCATACGTATAATGTATCCTCCGTACTGATTTCTATAGTAAGCAAAAGGATACCGTATATTTGTACAATATACCGCTGTCCGGAGAACGGATTTTTCTCTGTGCAGGTGTCAAGGTGAAGGTATCGGGATCCATCAGATAATGCAACGCTCTGCCACTGTTCCAAAGTCCAGTAGCGATGGTTGCGAGCTCATTTCAGTCGTTGTTGCCAAAGTCGTGGTGTTAACATTTGCACATGAATGGGTCGTCCGCTGTGGAGACCCATCGTTAGGAGTGTTCGGTGCATTGTGTTGAGACTAGTATTGTGAATGCCTGGGAAAAAACGAAAATTGTGGGTAAAAAACAGTTCTTTACGGTTTTCCCGAGCTTGGAAAAAAGCGGAAAATTTGGGTAAAATTGAAATTTTCGAATATTTTATTATATTAGAATTTCAAAATTAAAACTATTTTGTATTTACTCGTTTAGAGTTAAGATAATTGAGTACTTATGTTTCTTGAGTTAGAATAGGGAAAATTTGTACACAACTCATCCAAACACTTCAAAGGTAGCACCGTGATAGAACGGAGTTATGGCTACAAAAGAAACTAAAATATAATCTTAGTCAGCTTAATTAGTATAGAAGCATTAAAATTATCTTGAGCAACCTTACGGAGTTCCCCCTTGATTGCAGGGAATTGTTAAAATAACGGGGCCAGTATCATTTCAGTTAATATGTTAAATCAAACATATAATTTAAGAGATATCTTCCTTGTTCAATGTAAAATTTCCGGAAATTTTGAATCCATTAGAAAAAAAATCATTTGTTCGGAAATATTGGCAAAAACAGGAACATATAGTTTAAAAACTGTTTTTTTGGCTTGATGCTAATAATCTTACTTGCTGTAACATGTCTGCAGCGTATACACAATGTATTTCGCTAACGGAAAAATACTTAAAATTTCGGGATTTAATTCTACTTTTTAGTATTCTGATTTCTGGTAAAATTCCTCTTTATTCTTTGTATGTTTTTCGAATAACTCCAAAAGGGAGATGATATTATTTACATATACCGCACAAGTGAGTAAATTTGAGCAGCGGGAAATATATTAAAGGGTTGAGTATGTGAAACTTAACTTAGTTATTATTACAGACTAGCAGAATACGCGTTCTTCGCACGGGGAGAATATGTTTCATTCTGGACAAAAAGGGCACCAAAACTGTCATCAATAAACTTATGGAGCCCCAAGACAATGAATTCGACATTAATATCGATAATTTTCAATTAACTTTACATGTCACCATCCTCCCTTAGAGTACTAATGGGACTATGTATGGATTTAAATGGCCGGAAGTGTCACTGTTCATCACACCGACCTCGAAAACTATCGATTCGACACTAATATAAGTCATTTTCAATTATTTTATATATCTTCTCCCTCCTCTACATTATGGGGCCGAATTTGGATTTAAACGTCATAAAAAGTGTCACTGTTCATATCAGCGACCTCGAAAACTATGGATTCGACACTAACATCACGCGTTATTCAAGCTCTTAATACAACGCTAGAAACGACTCTGCGTAACGCACAATAAGGATATCCCTTTTGATTAATGTGAAAAGTTTATTGAAGTTCAGTAGAAAATAAGAGAAAAAGCTCTATAAAATTAAGCGAAGTATATATAGAGTCACTGGGGTAAAGTAGGTGGGTTTGAATCATATTGCAACATATCCAGCTCATATTTGTATTCAACTGAAAACTTTGTAGTAATTTGTACACTTTGCACTTTCTGCTACAAAGTACATATACAATAATACAAAGATATCGTAAGATAAGACAAAGAAAAAACAAGAAACATTTATGTCTGAATTACTCACTTCAGCCCGAGTGCTGAGGTGAAGTGGGTAGGTGCATGGTGTGAAGTAAGTGTAAAAATAGCTTTAAATTTGCAGTGAGACCTAGTCCACTAGACGTTAACTAACTAACTAACTCTATGGCCTATGGAACCCGCAGGTTCAGTGCCGCGTTCACAAAAGCTCTCCACTGACTTCTATCCTTAGCTAATTGCATCCAGTTTCTACTTTGTATTCCTATCTCTGCGAGATCCATCTTAATATTATCCTCCCATCTGCGCCTAGGTCTTCCTAATGGTCGTTTTCCTATGGGTCTTCCAGTCAAGACTTTGAAAGCGTTTCTACTTTCTTCCATTCTAGCTACATGACCTGCCCACCTAAGCCTCCTAGACTTGACGACCCTAACAATGTTGGGTAAACCGTATAAACTATGTAGTTCCTCGTTATGAAGTTTCCGCCACTCCCCATTCTCGTTCCTCTTGGGTCCGAATATTCTTCTCAGGATCCTTTTCTCAAATACTTTCAGTCTATGTTCTTCCCTCAGAGTAAGTGACCACGTTTCGCAACCATACAGAACAAGAGGCATAATTATCGTTTTATATATTTTAAGCTTCAAATTCTTCGACAGAATTCGCGACGACAAGAGATTTTGAACCGAATAGTAACACGAATTCCCTGCTTTTAGTCGACATTTAATTTCTTCGTGAAGATGATTTTCGTCTGTTAATATTGATGCTAAATATTTGAAAGTATCCACTTTATCAAAAGTATTATTTAATATTTTAACCCCTCCACAATTTGCCGTATTACGGTCCCGACGCACTTCCATGTATTTAATTTTCTCTGCATTTACTTCTAAACCCATGTCCCTGCAAGCACTTAATAAGATCTCTGCATTTATTTCTACTGTTCTCCTATCATCCCCTATTAAATTTACATCATCAGCATATGCCATCACCTGGTGAATACCGTTCCACTGTAGGCCCTGGTTGCTATCTTTGATTTTCCTTATGCCGTATTCCAGCACAAAGTTAAATAATAATGGCGACAACGCATCTCCTTGTTTCAGGCCATTTTAGACGTGAAAGCTCGTGGACAAAAATTTTCCTACCCGGACTTTACTTTGGGATTCACTTAAGCATATCTTAATTAATCCAATTACTTTTCTCGGTATTCCAAGTTCTGTAAGAACGTTGTACAATGTTTCTCTCCTAACCGAGTCGTAAGCCTTTCTAAAATCAATAAATAGTTGATGTACTGGGATATTGTACTCCCACTTTTTTCGAGTATTTGGCGAACGGTAAATATTTGGTCGATAGTTGATCGATTTCGTCTAAATCCGCATTGATAATCTCCAATAATTTCATCTGCGTATGGGGTCAGTCTTGCTAATAGAATATTTGAAAGGATTTTATAGGATGTTGACAGAAGAGAAGTGCCTCGATAATTATTACAGTCAGTTTTGTCGCCTTTCTTGTGAATTGGAACAATGATTGATTCTTTCCACTCTTGTGGCAGTTCTTCCTTGTTCCAGATATGAAGAATGAGTTTGTGTATTTTGTTCCACAATTTTTCGCAAGTCCCGAATATTTTTATTTTTACTATTATCTTCAAGTTCCTTAATTTTAGCTTTCAAAAAATCGCGTTTCTTTGTTCTAAAAGTTTTGGAAGTTTCCCGCCTGATATCTGCGAAATTTTGTGTAGTTATTTCATTCGGATTTTGTAGCCACCGTAATTTTGCCTGTTTTCTCTTCTCTGCTAGTTTAATGCATTCTTGGTCGAACCATGGTTTGTTCCTACGTATTTCCGCGTGTCCCAATTTTTCTATTGCTGAACTTTTAATGCTATCTCTAATTTCAATCCAAGTATCCTCAACACTAGTGCATTCCGAGTCTTCTAAAACCGAGAATCTATTCGAAACTTCAATCTGGTATTCCTTTCTTACCTGGCTCTCTTCTAATTTCTTTAAATTAAATCTCTCCGTTTTCGGACATTGAATATTACCTTTATTGAACGATAATCTCTCCCGTATTATCGCTACTACCAGGTAGTGATCAGTGTCACAATCAGCCCCTCTAAACGACCGGACTTCAATTATGCTAGATTGCCTTCTTCTATCTACTAAAACGTGATCAATTTGATTATGTGTTTTCCATCTGGTGATGTCCAAGTGTATTTATGAACGTCGCGATGTGGGAATTTTGTACTCTTCACGATTAGGTTTTTGGATGTTGCAAAGTTCACGAGTCTAACACCGTTGTCATTACTTTCCTTATGCAAACTTTCGTCCCCTATAATCGGTTTGAAAATATCCTCTCGTCCTACCTTCGCATTGAAATCCCCTAATAGAATCTTCGTATGGTATCGCGGGATTTGGTCAAATATCCGTTCCACTTCTTCGTAAAAACTATCTTTTATATCGTCACCCTTATCTTCAGTTGGAGCATGTACATTTAAAACAATAATATCACACCACCGTCTCTTGAGAGTAATAAAAGAAAGTCTGTCAGTAACAAATTCAACCCGTTTAATTGCTGGTAATATTCGTTTGTGAACGAAAAACCCTGTTCCTAACTGGTGATTTTTATTTCCTTCCCCGTAAAAGAACGTAAAATTTCCGGAATTCTCAGATCCATTTCCTTCCCACCTAACTTCCTGAACTCCTACTACGTCCATCCTGTATTTCTCTAACTCACTCGTAACAGATTTTAACGCGCCTGCCCTATAAAGACTTCTAATATTCCATGTTCCAAATCTCATGTCCATTTTCTTTTGCCGAGGTCGTGCCAAGTTATCAGTCCTTGTCCGAGGCTTTTGTGAATGTTTCTGAACAAGTACCTTTTTTTACAGGATGAGGGTGTTAGCCTTACCCAAACCCCCAAGCTGGAGGACCACTCCTAGTCGTCTGTCCGCGACTGCTTATTCAGTATATTCGCAGTTAACCTCTATATCTAGAGGCCTTCTCCTCGATCCGCAACCTGAGGACGCGCCATGCCGTGGTGACAGGAACCCACGTTACACGGCACTACACGTTAGATCAAGTAAAGATAGAAATCCTTACCTCCGGTTTGAGTCATGAACGAAATTAGAGACTATGATATCAATGGACACTGTAATAAACGGAATCAATTTTTAGAAATTATATTGTAATGTTTTATACACTAGATAGGTGAAAAGTGGCACATTTTCTCGACACAATGTCAACTAGCGTTGACTTTTTTCACTAGCATAACTGAAACAAAGGTTTATATTTTTCTTTACACAAGGTCTACATGTTTCCTCCTTCACTAGCACTGGCGCAAATCTCGGGGAGGATTTGGGGACATGCCCCTGCCAATCTTGGAACTGGGGGGACTGTCCCCCAAATAATCCGATTTGACATGTATTTTTTTTTGGGACGAAATGTGATTATTTGTGTACGATTTCCACAAAGGAAAGTGAGATGAAATTGATGTCCCCCAGAATAAGCCTCAAATCTTTCCGCATCCCATTGTTGGAGACAGCTCCTGTGATCCTCCACAGCATTGTTTTTCAACTTCATAAATATTTTGAATATCGCTTTAATAAAATTATGGGAACGGTCTTACCCATCCCCCCAATGTTGAAGATAAATTTGCGTCACTGTTCACTAGCATCTATGGAGTAAAATAGAGAAGGGGTTAGTACCGAATAAACAAACAGTCAACATTTGCCGCATACAAACTGCAATCTATTAGAAGCACTAACACAGTATTGATGTCACCAAACACCACATTCCTGGCACTGTATTCAGATGAGAACTTTCCTGGACGTCGCACTGGCGAAAGATTTTCCCCAGTACCCGTACACGTCTCGTATAGAAGTATTTTCAGTACACAGTGATTCACAATGAAGAGGCGCCCTCGATTTTTCCCGCTCAATTGCATAATGCAATGGTCTGGACGTTCGTAATGTAGAAACGCCATCTCAATTTCACAATATGGTATGGAGACTTCAAAATCTCAGATCTTTGCCCTGCTTTGTTCCTCTTCTCCACTGACGGAGGGGAAGATAGAATCTCTCGTCCTCCTGTTTTTATTGTCTATTCTTGTCTGTCGGGCTCCTTAACAGCACTTACCACTTATTGATCAGGCGCATCCGTTGACTGAATTGCAACAAGTTTATCATCGTATATGGTCAATGTGTTTAGTGGAAATGTACCAGTTGCTGTAAGGCCTGCGACGCCGATATCAGCTGTCACAGCCCTTTCCCGTGCTTCATTTAGTAGGTGATCAAACTAACCTTAGGTTAATAATCTGTCTGGTGCGAGAGAAAAACATTAGTTGCATGTCTGATTAAAGAACTTACTCAGAGGTAAGAAGAAAGACCTGTCCAAAGGCTGCAATGCATGAGTTTTCAACCCTTTCTTTCTACGTAACCGAGTCTATATCTTCTTGTCCGTTAGTAGCAACCATTGATCCTGGAGATTCGTTGTTTACAGGCAGTCTAGTTTCGTCTATGTTAAACACTCTTTCACCCATGTCACGCAGATTATACTTTTAAGACCCTTTCCAGCATATTAAAAAACACTTCCAAGATTTCACGAGTTAAACCAGATACTCGAGCCTGTGAAAGCCCCACAGGTGTCTGCAATGAAAGCTCTGGATGTCGATGAATATAGCTGTGAAACCAATCATAGCCTGGTTAATGTTTTCTTTGTTAAAGGAGTGTTTGATTTCTAACAATTTCACATACCTAAAAACTGCCTGTCGAACATCGCGAGAAGTTAATGCAAATCCTTAGCCAAAATTTGAAGACTATAAGTAAGAGCATTTGCCTGTTCCTGAGCCTAGATTAAATACTTAAATATAAAGGTTACCAAGAAACACTGTCTAACATCGGTACGTCACCTAAAACGTACCTGGAAGAGAAAAATTAGTTCCCATCAGCATCGACAACATTCTGCCAACGTTCGGAAAGAAGAACACCTAAAAAATATGGTTGTTCAATAAAATACGTCATTATATTTGTCAATAGGCGTATCTTAAAATTGTGATTTTGAGTTAAAACCGAAATCTCATGATTTTCGAGATCTTCTACCGAGATTTTCAGGTTGCTGATTAACTCAACATCTTAGGAATTTTTGAAGCCTCTGTCACTTACAGTTTTTACAGCGGTCAGTAGATCATATAATGCATCAGTGTTAACTAAATATCACATAATGCGCCGATGGAAACTCAAAATCACAACTTTCGTGGTACACGTATTGGTTATTCGAAAGACCAGACGTTATCACCTATTATATCATAAACTTTTTCTGTGTCCTTGGTGTCCTCTCACTTGCGTACATTCCCATTTCGGTATATGCCAAAATCCTTCCCAGTTGCGTACAAGCGAGAGATGCAATGAAATGTCATGATTTAAAAGCGAGATAAGAATTCCCATTTCCCTACAGGTTCAATAGCTGGTACTATTTCTGTGAATTTTTGTTAGTTTTTGAGCAGAGGGGATATGGTATCTAAAGATTTCGTTTCGAATAGCAGCCATAGCGAATAACAGTCCCTGAATAGTTTCATTTTGCAGACCAGTACGACCTTCTTTATTGACGGCATATTTAAGAGCTACAACAAACTTTTCTCCCAAATTTTTGTAATTCATGCAGATATTGGAAGTTCAATAGAGGGAACTAATGTGATTCCAGTGGTCTTTAGTATTCTCCCGAACAAGCGAAAGCATATATATGAAAGGTTGAAGTCCTAAATTGGAATACTGAAGTTGTAATGGTAGATTTCAAGGAAGCAGTAATAAATTCTTGTAGGACAGTTTTCCCTTTAGCTTCCATAAGTGGCTGCAATTTTCATTTTAGCCATTGTCTTTGATGTAAGATTCAGGATTTGCTATTGCTTACAGACAACAAAGACAATGACTTCAGGTTCGAATGTTTGCGTCATTGGCTTTTCTTCCGTTAGAAATGGTCGACAGTGATTTTGACTGTCCATTCAAGAAGACTTCCACTAAGCTTGAGCAGTTCTATGGCTATTTTATCGACCAGTGGCTAGAAAATTCTCCAGTACCAATAAGCACGTGAAACTGTCATGGAAAACGCCATAAAACAATAATCCCTCAGAGGATTGGGATAATAGATTAAATATTCTGCTAAACAAACAAAATCCTCATGCCATCGAATTAGTACGTTTTCTAAAGCTAGAAGCCAGGAGAAGTGACCATGCTTAAGACAGAAAGTATCTCAGCTTGCAAGGTAAAAGAAGAAATGATATATGGAACTTGACCACACACACACACACAAGTTTTGGGTAATTTTGATATTTCAAAAGATATATTTGGTTCACGTTCATATATTCATAAGTTGTTATAAACTGTATATATATATATATATATATATATATATATAGATAGATAGATAGATAGATATAGATATAAATATAGATATAGATATTGATAAGCCTTACTTATAGGTGCTGATAATCAAGATCTTAGAAGATCCAGGTCAGGAGCGGTCTGGCCAGGTTGGCAGGACGGCAATCGCCGAGGGGCCAAAAGAACAAAACGATAAATTTTTCGTTGGTATTGAAAACATTTACATACATTTAGATACTACTCCATCGCATTCAAGCATAGCATGTGTGGAAATTATTTCAAAGCTGTAGGGCTATACCTCGTTCGCACTAACTCATGTGTGAAATAAGCATTAATATAAACTTACCTTGCAGTACACAAATTTGGTTGAAATTCTTAAAGAGAGCAAACTTGGTGGACTGCTGAAATTTAGACCTAAAATATGAACCTTGTATAACTTAGTGGCACTCAGTAAAGAATAGCGATTGTGCAAGCATTGGAACACATCGAGGCCCCCACTCAACCCGTTTATTATTCCGTACTTAATATTAATATTGTTATTCGTTTCTTATGTATGAGAAAGAATTATTAGATCACTAGCAATCATGGTATCATTTTTTTTTCTCTTTTGGGGGTCCCCTTTGAATTGTCAAAATACAAGTGACGTTGGAAATTAAATGTATTTTCGCTGATTAGTCAGTTTAGCTAAATGGTTAGCGGACGTGCCTACGATGCTCATGGTCTCGAGTTCCATTCCCGATAAAGACACTGAAAAATTTCAGTGTTGACCAGCATCGTAAGGACAATTGGACAGCTGCCTGAATTAAGAGGTAATGGCTTCGGTCTAGAAAGCCTACATTAGGGACTTCGGGTGTCGTTGCATTGATTTTGCATCCTCGTGGCGATGGCAGCTTTCGAAAGCCAAAGCGAACATGATATTTCAACATTATTAGCTTCCAATCAGATAAAAAAAGAGAGAAGCAGAAATTCAGACCAGAAAATTGGTTTTACAGCGTTTGTCAAAAACCATGAAAATTTCCTTGAATTAACCATGTTAGTTGCAAATTATGATGTGATTTTGCAAAATCATGTTACAAAGTGTATTGAAGACACCAAAGCGCACAAACTGAAAATAAAGAAGAAATGGGAAGTGGAAGGAAAGTCGACAAAAGGACAAACTAGACGAGGCTTTATCTTGACTTCTTTTGTCAAAAAGATTCATCAAAAAGTTAATCAAGGTAACAAATTTGGACGAAATTCTATTTTGGAAGACCTTCAAGACAGTGTTGTTTATAACTTGACGGTGGATGTACACAAGGACCAGTTGGCTTTTATGGACCAGTTGGCAATCTGTGTCCGCTACGCAGTCCAAGGATGCAAAATCAGAAATGTTATCGTATATGAAAGATTTAAATTTAACAGTTGTTGGCGATTCAAGTGGACTTGCTTTGTACGAATTTTTTTCGAATTTGTACGAATGTATGAAGTCAGAGCTAGTTGAATGTGGTATTAAAATTTCGAATATTATTGCGTGTTCTTTTGATGGGGCGAGTGACATGAGCGGCTGTTACAACGGTCTTCAAGCACATTTCAAACGGGAAAATCCGTACTTAATTTACATCGTACTAAATTTGGCTGTAGCAGATTCTACAGTAAACTTGCTCCAAGCAGAAAATTTATTTGGTTTAGTAGAGGAATCGGCTGTTTTCTTAAGTTGTTGTTACAACAGAATGACTGTCTGGGAGACAGAGACTAAAAAGAAACAGTGTCAGTTCCAAACTATGCAGACTCCAAAAAATTGGTGCCACAAGATGGTGGAGTAAGCATACGGCTCTTTCATCAATTATCGACGAAGAGTTTTTGATAAGTGATACCAACTCAGGAAAGTTGACCCATTTGTTGAATGTTTTAAATAAAATATTGAATGGAAGCTTGGGCTGCAAATCCAAGTTCGCGGCCATAAATATGATACAGCAAAGGTCCAAATTCGAATATGTTCTCCTGCCTTTTGTCATGCTCGATATTTTTTCGATCACAACTCCCGTTTCAAAATACTTTAAGAAATGGAGAACTGTACGGCTTGGAAATTGGTGCAAAACTTTGTTACAACAAATCACTGCTAAAATTAGTTCATAGCAATTTGAATTTCCGTTTGACAAATCAAAATAGTGTGCAATTACCATGAATAGTATTTTAGAGGATGTGGATGATGTAGAAGTTTCACTGGACTTCAATAAGAAGAGAATTTCGAAGAAAAATGCCTAGTTAAAAACCTAAGGATGAAATTTTAGAAGTTACTCCAGTTCAGAAATTTAAACAAATCTATTTGCGTATTATTGATTGTGCTACATCAAGTATTGAAAAAAGATTGAATTCGAACAGATATTTTAAAAGATTGTTAATGGCTCCATCCAAAAAAAAAAAATCCCTGAAATAGAAGACATTGACGAATTTCAAACAGAAATCTTACACACCATTTGTCACCTAACCAAAGTTGATCTTAGACTCAGTGGGATTAAAGTGATGAAATTATTGTAAATAACTTAAATGAAGATGAATGATGGTCCAGAGTCAGAAGAAGGCGAAGAGAACTATGTCAACTGCTCAGTGAAGAAGAAATGTTCTAGATTCATAGCATGTACCTTTAACATTCTTTTCGTGCTGTCACAATCTGGAATTTTTGCCAATCTATATACAGCTTACAAGTTTATATTAACTCTGCTTTGTACGCAGCTAACCTGCGGAAGGACGTTTTCAAAACTTAAAATAGTTAAGAATAGATCAGAATAGAATGACTGCGTTAAACCAAGATTTAATGTCTAAGCTACTTTTTATAAATGTAGAACGAGACTTGTTTGTAAATTTAGATAAAAATTTGATTATAGAAGAAGCAGCAATAATGAGTGAGAAACTTTGGAAAAAAGTTACTAGTTTAATGAAGCATTTAGAGGTTAGTCCTATAGACCTGATCTAGGTAGAAGGAGACTTCTTTTCTCTGTTTGTAAATCTTGTATTCATAATAAGTCAATATTCTTCTTCATAAATAGAAAACAGTATTAGATATTCAAACATAATTTTACAGGTTGATAGTTTAAAAATTTATTTTTATGAGTGAATCTAAGTACAATACGTACACAATTTGCATATATTTCTTTGCTTTTATAGCACTTTTATGTAGATTTTTTATACGCCTATACAAAATCACTATTTTGAAGTTTGAAGTAACCTACGTATTTTAAGTTTCATGTAATAAAGTATGAAAAGTATATAGTATTCCTGGTAGTATTTATTAGTTACTCACCTTATATCATTGATCAAGATATTAAAAATGTGTTTTTAAAAAATACCTGTAATATGGTAGACTGTATGTAATTAGAACATGTAAGCAAACTGTAGGGGTTTGCTATTTAAATAAAGCCTCTATGAAACAATGCGGTAAGTAACGTTACTTAAATGGGGCAATAATAATAGAATTTAGTAACATATCGCAAGTGGATATTTTTTAAAAGGGGCACCTCTAGTTTCCTGCAGCCGAGGGCCCCCAGAGATGCCAGACCGCTCCTGTTCCAGATACTAGTTCGACCAAGACTCTTTATAAACGTCGACTTGATATTCCTTTGATGTGATTTGTGAATTCATATCACACACATTTCGGGGATATATTGGTCGAATTTGAATTCAACGTGAAGAGTTGAGTCGAAAAAAAATTACAACGGTATGGAAAGCATGTATGCATCTTTTCGTATTTCCTTGAGCATGCAATTCCATTTCCTCCTCTGCTCAAACTTTATTTAAAAATGCACAGAAACAGTGCTAGTTATGAAACATGCACGGAAGAGGGAACATTCTTATCAATATCAAAATATGTCACGTCTTCGCCCATGACAGTTTTACGCATCTGGGAAGGATTTTGACATCTACACATCTGGCAACGTATGCATCTGGGAGGTAATCCTTCGTGATAGTCTCAAGTCTTTTAAGACTATGAAAGCAGTGAACCATCATCACTTCATATATATAAAAGTGTGATGCCCTTTACCTGATGGATTTCGGAGTCCCATACTTTGTTCTGACAAAAAGCCTTCTTTATTGACGTACCGTTGAGTCCACCCAGATCTTTTAGTAGTATTCCGTTCATTCACCGAAGTTTCGTCTAAGTAATGAAATTCCCTGTAGCAACTCTTTGGTGAAGATAATTCGTTCACCACAATATAATGTCGTTTCTTTTAGTAATAATGTTTCTGTAACTGTCCTTCACAAATTCGAATCCAATATTTGTTAAAATTCCGTACAAACACTTTCTTGGCAAATTAGAGAGATCTGGACTACTGTTTATTATTTCAGGAATTTTCGCTAATTTTGAGGGTTTACGAAGAAAAAACTGCCCTTTTTAGGATTTTTTTTTTTTTTTTACAAAATTGTCACATTTATTTAACCCGGGGATAGTTCATTTCCTTTTCTTCCCCTGTGTCACTAAAATACCAGCTTGGCGTTTTTTCGCGCACTTTGAACATCTCTATCTCGATACTATCGCAAATTCTGATTTAAGTTCGTATAAAGTTTTCCATTTATAAGTTCAGGATATTTTTCACTGAACTTATAAAACGTATTTAACACAAAAGCTGATTTCAGTACACGATTACCTTGTCGGTATTTTATCGAAGCACTCGCGGAACCAGGATTCGTATCAGCCATCTTTCCAACTTGTAACCATAGCTACACAGTTGAATTCGCTCCATATCATTGCGCTTACTTAAATGTAATCTTTCTATTATTTAATTGAACATACTCAATAACAGTGGTATTAAATACATAATCTGTATCATGATCTTCTCCTTTATAATAATATTATTGTATTGTTTTGTTTTCTAATAGTAAAATAATAGTTAAAATCTGTAAACTTATTTGTGGAGGAGTACAAGTGCTGTAGACGAGCAGTAAATCAGTGTGCATTGGTACATGTGACTTTCTATCGCAGAGGCAAGACCGAACAAATTTTAGTTACAATTCATTATATATATATATATATATATATATATATATATATATATATATATATATATATATATATATATATATATATATATGTATAAGAAGATGCAGGGGAAATATAGTCAGCTTCTGCCTGCTTGTGCTTCTATTTGATGTTAATTTGCGTCAAAATTTGTTTCCTATCAATCATTATTAAAAAAAGTGCTACCTCATTAACTGCTACGATTTTTCCTTTAAGAATCTCCATGCTGAGGTAATATATTTAAATTTCTAGAGTTCATTATATAAATTAAACTTTTAAAAAATGATGTCAACAGTGACGAGTCCACGCTAATTTGTTAACGTTGTTTTTATATGTGAAAAAATATTCGCGGTTTCAACCGACAAGTTAGTATTTAACATGGCACCATTCTGACGAAACATTTTCAATGTCACGTAATATGCAAAAGAATCTGCGTTTCTCTTCGAACTCCCCTTATCCATGACACCGGTAAATCTTTTCTGCAAAGACTGCTAACATCGACCTCGTACATTCTCAGAAGTCTAGCCCTTTAGGGATCCTGGCTTTTTGGTCTATTTTTTAGACTTTCAGTCAAGCAGCTACTGTATCGTCATTATTTACCCTAGGATCATGGTTCATACCTCTTTCTCTTCATAATGAAGCTGGATTTCAAATGGTATCACTTGCATGCCCATACTATATACCAGGAGAGGGAAAATTGATGTCGAAGGGAAAATTTTGAGGGAATTTTTTGAAACTTTAGCCCCCTCTGGAGCGGCCCTGTGTGAACGTAAAGACCTCAAAAAATCTGATAAATAGTACTTGATAGACTAAATGTGTGTACCAAATTTCAAGTTTCTATCTTGAATAGTAAGGGCGGGATAAATTTTATCAAGAATCCTCACAATGCCCCAAATTAACGCAAAACACCATGATCTCAGGGAAAAATATCCTGAGACATCCCTAATTACCCTAGGGTCATGTTTCGCCCATTATTCTCTTTAAAATAGAACTGCCTTTCAGACGGTATGACTCACGTGTCTCTATCATGTACGTAAAGCGGGAAATTCCAGGAAAAAGAGATTTTTTTGGTCTAAAAATCCCTTTTTTCAACTTTTACCCCTATGGATCCCCCCTGTTTTAACGCAGAAATCGGAAAAAAATCTAATCAATACTACTAGGTGGTCTAAGTGTTTATGCACAATTTCAATCTTCTAGGTGCAAAAGTGAGCCCGCCAAAAAAATATACCGACCATGTCCCATTTTTCCCTATATAGAAGTATATTTTTTTTAATTTCCTGAGACATCCCTAATTACCCTAGGGTAATAATTCGACCGTCATTCTGTTCAAAATAGAACTGCCTTTCAGACGGTATGACTCACGTTTCTCTATCATGTATGTGAGGCGGGAAAATCCTGAAAAACGGGATTTTTTGGGTAAAATATCCCTTTTTCAACCTTTTGCCCCTCTGGATCCCCCCTGTTTTAACGCAGAAATCGGAAAGAAAAAATCTGGTAAATACTACTCGGTAGACTGAATGTTTGTGCAAAATTTCAATCTTCTACGTGAAAAAATAAGCCCGCCAAAAAATAATGAACATTGGCTTCATAAGGGAAAATATATATTTCAAAATTATGACGTCATCACCTCCTATGTCTGGACGCAGAACGGTCTGAAACCATACGAATGTCTTCTACAATGCCTCTAGACTTGAAAAACAAAAACAAAAAAACGGACGAAAAGCTCAAATACAAGAGAAATAACGTAATGTACCATGAAAAACCCGCATGTACCATGAACAACCATATTGTACCATACGATTCCCAAAGGGCTAATGCATGACTCTTCCAATGGTCTGAGACTTCGGTTCATCCAGAGTACGAATCTACAGTGACTTAGAACACGGTAATACTTCTACCCGGGATCTGCTTTCGTGTGCCGCTGAAAACAATCTTACCAGTTAGATGAAGCTTATACTATTCTCACCTAGCGGTTTAATCAGTCTTACAAAATAATAATAATAATAATAATAATAATAATAATAATAATAATAATAATAATAATAATAATAATAATAATAATAATAATAATAAAATAAAATAAAATAAAATAAAATAAAACTTTGCAGGCGTTGTGTTCTACGCCAGCTTCCATAAACATCAAAGGCAGTAATTTAAAGAAAGTAAATTAATATTATTATGTCATATTTAAATATTTCAGTTCGTTCTTGATACAGTATACTCTTATTCTTAATGTTATTTCGATCCTAATATTTACATATTATACAAAACTTTAATGGAATCGTAATAGTCATATGCTGTTATCTATATTATATGTATACTTATAAACCTGTTATTAACATTATATTTTAAGTAAATACAATTTGGGATTGTATATTTAGATTATTATTAAATTTGTCATCATAAAACTTTAAGCAATTTCTCAAACAGCATGTTTAATTTCGAAACAACAAAATAATAAAATATACTTATCAATCATGATACCGTATGGTTTACATTTAATCTAATGTTTACACATAGAGAATGTTTACATTTAATCTAATATATAATTAATTTGCATGTAGTTGTCATCAGCATTGATTTTTAATCATTTTATATTGATCGTAATATTTTGGTATTACTTCAGGTTAAATGTTCCAATTCACTTTCTATGGTTTACACGATCAGCAAAATGGCGGAATTTTTGTGTTATTACTTAAATATACAAGTAAATACG
This sequence comes from Thermobia domestica, assembly GCF_964235325.1. NCBI lineage: Eukaryota > Metazoa > Arthropoda > Insecta > Zygentoma > Lepismatidae > Thermobia > Thermobia domestica. The sequence goes on from NC_137457.1 coordinate 17,015,472, forward strand.
GTATTTTATGTACTATACATCTTCCCTCACTTTATAACACTACAATAAACAATGCGGAGAGCAAAGTGGCTCAGTCGTAGAACTCTTACCTCTGGTGCATAGGGTTCATAGTTCGATCCCTGCTTGTTAAGTTTTTGGTGGACATCATTGTATCCACGAGTTTTCTCGGGATGTTTCTGTTTCCTTGCACATTCCCATTCCATCAATTCTTTCATCATTATTCACTTATCTTAACCATCGTTTCTCTTAGCTTAAAGAACATACTCGTCGAAAGTTAAACTACAATATTTCGTTTTAACAATAAACAAGGCAATTATAAATAACAGGAGCAAGAAAAACTGTTGTCGAAACTCAAGTGTTTCATAGCGTTAGATGACGTAGTTGTGGCATAGCATCAATTTTCATATTTTCGAAAATGTCAATTTTCTCGAAAATTACGCATAAGTATTTACACCTATCCGTATCCTTTTGTTCAAATAAATGACGTTTATCGATTGTTATTTGCCTCATATTTAGATAGTTTGTTCCGTTATAATTCAATAATTTTGTAATTAACATCTACACAGAACGAAAATAAAACAAAATTCGTGGTATTATATTTAGTAGGACTTTTTACACTGTAGAATAGCATTCCCATTAAGTTTTGGCGCAGGTATTGGCTGCTAATACGAAGGCGCCAACAGACCTTTAATAAGGACGGCATCGTTCATCACTCTGTCACCGAAGTTCGATGAACAGAATTAACGCCATTATTCAGTGGTACCAAAACTTCTCCATCTGAGCTCTCAAATGGCTTCTAATCCAATTAGATAACAAAAGAGTGAAGATCTGCAGGAAGACTCAACCACACAGAAAGGTTACAACTTTTTTCTTTTCTTTGTTTTTTTTTGTCAAGAGGAAATCGATTCATTAGAGAGCAAACCCAAATTCAGGACATAAAAGGAAAATGGAAAAAATGAATCATATTACGACAAATAAATATACAGCTACCTAAATAAAAAGAGAAGTAAATTTCCTAGAATTTGATAAAACTAATTGTTTTTATTCAATTAATGTACGTATTTTAGCTTCGCTTTGAAGCCTTTAGAGAAATTTGAGGGAATTACGAAACCATTGGAAACAGTCATGAGGCCGGTGCAATGTCATGTTATAAAAAATACATAAATAAATAAATAAATAGTAATAATAAAACTGTCTGCTAAACATACCATGTTTATCAAACATTTTCTTCTAGCAGACACATATGGACATTTCAAGTGCGTGGAAACTGCTCTTCAAATTCTTCGGGTAAAACTGGACACAAACTCTTTTATATACTCCTGAAGCTTGATGCGTTTATGTGTATCACATATTATAGTTTCCCTTTATGGCTATTTCTTGAAGCTACAGCCCATGAATAGCAATGTCCGTCCATATGGGTTCCAAATTTATTTATCTGTCGCATGCCGGTAGGTATGCAATTATGATTTTCCAGATGGGAGTTCGTTACGTCTTAAACTTTTCCGAGTAGGGTTACGTGATATATCGATATTTTTTAATATTGTAATTTGACATAAAAATTAACTGATCGATGTACCGAAATGAAAAAATATTTCCGACATTGTTCGATACTAAAATATTTCGATACCCGATATTTCAACCGTTATCAATTTTTACAATATTGTAGCATTCAAATTTTTGATATCCCCACATTAAAAAACTTAATTTGTTAATATTTCTACATTTTTTTGGTATTTATTTTTTCTATATTTTGAAAGTATTTTGGATATTTTGGTATATAGATGTGTGAATATATAACGAAATACTTTGGATAGATTATTAATTACCTGTACCTTGGGCAGAAAGTGCTCATACATGTGCACTATACTTAATAGAATGTTAATTTAATATTAACAAAAGAAGAATGTTTTTAATATCTGTAAGAGATATTGAGAGTGTTATGTAATTAGTTGCTATGTAATTGTTTATGAATACCTAATCATCTTGTCTGTGTGCATGACAGTTTGAATGAAAATACATAAAAGTGTATCAACTAATAAACCATTTGATAACGTTCATCGACTTTATAATTCTTATAGAAAAGGTGAGAATAATAGTATATATAATTATTAAAGATATTTTTTACATGCAAACAATTGCTACCACTCGAGATTTATATATCAACGATCGAACCAGGTTGACGACTACCCTTGGTGAGTCGTTATAAAAATTTTGGTGCCGAAACCCGGGATTAGTTAAAAATTTTGGTTTACCTCACCCGGGACTTGCTGTAAATTCATATCCCGAAGCAAAGTAAGGGTGAATTTACTTTTGTAATAAAGTTAATGAATACAAATTTCACAAGACTGAGAAGTGGTAAAATAATTATAAGAAAAATGAACGGTGAGGCAATAGGAAATGAATCCAATGATGGTGATAACGGTGAACATAGTGTAGCACCAGGAATGACATTCGAAGAACGAATCTTGCTAGCCTTACAGCGGCAAGAACAATGTCGAGAGGACGATTTTGAAGCCATGAAACAAAATTTGGTCGAATTGAAGCAGACGATAGAACAGAAGATAGAACAGAAGTCTGAAGAATCCAATAAGCAATACAAGGAATTGAAGCAGACGATAGAACAGAAGATAGAACAGAACTCTGAAGAATCCAACAAGCAATACGAGGAATTAAGTAGACGAATGGAACAGAAGTCAGATGAAACGAAACAGTCAATTGTCCAGGCGATGAACCACATCACCTCGCAGTTCGAGGAAAAGTTAAAAAGAATATCTGAGGATTGTCAGGATAAGCACAACCACCAAATCCAAGAAATCAGTGATGTAAAAAAGGATTTAGAAGTAATAGAATCTTCTGTTCAACAGCAAAAGATTCAGGTCATCAATAATTCTAACAACATACGTGCAAATACACAATTGATAGCAACTCTACAGGAAGAAATTAGAACGCTACAGGTTAAGGACAACACATACCACAATAATATGGGTAGTGATCGTTTGGAGTTTCCCCACTCACCAGAGATGACTTCGCCTTCACCTGTGTCTGATGAGGATATTATGTTGGAAGAAATTCATCCGAAGAGTACAGATGGGTGGAAAAGGGATGGTGCAACGACACATCACGTCATGGATAGGAATTGTCACCCAATAAGTACATGGAATGATAAAAGGAAGGTAAAGTTAAGTGTTAAGATGAGTGAAATACGGGCTATGAGTAAATTCAGTGGTAAATGTAATGAGAACGCTACTTCTTTCCTGGAAAAATTTCAGGACGAATGCAATATAATGTGTATAGATAGATCACAATATATGAAATTAATCCCTCATGTATTACTCCCACCATGTTCTTTATGGTTTAAAGCCGTACGTGATCACATCAATACTTATGAGGAATTCAAAGCAGCGCTAATTGCGAATTATGAAAATGACTTTTTGCTTGCAAATCGAGATGCCACCATTAGAAATCAACATTTCAATCCTCGTTTGCACAAATCTGTTGTTGAATTTGTTGTAAATACATACAACGAATTAAAAGTCGTTAATCCATTGCAATCGGAATCTAGAATAATAGCATCGATTCGAAATTTGCTCCCATTTAAGTTACAACAGATTTTGTTTTCTACACAGTGTATGAGTTTCAACCATTTATTAATGCTTGTCCAATGCTATGAAACTCAATACCATGCTATGAGTCAACAAGCAGGAGTAGGTAAAAATAAGAATAATTCAGATCATTTTGTACCTGTTCGGAATCTAAATATCAGAAGTGTGAACGATGCGGAACACAACCTAAGCCGAGTAAATTCTAGCAATCAAAACGAGCAAAATAGGCAAAGTTATGTAGGGAATCAGCCTAACCTAATTAATCGTGGTAATCCTGATGTCAGATCACCCAACAGAAGTAGACATAAAAACAGTCAGAATATAGGGCGAAATTACAGGAATACAACAAGCTACATGGATAGACGTAATTGGAGGTCAAGAGATGGCACTTCGTATCAAAATCAGAATCACGATGAAATACATGTACAACATATTGTGGAACCTAATCATGATTGTGCAGTACAATGTACTTTATTAGAATCATATGCAAGTACGAATGTAAGCTGATTACCGTTAATGAAATTAGGTTAAACCCATATCAGTTATAGATTCTTGTGAACTTTTATTTTCAATTTTATGAGTTAATGTTGATAATGAAAACGACTCTTATGAATACTTGAAGTGCTTAAATATAGTTTTAGATAGACTGGAAAGTTAATTTTCAAATGATTTTAATTCTCTCTCGTTAATGTGAAGAATTATAATTCGATTTGTGATTGATTAAAAGCAAAGGTTATTTATATTATATGGATCTGTGTTGAGAATTTGTTGTCAAAGATTATGTTAAGAATAAGGTTCATTCTATTAAGCTATTTATCCGACGACTGTCTTTATACGCCACCTTACATATTATTCGAACAAGATTCTTCTTTATTATGACATCTTAGTGCTACGATGTATACATTAAAATACACCATCTAACTTATTTGTTATTCAATGCGCCCTGAAAGATCAAACATTATTTGTAACATCACCGTTTTAATAATGATTGAAACTATTAATCATGGTAATTTGGGTTTCACCCTCGTTAATTATATTAATAAGCGTCGACGTTTTTAATAATAAAGAATAAATATTAATGTAATAAAAGATAAATGATAATGGAATAAAAGATTTATTGTGAATGTATTTATATGAATGAAAATAAATAATATTATATATACGAGGGTTGATCAAAGTGTGATGAACATATGTAATGTAAGATCATTATTGTAAACGGACCAGTGGTTCTTGAAGATAAAAGCCAAGTTCGCTTATGACTTTTATATTCAGTCCAATTGTCGGGCGACATTTTATATAACGAAATACTTTGGATAGATTATTAATTACCTGTACCTTGGGCAGAAAGTGCTCATACATGTGCACTATACTTAATAGAATGTTAATTTAATATTAACAAAAGAAGAATGTTTTTAATATCTGTAAGAGATATTGAGAGTGTTATGTAATTAGTTGCTATGTAATTGTTTATGGATACCTAATCATCTTGTCTGTGTGCATGACAGTTTGAATGAAAATACATAAAAGTGTATCAACTAATAAACCATTTGATAACGTTCATCGACTTTATAATTCTTATAGAAAAGGTGAGAATAATAGTATATATAATTATTAAAGATATTTTTTACATGCAAACAATTGCTACCACTCGAGATTTATATATCAACGATCGAACCAGGTTGACGACTACCCTTGGTGAGTCGTTATAAATATCAGCATCATCCTGCGTACAATACATCACTCTATTTCGAGAGAGAGAGAGAATGGAGGCGCAAATGAATGGATTCATGACTCGAAAAAGAAACACAAATGCTCAATTTTGTTGTGTCTCGGTCGAGCCAGGGGAGGTGTTGAACTTCATCCGATGTTTTTTCCTCAGACCACACCGTACAACTTAAGATGTGTGCATCGGCGCAATATCAGCCAGGAATATGGGGTCATTGGTGAGATACATCTGCACCTTAAGCTGCATTTGAACCTCTAAAATAGAGATAAAATCACAAACAGTCACGCTAAAGGTCAGTATCAGTACATAATCTATTCTAAATGAGGATAGGCTTACTGTTGTTTTGCCATGAGTTTTCTAGGGTGTCATCACTCTGGACATTGTTCCTCGCGACTCACCCATCACACTTACCACTTTCGTCTTGAACACAACATATATCTGATCACCAACAATTTACTTTATGGGAATTTCATATTAAGCTTATTGTACACTATCACTGTATATTCAGTATGGTGCACACTACACTTGTCTTGCTTCCGAAGTACGGAGTTTGCCTGTCATACCTGTTGCTCCAGCCACTGCTTGACCGTTGCCAATATGGACATTTTATCGTCATTTAAGATGTGGAACCTCGTATATCCAATCTGTTATTCTTTTCAAGAGATGAAAAAAACTTCATTATATCCATTCACAATGTTAATGTTTCAGATCTAAGAAGTGTGTTATTCCTTAAGAAACGCTGACACAGCTGTCCTTATCACAACACAAATGACTATAATATATTGAACTCACTGGCATCTGAAGTTTCTAACAATCGACATGCAAGCCAACACTATAATCTGTTGTTTCTCAGCAATCGATTTCTTATGACATACGAAGGTTCGCTAGAACGTGGGTTATTTTATTCTCATCAGGTTTATGCCAAAAACACAACATCGCAAAAATTAGACATACGAGGTATCACATCTTAAACGACATTACGTATTTAAAAATTCAGATTTATCCATCTGGTTATTATAAAACATAACTGGTTGAACTGGAAATTTGCATTGTAAGCGCTTCTGTATTATTAAATATATGATTTCCTTTTTCCGAATGATCTTTTCACATAATTGTATATTTAACAAGAATATATTGTTTAGCTCTGATTTAAAACTGGATGCATTATCAACAGTAATTTGATCGTTGTAATTCAAAACTCAAGATCTGTATTGCAGAGGAGGGATCTGGAAACACAGCCTTGGGCGCAAAAGTATGTTAATTCAGCCCTGTGTGTAAGTAAATCTTAAGGTCCTTAGTAAAGTGAAATAAGTATCTTCTTGTACAAATCTTTGGTTTTCGAGTTATGGAACACCAAATTTGTCGATTGGAGTTAACCAAAGTTTCCAGAAAAGAACTCCTTGATTACAGTTAAAACAAAGGGAATAACCCTGTTACATTCTCTTTTAGTTAAATATTAACTTGTTAAAGGTTAAATAAATACAGTATATATAAACTAACTAACTCTATGGCCTACGGAATCCGGAGGTTCAATGCCGCGTTCACAAAAGCTCTCCACTGACTTCTATCCTTAGCTAACTACATCCAGTTTCTACTTTGTATTCCTATCTCTGCGACATCCATCTTAATATTGTCCTCCCATCTGCACCTAGGTCCTCCTAATGGTCGTTTTTCGATTGGTCTTCCAGTTAAGACTTTAAAAGCGTTTCTACTTTCTTCCATTCTAGCTACATGACCTGCCCACTTAAGCCTCCTAGACTTGACGACCCTAACAATGTTGGGTAAACCATATAAATTATGTAGTTCCGCGTTATGAAGTTTGCGCCATTCCCCATTCCCGTTCCTCTTGGGTCCGAATATTCGTCTAAGGATCTTGTTCTCAAATACTTTCAGTCTATATTCTTCCCTCAGAGTAAGTGACCATGTTTCGCAACCATACAGAACAACAGGCATGATGATCGTTTTGTATATTTTAAGTTTCAAATTTCTGGACAGAATTCGCGACGACAAGAGACATATACAGTATATATAGAATTCGTAAACTTAAGAAAGATGAATTTGCTTTTTCTAACGGTCATCTAATTACTACTTTGTCTTGGCGAGTTTTTGCAATGTAACTACTACTTTCCATTAAATTTAAGATATACGTATTTAGAAATTTGATTTAATTCATAATTTCTTTGATATCTTTTTTATTTTATCATATTTACTCCAATTATTTCTCGCAGTATATTGACTGTATTACAATAGTGGGAACTTCTTAATTTTCATGGTTAGTCAATTAGGGTGTAGAGACCTTTATCAAATTATTTCCCATTTATTAATTCTATGGAGTTCGGGTGTCAGTCTGGAGTTCGGGGTGTTGCGCCTGCGCACACACCGTATATTTACAACATTTGTTCTATTTTTCTTTTCACACAGTATGTTTGCACTTGAAAATATATAATTTATGTTTGGTGAGTGCTTTGAGTCATGTAAATGCTATACAATATTCAATTGAGCGTCTCTAAATTGTGTTTTAAGCGAAAGGAGATAGATGATTAGTAAATGGGAAAATGTAAGTAAATGATTATCAAATTTGTGAGTAAAGAGGAGAATCCTGAAAAACCCACGGCATTGCTACACAGCCTGGAATTGAACAAGAAACTTCTCGAACCAGAAGTGAGCAATCTATGAGTTTTTTTTTTTTTTTTTTGTATTTCCAGATTATAAATTCATAATTTCGGTTATTTATTTATATTTAAATGTTCAGCTGAACCTGGATTTTTCCTTGTCGTTTTCAGGAACCTTTGTTTACCGAAAGGATTTTGTACATTTCCTCGGTTTATCTGTGTGTCCGTGTATCCGAGGCACAAAACAAAACAAAAAGAAGAAGAAGAAAAAGAAGAAGTCTTAAGAACTACCGTAAAACGGGGCTAGTTTGACAGGTTTTGGACTAGTTTAGATGTGTACCCGGGATACTTTCTGCAACCAATGAATGATACTGTATCGATTTATTGATTAGTAATGTATTGTTAGTAATGTATTGATTTACTGATATTGAGGCATAGAAAATAAACATCTTAATTAGTAGTATCTTATATCGCTATTATCTTAATTGGTAGTATAGTGGTTTTCTTTTTTTTTATTATTAATTTAGGTTTCAAATGTCTTGAAATAAAATTCAGTTTGATGTAAGTTTATTAGTTAACAAATCAGATTATTAACAATACATCTTACAAATGTTGCAGACATTTTCAAAGTAAATAATTCTAATAATTGATAATTTAGTGCACGAAAAAATGTCTGCTATCTTCAAGACAAGTTAAGATTTACTGTACCGAGATCTGAAGGATCTGGTAATTTAATAGGCTTAGCAGGAGACCTTCTCAACGTGATTCGTGGAAGACGTTCTATAGGATCAGACGTTCTGAGATTCACTGCAACTTTCTACAATCAATGCTTAGATGCGTCATCATCATCTTCATCTTCATCCTCAAAGATGGTCAGGTACCAGTCATTCTTCAGTCTCCAACTCTCGCCGTTACGAGATCCAGCTACCGTTGCCGACATGTCGTCATCTCTGGTTGTCAACAAGACTTTCTCCAGTTCAACGAACGCTCTTCAATACCTCTACGTATTGAACACACCCTTCTGTTTACAAACACTTGTGTTAGTGTTTCTATCAGTGAAAGTGATTTTAGTGCTTTCTCGAATTTTACTACATTATTATACAGTAAAACCTCATTACATAGACACCGACCATAGTGCATGTAATCTATGAAATATTAAACAGTCGTTCTCTTCGTAATTTGATACATGACTTATACAAATAAGAGAACTTCAAAACGAAGAGAGGGCTACGTGTTGACTATTGTTAACATTTTTTAACAATCTGTGAAATATTAATTTTTTTTATTGTATTAAAATTAAAGTATCAAACACTTTTGATTAAGCATGTACAAGAACTACACATATAGTTATTGTTGGAATATAAAGAAACTTTCAAATACGAAAACAACTTTAAAATAGTCTACAAGGATTATGACGTCCTAGTTGTTTTTGTATTATAAGCTAGTGAAAGTACTTCACAATTGATATAAATACTTCCCAAAATTTTACTGTCGATAAGTAAAAAAGAAGATGGGAAGGATTACTGGCTGACGTCTATATTCATCGAGATATGAGAATGTATTTCATACGAATACTTTCATGTAAGTTAACCTTTTTAATTTGTTGAATTTTGTCTTTTACCATTCGCGTCGGAGCCATGTATCGATTTATTGATTAGTAATGTATTGATTTACTGATATTGAGGCATAGAAAATAAACATCTTAATTAGTAGTATCTTATATCACTATTATCTTAATTGGTAGTATAGTGGTTTTCTTTTTTGATTATTAATTTAGGCTTCAAATGTCTTGAAATAAAATTCAGTTTGATGTAAGTTTATTAGTTAACAAATCAGATTATTAACAAAACATCTTACAAATGTTGCAGACATGTTCAAAGTAAATAATTCTAATAATTGATAATTTAGTGCACAAAAAAATGTCTGCTATCTTCAAGACAAGTTAAGATTTACTGTACCAAGATCTGAAGGATCTGGTAATTTAATAGGCCTATCAGGAGACCTCCATGAGAACAATTTAAATACTTTCTGAATGCAAGACAAAATTCAACAAATTAAAAAAGGTTAACTTACATGAAAGTATTCGTATGAAATACATTCTCATATCTCGATGAATATAGACGTCAGCCAGTAATCCTTCCCGTCTTCTTTCTTACTTGTCGACAGTAAAATTTTGGGAAGTATTTATATGAATTGTGAAGTACTTTCACTGGCTTATAATACAAAAAACAACTAGGACGTCATACATCCTTGCAGACTATTTTAAAGTTGTTTTCGTATTTGAAAGTTTCTTTATATTCCAACAATAACTATACGTGTAGTTCTTGTACATGCTTAATCAAAATTTTTTTATACTTTAATTTTAATACAATAAAAAAAATAATATTTCACAGATTGTTAAAAGATGTTAACAATAGTCAACACAATACTATTCTCATCATAACAATAGGTATCTAGGCTATCACATCCACTACTAAACCTAAGTCTCTACAAGTAAGTTGTGGCGGGAAGAAATTAAGAAATACCGGTCAAAGTAGCCCCGGGGTGGGGCTACTTTGACATCTTATCTATTTGCTACATAAGGTCAAAGTTACTCAACGTATGGAGTTATTTTGACATGGATTTTATGTAAAGTGTATAAAACACTGTTTTGGTCATGTGTAAGGTACGGTATGCTGTATACTTGATAAGGACGAAATCTTTATTTTGTTGTGGTACATCATTATACACCACTATACAAGTTTTTCTAAAGATTTACTTTTAACATCTTTTACTTTGAATATACACGGTGCTTTACCTTACATTCTTACATTTTTTTATTCTACTTTATTTTTTATACTTTAGTTTACTTTTAACATAATTGCATATGTACCGGTATGTTATTTTTACATGTAACAATGGAAAGAAAAGCCTTAGTCGTCAACATCACAGTTGTAACAAGCATATTGAGGATTTTTTGATTCCCATTACAAAACCCACAAACCCATTTTTTGTACACGACACATTGTATCCACTCTCTTCCACACTTGTACTTTCGATAGTCACACATACAAATGGCACAGATTTTTTTTAGGGAAATAAACAGTGGCGGATCTAGAAGTATTTATATTATATATTGGGGGAGAGGAAGGATATTGAGAGGGGGTAGAAATACAATGGGAGAAATCCCTCATCCCCTCCGGCAATTCGCACCGTGGACACCATATCAGCCTTTATCTATGAAAGTATATGCAACAATTCTCACAGGAAGTACGAATTGCTCATCTTTGAAAGTAGCCCCGCCCTATGTCAAAGTAACCCTAAATGTCAAAGTAAATGTTTTACGGTACTTGACGAATCACCATGAAGTCTGACGAAAGATCAAAAGTTAACAATCTAGTTTCGTTGATGGAGTTCATATTGAAACCAAAAGTGATTGCAATCAACCGTTACAAGTTTTAACGTTGATTACCATAGAGAAAAGCGGTGACAGATAAGGAGAAGCAGTTTCTCACAATATGTTAAGCGTTCCGTGAATACATTCCACACTCTATTAACACCAAAAGTAATAGGAAACCACTAAATCTTACGGTTTTAATATTGATCTACACATATGGGAAATAATAAGAGATAGCAAGAAGTTTATTTGGAATCTTATTTTCCGTTCTATCAATAGCCACAATTAAGGGCGCTCATCAGGGGGGGAGGCAAGGTGGGGCGTTCGCCCCCCCCCTAAGAGGAAATTATACTTCGGAATATCGAAAACCCAATAGACTTTTTACATTAGTTACAGCAAAATTTCAAACTATATTTCAAATGTCGCTTATACTTGCCCCGCCTTGGAAATCACAACATGGGCGCCCTTGGCTACAATCTTTGCTCTTAATCCTCAATTCAAATCGGAAGCGGTAGAAATTAACCCGGGAACGGTCGAGTGTTGATTTGTGACGCGAGCGGTCGACAGGTGAGCGCGGCGCTCACTTACAATATAACCGTTTCTATAGCCGTGTATGGTTTTATATGACATTTAGTGATTTATTATTATTATTATTATTATTATTATTATTATTATTATTATTATTATTATTATTATTATTATTATTATTATTATTAGCTATTATTATCGTGATCGCAAATATAATGCGTTTATATAGGTAAAAACATTCCTTATTATAAGTTGTATCTATTTTTGTTATCAAAGTTTTTTTTTATGAAATCAATTTATGTTATTCCATAAACAATACAATTAGTTGAATATCATTATCACATAAAATTATACTTTTATTATCGTAATCACATAAGGATTACATTTTCTAAGAAGTTATTTACATAATTAGAGCGAGTTTTTAGTATACGCTCTTCATATGTTCATGCTATTCATATTTTGAGTTGGAAATTTCTAATGAAATTAAAGATATAAATATCTTAGTGTAATAACTCTACTTGTGTCTCCTGATACATACAGTAGATATTCCAAAAGGACCCTGTTCTCCTCCATGTCTCATCACTGTCTTGTTATCCACTATACTTCCAGCAGATGCTGACAGTGTGTTTCCCACAGATTGGCACTTCACAGCTAGCAGCCGTACAGTTTCTTTTCCGTTTTTCACGAGTCATAGCTGAATCTGCTCCTTTCTGTTGCCCATAATCTCGGAAAAATCACTCACACCGTCGGTCGACAGGTGAGCGTGACGCTCACAAATTACGCATAGTCACATTTATAAAGCCAGTGCTACTCCAATAGAAGAGAATGAAAAGGTTACACTTGCCTTTCACAAACAGGACATATCAAGAGACAACTAGATGGCATCCCAGGTCTGTGACCCCACTAGGGCCGCTTTGAAACAAAAACATAAACCAAAGTGAGCCCTGCGCTTACCTATCGACTGTTCCAGGGTTAACCATTCCTTTTCCCAATGTTGATCGCTATAGAGTAAAATTTGTAGTTGCTCAGAAGATGCTATTTACTGCAATCAATTACGTGTTCCAAGAATATTTCATCTCAACTATAACATCTGCATTAAAACCGGAAGTGATAAAAGTCTATTTCTTCCAGTTTCGAGTTTAATTATAGATCTGCGGTGACTCAGTGGTCTATGTGTGGAGCATGGGTTCTTGATTCGATACCAGCTCGTGCCAAGTAATCTTTGTGGTGGAAAAAAACAGTGAGTGTGGTTTTTCTTGGGGTTCACCCGTTTCCTCCCATTTCTTCGTTGTACCATTTCGTTCATTTCTCATCTTCACAGACTCCTTTAGCCTATGGTGCTTGGAGTCCCGGGTTCGATCCCAGCCCCCGCCATGTGAACTTTGTGGTGGACAAACACCGTGTGCGTGGGTTTCCTCGGGGTTCTCCCGTTTCCTCCCACATTCTTCATTCCACCTTTTTCATTCATTACTCATCATCACCGTCTCCTTTAGCCTGACCGGCATAACCGTGGGACGTAAAACTCAAAGATTTCATTTCATTTTTCCTTTAGCCTAGCCGGCATAACCTGGGACGTAAAACTTTAAGATTTCATTCCACTTTTCAACTTTAATTCAGGAAGTATCATGCCATAAAACCAAACTCCTTTATATGGTGTAAGCATGGCACTACTGTTTGTTATTGTGAGTGAGTGATTTTGAGTTTAACATCCCGTTGAGCAGCGAGGCTATATGAGACATGGACCTACTGATTAACGTGGAATCCGAAGCACATGAGCTCCCGCCGAGAATCGAACCCGGGTATCGCACGTCAAAGACGCGTACGCTAACCACTTAGCCACGAAGGTGCTCCTCTACTGTTTGTTAATGTTATAATTTCACCTTATTTATCTATTTCTTGAAAGTTTGTCCCAATCAGAACTCTTCTGTTTACATTTTCAATAAATCGTATTCTATAGTCTGCACTCTAGATAATCTAATCTCACTGGGCCCGTAACACAGAAGCGTCGATGATAGTTAAAGAACGCTTCTCCTCTTCAGTCGGGTTCAAACCTACCGCAAATTGCAACTTTTCTCTGATGCCGCCACTGAGTTACACTACATTCTACTTAGTACCACGTATCTATTTCCTCCATATTTTTTGTCTTTCTCCTTGATTAACGGTTTACAGATGTAAAAAAACAAAAGTTAGAAATGCTGTCTATGAGAACTGCAGAACCGTGAATTGAATTCTTCAGACAAATTCAGAAACTCTGCCAACTCAGCATAGAAACTAGGGAACAAACGAGAACATACGAGAAATCTATTACTGACTCGCAGGCGTCAAAACATTCGTTCTCCTGACGTCAGCATCACCAATGTAAACAAGATATAAAATAAGAACACTTCTTGATTATGTCATCAGGACGATTCCTCGAAGAGGGAAGAAAACAAAAACATAGTTTCGTTGTGAAAATAATGATCGAATCTAGATTCGACATTACTTTTCCCTATGCACCGACTACTGTTTGTCATCACGTTCAGATTTGTAATGTAATATCTAAATTTACACGATGCATTGCGAATCTAATACACTAATCTCACATTACAAAAGATTAATCATACGTTACTATCATCCAGTGGCGGAGCGTAATCCCACGAGTAGGGTAGGCCCGATAAACTAATAATACAAATAACAGTAATGTATCATAAAAGGTTTAAAATTATAATCAGAATTCTATTTTCCTTATGGAGTTAAACAAAAAACTACCGAATATATCAAGGGAACTCTTGTCTCATTTTGACCGCAATGCCGATCAATTTCTGTCACGAATAGAAATAATGGACGAAATATGGTTACACCACTACTATCTAACGAAACAACATCAATGGAGTGGTAGCACTCATTTTCACTTCGCCCCAGAATTTCAAGAGACAGAAGTGTACTAAGAAAGTGTTTGCAACATTCTTCTGGAATAAGGGTGAAGTCATACTTATAGACTACCTGCCCAAGGGTCAGACATTTAATGCAGAATCTCTCCATTTCTCACATATTTAAAAGAAAAATTGGAAGTCCAACGAGGCGGAAAATGAAAAGAAAGGAATTCTCTTCTTTCAGGAGAATGCACCTTTCCATCAAGCACTGCAAACACAACTGACATTGCATGATCTAGGACTTCAATGTCTAGATCTTCATCCTTATTCCCCAGATTTAGCTCTGTGTATTACTTATTTCCCAAAATCAAATAATACTTGAAAGGACGCCATTTAAGATAGGATAAGGGTAGTGCTACGAACTGTGGTACGAGGAAGTCTCCAGATTCTAAAAACTGGTCAGTAAAAGCTGGAGCTCTGTACAAGGAAATGTATTCAACTTCAGGGGGAGGGGGTGTAGAATAACTAAAATTTCATCATTCTACGAGCACTCCTAGGCTGGCTTACGAATTTTGGAGAAGTTGCTCGTACATTTCTACTCAATATGGTACATCATTTAGTGTTTTGAAACAAAATAAGTAAGGGAGCACTAGTACATATTAATTACTAACTAAAGATCATCACTTTGACAATGCGTATTATTGGGAGCTTATCAATTAAACTCCATACAATTATTATTATTATTATTATTATTATTATTATTATTATTATTATTATTATTTTTATTATCTGTGCATGCCTGTGTTTGTGTATTTCTGAGCAATATTTTATAATTTATTATAATCTTAGTTAGCGGCGCAAACCTCTCTTCAACATTGGGGAGGACGGGTGAGAACGTTCCCAGATATATATATATATATATATATATATATATATATATATATATATATATATATATATATATATATATATATATATATATATATATATATATATGTGTGTGTGTGTGTGTGTGTGTGTATGTATGTGTGTATGTATGTATGTATGTATGTATGTGTGTGTTTGCAGAGGGTGTTAATGAACTACACCGACAACCTTTCAGAGGTGATTCCTTACATCAAAATAAGAGAAAATGTTCATATGGACCTATGGTGAAAAGTGCATAGTTTCAGAGCTAGGGCTCTCCAAATTTCAAGAGACCCATCTCGAATTCGAGAGACAGTGGATGATGGTCCTTATCAGCTTAAAGGGAGTCACACATACGAATTTCCAAAAATGGATATTTCATTTATGTTCAATGATGGTGCATATTATTCCGTAAAGTGTGAAATTTTCAGATATGTCATCAACCAAATTTTCAGATATGCGCTGACTTCATGATTGGTCCAAAGTAGGCAAACGATAAGTCTTGATAGCAATGAACACGGAATCCTTTGGGGAGATGTCGGAAGTGTTAAGGATTGTCAACAGCACGGTCTCTAGTACTCGGAAAAAAAACATGATGCGATATTTTCTTTGACGCTTATAAAATGTGAAATATACCCTGGTGAAATACATATCATTACACGTTATTCCGAACAAAAAGAGACACGAAGCTGCTGGTTCCTGACACTTCCGCCTTCCCTTCAAAGCATTGGATGTCCATTGTTGTCAAGGTTTACCTCCTGCCTACTTTGGACCCTTCTTGAAATCAGAGTATATCTGAAAACTCTATTGAAAACGTATCTGAGAATTACATTCTGTAGGGAATACCCTTTACACTTATTGATAATTGATGAAATATGCACTTTTGGAGTGTGCACACATAGCTTCCATTACACTGATAAGGACAACCATCCACAGTTTCTGGAATTCGAAATAGAGCCTATTGAATTTTACCTTTCTCGAGATTTTGAACAGCTCTATCTCTGAAACTACGCACTTTTGACCACGGGTCCATCTTAACTTTTTTCTTACTTTGATGTAAGGAATCACCTGTTACAGTTTGTCGGTATAGTTCATTAACACCCTATATATATATATATATATATATATATATATATATAGTTTCATTTCTGGCGGTATGCAACGGTACGGCGTACCGGCACTTTTTTGAATTGAACGGCATATTTAATCTGTCTTAAAAATGAACGACAAATTTCGAAAATATAAAGTAGTATATATATATATATATATATATATATATATATATATATATATATATATATATATATATATATATATATATAATTTTATTGAAAATCAAATTTTTATACTTGTTTCTTTTCCTTTTCTTCTTTCTACAGAAAGAGTTGCCAATCTTCTTTCCTCCTTGAAGTCAGTTAATTGTATCCAGTCAGGGATTGGAAATATTTGGGCCCGCCCTTCTGTTTCTCGCTCGCTGGTACATACTGGCACCTCCCTTTTATCCATTCCTTTTTTTTTCACGGTAGTGTAAACCATGTAGGCTCCGAACCAACCAGATTTATTTTTCTGAAAATACTGACCGCCCACAAAAAAATAATTCCATCAAATTTGTCTGTCGCTGAACTTCGACTACACTGAAAGCCAGTAATAAAAATTATGATGGAACTCCATCTCTGTACTTTCTCCGCAGAGAAGCCTTTGCTCAGTTCCTGTTTTAATGTGTGCAATTAATTGTTTTTATTCATTATCAGGAAGAGGATTAAGTGGAAACATCTGCTAGATTTTTTTTCGCAAAATTTATCCATTAATCTAGTAGAGGTTTGTAGAATATTTTAGTACAGTTATTAGTATTGTGAAGAACGTTATGTGAACAATGTACTGTGTACGTGTTATTATTAAGATTAAGTATTTGTGGAACTGTTGATGCCTTTTGAAAGCAAAGCAGCTTACCTTTGCCTGTATACAAAAGGAGAAGTGGCAAGAAACAAATTACTAAGAAGTATTGATTATCACTACCTTTGCTATGATATAAAATTAAAACTAAGATGTAAGAATCAGATATTTTTAAAGCATCTTTATATATATGTAAGTAAGAAGTTGCAATCATATGCTGCTGCACATTATAAGTGTTATCATTAATAATAATAATAATAATAATAATAATAATAATAATAATAATAATAATAATAATAATAATAATAATAATAATAATAATGTTTCTTTCTGTGCCATCAACAGCCTACCGACAAAAATACAGCACTTTATCAGACAAGATAAAGACATATTACATACAATTTAAGCTACATACTAAAACAATAAAACATAATGACAAAATAAAGTAAAATAATATCGGATTAATAATTCCTTGTCAAATTAACACTAATATATATATATATATATATATATATATATATATATATATATATATATATATATATATATATATATATATATATATATATATATATATATATATATATATATAGGCATATATTTTTTAA
Source organism: Thermobia domestica (assembly GCF_964235325.1). Lineage (NCBI taxonomy): Eukaryota > Metazoa > Arthropoda > Insecta > Zygentoma > Lepismatidae > Thermobia > Thermobia domestica. Next base: position 17,033,575 of record NC_137457.1, read on the forward strand.
GTCTCAAAATAGTCGTCATAAATACTAAAAATAATGTTTGTCAAGCTCTAAAATTCATGTTTTTATACTGATAAAAATAAATTAAACTAAGTTAAAAGAATTGGTCAATCTTCTTAAAATTACAGTTTTTGGATTCAAAGGAAATAATGTTGATCTATTTCTTGTATTATACATTGGTAACCTTATACCTATATTATGCATGCAATATTCACTATCATAGCTATTGTCTAGTAGTTTCTTAATAAAATCTCTTTCAAGTTTTCTCCTGTCCTGCAATCCCTAAAATTGACACCAGTATTCATAACTACGTGAGTAGTTATCTCTATTCATTTTATGGCAGAGTAACCTAATAAAACATTTTTCTACTGATTCAATTTTGTTTGCCAATGTTATACCTATACTATTCCAAATAACTTCACCGAACTTGATCTTGCAAGCATCTTGTATAAATATACATATGAACTGGCATTTCTAAACTCAGGCTATTGTTTACAAACCCTATTATTCTGCTAGTCCCTTGGATTGTATCACTTATATAATAATAATAATAATAATAATAATAATAATAATAATAATAATAATAATAATAATAATAATAATAATAATAATAATAATATCCTATTTTTTAACCATTATGAACTTGATGTGCAGCGTACTTGCACCTTTACTTTTAGAATTAAGACGCTGTGTATATATATTAGTGACGCTGTATATATAAGTGATGTTCAAAATATTTATGAAGCTCAAAGAATTTTAGGGGAGCGAAGTTGATTTCAACATTGGGAGGCGGGCAGATTTGAGGCTTATTCTGGAAGGACACCAATTTCATCAGACTTTCCTTTGTGGCAATCGGACACAAATCTTTATATTTCTCCCCAAAACAGACTTTTCAAATCAGATTATTGGGGGGACAATCCCCCCCAGTTCCAAGATTGGATTGGACATGTCGCTCTCATCCCACCCTGGGATTTGCGCCAGTGATCTTAGTTGTGTTTCATATGATATGTTTGTTGCTTGCTATTGGATGTAACCTTTATTTATTCAATACTATTGTATGTAAGATTGTTTTTGTGTTTATGTACCCTAATTGGAATTGTAAAGAGACTTTTAGTCTGTAATTTCCAATTATGCAATAATAATAATAATAATAATAATAATAACAATAATAATAATAATAATAATAATAATAATAATAATAATAATAATTATTATTATTATTATTATTATTATTATTATTATTATTATTATTATTATTATTATTTCCTCCTTTTATTTCCTCCCATAATTAATTCTGATACTCGCGAATTAAGCTGTTATAAGCCCATCCTATAAATATTGAATTCCGAGAATAATATTTCAGAAAAAGAAAGTGTAGAACCTGTAAATAAAACAAAATTTGTTACAGGAAACTTCAAATCTCGATAAACACACACGAGTTATTTAATGTATATAATACCTAATTAATGGCTTTACCTTTCTTTTGTTTCTAACCGAAGTTACTCCAATGAAAAGAAAACAACTCGACCAACTATACTACTGTTGTTTTCTAGACACAATGAGAGTTCCCGTTTTTAGTTGAATCGGATCTATAATTATGGCTATTCTCACTGTTGGAAATTAAAAATCATAAGAAAGAACTGTAACTAAAATTTACCGGAAAAATCGCTGAATTAGAAAACAGAAATATACGTGCATACACAGATGCTCAAAGAAGAAAGCTTGAGCACTAATCTGCCACATAGTAAGTATGTGCATTGATAGCACTGAGAGATGACAATGAGATTGTTTATGATACTGACGTATAAAATACCATATGTTGAACATTTTAAGATTGTGGAAGTCTGGGGGGCAGTCAGAGGGCAGGAGTAGCCACCAGGCGGGCACTCGTCTCCCTTGCTCCCCTCTGGCTTCGTCACTGGTTTCTTCACATTTTTAATGTTTAGTTTTAGTCATGGTTCCTACTGCTGTGCAATGTTAATGTGTCCTGTTGGGATCGTAAACATTCTCCGACGGGTCTTCTATTTGAATGAATCGTGTTATCTTGGATTGAGTATGTGTATGATTGGGGTTGATCGTCCGTTTTCAGGACGCAGGCTATGTAATACATTGGCTACTACCTAAAGTGAGATCAGAGGAGCTACTTCAGTTTCCACCAAGGTAAAAGGAATATGTAGTTTCACAGGTGTTCAAGTGGAACACCATGCACACACACACACAGACACACACACAAAACGAATAAGCTATTAAACCAAGAGAGGATGCCATTTTCTTTCATTTTTTTGACACTGTCTGCTGAACAAGATGGTACCAAAGGGTATAATATATCATGATATGTTAAACTATAGCTTATGTCTCCGATAAAAATAAAAATAAAAAAAAAATAAAAAAAAAATAAAAAAAACGAGATTTCCTTACCCTCTCATATCCATAGCAACATTGGTTACTAATTCAACGTAGTTATATCTAGAAGTGCTCACAAGACTAGAGAAAAACACCATTTTCGTAACGGGATACGAGAGGAGAGAAAGTTCTTCCAATAAGAAATGTACACTCATGTCCAAAATTATTGTCGTATATCTATAACTGTCTTCTTGTAAGAATACAATTTGATAATGATTTTGCAGGGTAGTTTTAATACTGGTACTATGTGCATAATTGGGAAGTGTATATTTGTGGTAAATTTCATAGGAAAAGAATTATAAATATGAAAATTATAATGAGTAAAATAAAATGTTGCTACATGGACAAGAAAATTTTATTTTCCTTTTATTGTTCTTATTTAGTGCTCTTTTGATATGAAATTTTCCACATACATGTCTTTGCCGATTATACACATACTAACATTATAAGAAACACCGGACAAATTCGTTATCAAATTATATTCCTAGAACAACATATTTATAGACATGCGACAATAATTTTGGACTATAATGTTTCAAGATAAAATATTACGTTTTTTTTTTTTTTTTTTTGAGCAACTATCTCGAATTTCTACCAAGGAATCAGACAATATGTAAATCTTATGACAAGCATCTATTGCTATGACACGTATTTATATCTACGCTTAACGTAATATAAACATGTAGTATTGGTAACATCAATGCAAGGTTATTGAAACATAAACTTCCAATAATATAATAGACTTGGGCAAAATATCGTAGCGACAGATCCATATATTCGAACAAGTGTGGCAAAAAATAAATCATTGTTTCTTCATGTATACGTTGCGCACGCATTAAACACTTGTAGGTGACAGAACTGTTTGTAGTTGCTTTCGTTCAACACTGCTTTATGCAACGAATGTTGAACACTTACCTCGCAACCTTTGTTAAGTACTAAATTCTCGTCCCTAATGCTCGTATACACTTCATTAAGTGCTCGTATAATTTGAATAGAACAAACACTTATTCCAAACACGTAGTTTAAGATTGTGGTCTGTTACTAAGAGTGTGAATGTAATTTATCAGGAAAAGGGGCAGAATCTGGATAGAAAACACGTCTCCTATAGTCTTCCATCTCCGCTCTCTTGAATACTAACAAACCATCCAAAAGTATCGATTCATTGGTTTTCCTCTTTTTGGGTTCACTATTTGAGAAAATAAATGGAACTGGTTTCTCAGGGAGCAACTTTTAAAGGAAAGAAGTCAGAACTAAAGGAAGGAAGTGAGTCTCGTTTTTATATTGTGAAAACACAATAACTGCAAAACTTGGTAAATTCAGTACCGAAACAGGATATAATAGAACTATAGCCTCTTTTTGTTATATAAGGACAATTTAGTACATTGGACCTATTCTTTTAGTACTGAATCCACACAAAAAATGCTTCTTGGTAACTATTATCGTATTCTCATTACGGCGACCAATACTAAAACCAGTAACTGTTAATGTTCACCACTTTCGGTTTGAATGGAGAGTTAATGCAAGAGATGAAACCTACTTTTGGGACTTTAAATGATTCCAAAATACAGTTTCTTGCTATTTTTTTCCATTTCGAGCTGGTTATGTCAAGGGAAATAGGGACAAAAATTCGTGAAAGAAATATAGTTATAATTTTTAGTCACGTTGTTCTTTTGATAAAAAAATATAGTTGTATGTAGCTGGCATCATTAATTTTGTTTCAGAGAATTACTATTTTCTTATTTTTCCCGTAGGTTACTTTTTATCTACTAAATTTTAATGTTGATTATATTATACAAGCCTTATTTATTATTACATAGGTCTTACTTTTTTCTGTCGGTATCCCAAGTAAAATTTCATATAACTGAGGAAACCTTTCCTTAAAGTAAAGTTCAATGTTCAACTTAATTAAACTGTGCTTATTTCAAATTATTATAAATGTATGTTGCTTATACTTAATAATAAAAGACCGTTGATAAATGTAACGTGAGTTACCGTAACGTGAGTTACCCGACTCTGTGTATATTCCACTAAAATAAGTAGTCATAAAATGTAAATAAAAATTTAATATTTTTGCCATAATTAAATTGTGTCCCTATCTTACATAGTAATTTCATGCACATAGGTATGCCAGGACAAAAGAAAATGTACTAAAAAATCACAGGTTCTGAATGTAGGTAAAAAATTTGTAACGTGAGTTACTATAGTATTTTCTATTCTCCTAGGATTGCTGTATCATATAAAATAACGATATTTGGTAATTATCTGTATAAATATGACAGCTTTCCCTTTGTTGAAAAAAAACAGAGCTTTTAAGGTTATTGGGTTTAGTATCCTTCAAAATATACGTCATTACGTAACGTGAGTTACCATGGACATACCCGGCTGCTGACAGACAGACATACGGACGGTTGGATACAGCCATTCTACAAGACTTCTCTTATATATGTATGTATAGCAGAGTTTACAAGTCTAAAAGTGTAGAAGAAATATGAAATTTAAAACTTCTGTAAGTTAAAAGGAAGGTAAACTATGATAGTTACTACCGTTTTGTTCAAATTTGACCAAAGGTTGTCTCTAAGTAAGTTCCGTTCTAAAACATTTCTTAGAAGAAACCTATTGTCCTCTAGTTTATGTTGTCAGTTGCATATGATGGGCAGATCCTTAAGGTTTTTTTTCGATTTTGTAATTTAATAATAAATATACAACAGAAAACTATGACAACCATGGTGTAATTCTTAAGAGCTTACTTAAGAACATCTTTGTATTACGAGATAATTTTACGGAATAAGATCTTTTATAACTTGTTCCAAGAGTGTCGTACGATATATTACACACATTATATAAACTGATTTTCTTCTTTTTTTAACATGATACTGTAAATAGGCCTGTTTCTTTAAATTAAACACTTGCATGCTAACAGTTTCATAAAGTCTTGCAATAGATCCAAAATTAACCACAGGAGGCGCTGTTCACCAAACAATAACAATTAAGTTTTGTGTTTGTATGAGGTGTTCTACGTTGTAGAGTCCACCAAAACTTAGTGTACTACACAAGTGCAACGCACATTTCGAAGTGTGGTAATATAGCTCCCTCCAGGAAATCTATCAAGAAATAAAGTTAGAAAAACTTGTTGAGGCTAGTTGTTTATTTCCACAGAAAAAAGTAGGACACCCTTCAGTCTCTGATGAACGTGTCAAGCGTGCCGGAGATCTTTCAACGTAGTCCTACAAAATCCATGCGCAGAGCAAAACCCATACCTATGCGAGGAATGCCGCAACAGACATTATGGAGCATTGTAAGAAAACACCTCTACATGAAGCCATACAAATTGTAACTTCATCAGCAACTAGAAGCTAACGATTAAAAAAGCGATTTCGGTTTTATGTTTTAACGAAGATTGCTATAGAGTGAAAATGGTAACAGATTGCAAGAAACAGTTTCCTTAAATTAAATGTCCAAACCATATATTCCATCTTGACTCTATTGTCTCTATAAACCGAAAGTCATAGGAATCAACTACTTCCGGTTTCAACGTTGGTCAACTTGGAGTCAATGTGTTTAAATACAAGGTTTGTCGGTAAAATAATGAGATTGGGTCTGGTAAAAGGAATTTATTGATTCGATTAGTACATATGGTCTTCAAAATAGTTCCATTGGGCGTCAATACACCGCTGCCAACGTGCTCTGCCCACTGCAAAGGCTCCCTGGATGTCAACTGCCGAGACTTCTTTTATAGATTCTCTCCGCTGAATGGCGGGAACATCGTTGAAATGGCGATCTTTATGTTTCCTGTGAGCTTTGGGAACAGAAAAATGTTTGGTGGGCTCACATAGACGCTGCGCAGTAGCTGCGGCAAGGTTGTAACCTGTATCCGGGTCAGGTAAGCGATCACAACAAAAAATGGTGTGGGCTGGAACGGTGTCGTTGTGGAGCTTCCAGCGATACCCAATCTTCGATCGTTTCCGTTTGACACTTCTGTGAAGACGTGCAAGGACCTCTTTGTGAAAAACAGCGTTGACGGTTCGTCCCGGAGTGACAAAACTTAAAAAAGAAACAACTTTTGTGGCACGCGTGATCCTTACTGCGTCAGAGCTCGGACGGGACTGCCGTTCGGTGCGTTGCTTAGCTTAGACAGTCCTCACCAAAAATCGCACCCCCGCCAAGGAGAAGGCTGTTAGTGACTAAAGCCCCAAGCTGCGGAAACTCTCACTAATTTACATACAAACCTTGTATATAGAGAGAAGCAGGAAAATCAATTAAGGGAGCCAAGAATAAATTTCATCTTCACTCTAATATCTCTCCTAAAATCAGAAGTGGTTGTAATATGCTACTACTTGTAGTTTCTGTATTAAGATAATATTATGCCATACAAACTAAACTCTTTTATATGGGTACACACAACAGTGCAACTTCTTAGTATTAATAAACCAAAACTGAAGAAAGCAGCAAATATTTATTTATTAATACTTTTGTAATAGTTTCGGCAACGAATTATCCTCTTCATCCTACACGTTATCGACACGTTGATAACATGTGTGATAAAGGTTTGTTTTATTAACTATGTAACTATTTCCAAAACTATAATGAACAAGATTCATGCTATTTCCCATTCGTTGTTAGCTTTGTCCTTCAGCTGGGATTTTATTATCTTACTTTCTTTAAAATGTGTATCCGAAAGACGAGGGAGAGGTTTCAAGTAAATAGAACAAGCAAAAGAGTATATCATGAACCTCTATCATTAAGGAAACTAAACTCGTAATATAAACTTATTAACGTTTCCGATCTTTTTCGTAAATTCCACTTTTAAAGAAAAGGGTTAAGGGACAGCTTGTAAAATGTTTTAAGTTCCCCTTTTGTATTCATAAAATGCTGCAGTGTTAAAACAAGTTTTGACAGTTTAAAGTTATTTTTGCAGTTAGTTCATGGAAGAATATTGGTTTTCATGATTTCACTTCTATTAAAATACTGAAAGGGAAGAAGGAAATTTTAATGCAAAGCACAGCAGGTGCACCTTGTAGAATGTATTTTTTTATTATATTATAATTAGTACTTCGGTCCATCTTAATTCTTATTATTGTACTTTGGATGAAATGTGCATCGTAAATGTGTAAGGGACTACAAATAAACTTTTGAAGTACTTTGAAATATCATATTCTTTTCGTGCGAGTGAATGAATGCGAGTGTGATATGAGTGAATTTCAGCTAGTTCACTCATAAAAATGCATTATTCGTAAATTTCAGGTCAAGTGTTTCCTCATTATGGTAATCACTTCAGTGCATCTTATAAAATTTCTAGTTAAGAGAACGTTTCGTCTCAAACTTTCAACGTGTACCGCTATAAGCATGTACAGAAGACATAAAAAGTTGAGTTTGTTTATTGTCAAAAATATATATATTTTGAATATGGAAATATATATATATATAATGGAAATATATGAATATGAAAATATATATATATGGAAATGATGTTTCTCCTACCAAAAAAAAGTATCTGTTTCTATTGAGAGAGTTTTGTCTGGTTTCAAATTGTTGGGAAAACACATGTCAAAGTGAAAATGTTTTAAAGAAGATAAAAATGAGACTGTATTATGTGGATTGTTTAGATTCAAATTATATAGTTTTGCTATGTTGTATTGAGTGTTTGTTCATGGTAATATATTTTTTAAATATATTTTTGTTTAGGTCAGCTTTCCATTGGAATTGTAGATTATATTACAGTAACATTCATATTTACATTTTGGCAATGAGTGGTTTAGTGGAAAGTTATATATGTGGAAAAATTTATATGTCGTTAAGCCTAACTTGCAAGTCTAACATTATAAGAGAACTTTGCGGCTAAGTATATAAAGCAGCACTCACCACAAACCAGTTTTACAGGTATAACACAAATCTCATCTAAAAACAAAAAAATCTCTTTCTTCGTATTGTGCACTAGTATAACAGTTTAGAGCGTTCACCTCTGGTGCTTGGGGTCCCGGGTTCGATCCCATCCCCCGCCAAGTGAACTTTGTGGTGGACAAACACCGTGTGCGTGGGTTTTCTCGGGGTTCTCCCGTTTCCTCCCACTTTCTTCATTCCACCATTTCATTCATTTCTCATAATCACCGTCTCCTTTAGCCTAACCGGCATAACCGTGGGACGTAAAACTCAGAGATTTCATTTCATTTCATTTCATAGTATAACAGTTTGTTGAGTACAGTAAGCGGCAATCTAGACATGAAATTGAATCTTTCAGTTTATAGTAACACAATTATGTCCTTTAGGTTAAGGGAGACGATGATTAAAGCAAATGAATGATGATGGAAAAATTGGTGGATGAGAAAGTAGGAGGAAATGGGAGAACCCCGAGAAAACGGACGGACATGATATTGTCCACCACAAACTTACTGGCTGGGGATTGAACTAAGACCCCCACGCACCAGAAGTAACCTCGACAATTGAATCATCGCTTGGTGGAACCAATAAGCAAGCGGCCAAATCTTCGGTAAATATTAAAGATTTCAGCAAGTGAATGTTGATATGGTTCCCATCTCTTTACGGAGAATACCATAACAACACAACATGTGGGATGTGTGTCATCAAACCGCTGCACTAATTTTAACAATTTTCGGTACATAAGTGGTCTTTGGCGTATCATAAATATTTAGCACATTTCCAACAAATTGCGAGCAGTAACGGGGACTCACATGTTAAAATAATTAAAAATGGCCAATATTATTGTTCAAAATAGTTTTAGTGGTTACTGTCATAAATACTGGTACTTTCGATGCCATTTAAGTTCATTCCCGTGTGTATTTTAGAGTTGACGTAATTACTTTCTACAAAAGCATTATCTCCGTGCGAAAAAGGGGCATTAACTATATATAACAATATACTAACATTCAAATAAAACATATATAATAGCAAATTTCTCTAAATCGGCATTTGATCCTTCATTTTTAGTTGTCTTCTGGTACATCCAAGAATCAAACCTGGGATTCTGTATATCAAATAATATGTCATAATATGATCACAACCACCGAGATAAAGGAGACTTTACACAGGCAACTTATTCACCAGTACTATAAAATAAAATTTGTAGACTTATGTTTCACGATTATGTCCTATACTCTAAACAAGTAAAGCAGGAAAGGGAAAAAAACAACAGAATGAATTAGTTAAGAGTCGGAAGTGATACATCTATTAGCTCGAGATCCCGATATATGCAGAACTGGTAACTTTACAGAAGTAAAAAATGTGATTGCTCATCATTTTAAGTATTAACAATAGTCATTTTCTTTCTTTTTATTACGAGAATACAGTCAGGGATTTACATATAGGAAGATAAAGCACGACTATCTACTGATAGTTTAGTATATAACACGTTTTCAACGAAAACGCCACATACTGCACATACTGGATTTTCCAGACTAGCGACGATATGTAAAACCACTCGCTCCAACATCGATGTTTCTGTTTGAGTAACATCAGTGCTTTGATTAATTATGAAATTCCTTGTCTGCTTTTGGTTTGTGTTGGTTACTAAGAATATAATTTTCATATTTTGACTTCACAGGATTTCAAGTCACAAAAAAATCGGCTCTTGGGTCTTTCATAAAAAAATAAACTTTCTTTTTTAAAAGCAGGATTAAATGAAATATGGGCTACAAATTTCGGCATGAATATTCGATGTCAGTAGGCAAGCAATATTGTAACACTCACTCTTTTATGTTGCTGTTGAAGAACTCGCCCATAATGGTCGAGTGGTCTCGGGCATTCAGCCTTGAATGAGGAGGTACTATCCATCACAACTTCCAGTCTTATTGAAGTGCACAGTTGCTTTTAACTGTTTTTAAGGTATCTATGTTTGGCCCCATAGTGAATAAAGTAAAATTTTGAAAAGATTAGTTTGAGGATCATGGAGAAAAATGTTGGGTTGGAGAGAATTTGAAAGATCAATGAAAGAGCGCTTACTTCTGGTCCAAGAGTCTCTTATTCAATCCCATGGCTATGTTCTATTCAGGCCATGTGAGTTTGTAGTGGACACTATGATATTTGTGAGTTTTCTTCAGATATACCAGTAGTCTACTTTCTCCTCATTCCATCTTTTCTTTCACAATCGCTCACTTTCATACCTGATCCTTCTTCTTTAGTGTAATGGACATAAGTGTGTGATGTAAAACAATTAAATTATTATTTCCTTTTAATTTGCATTATTTTGCTATTAAACACATTCTCATCATATCATTATTTAATTAAATGAATAAGCATGCTTTAGTAAATATTTAACAATATTCGAACGCATGCAGGGGCGGTTCCAGGACGGACATCTGGGTGGGGCCGGTGGGTTGTAATAGCGTTGTAATACTGCTACTTAGAGCTACTTTTAAGAACTCCGAACTCTGGAGTGGTTTTTATTCATATATATAAACTAAGAAAGTTTTCTCTTCTGAAGGGGGGGGGGGGGCATGACCCCGATCGCTCCCTCCCTGGATCCTACACTGAACGCATGTGCATTGTGTTCATACTTTATAACTATGCGAGACTTTTTATTTGATATTAGAAAACACGTGAAAACAGAAAGTGTAACTCGAGATTGGGTTTTGTTCATTGGTTATTTGTTTTCTTTTGTTTTCAGGTTTATTTTGTGTAAAACGAAAGAAATTGATACGGCTTTCCAATCCGCTCACAAAAGGCAATCTGCACAGAGAAAAATCCGTTCTCCGGACAGCGGTATATTGTATAAATACACGGTATCCTCTTGCTTACTATAGAAATCACTACGAAGCATGCGTTATCCGTATGCTACATAGGCACTGCCCTTAGATATTACATCAGGCCGTTGCAGGAAATCTGACATTTAACAGATTTCCGTATGTCACATGCATATACTTATGTTACCTTCGTCAGCTATATGTTATATACATCCATTTGTATGTGAGATCTTGACCGCCTACATTGTTTCATACAGAAAGTACGTATAAATGGAACACTTATACAGAAAGTATTATAAAACATGCGTTTTCAATTATACGGCTGCTGTACGTTAAGTACAAAAACTACAGGAATTACGCATGTAAGCTATCTTTTTAAGTACGCCACCTACATTTTTTTCTCAGTGTGCGAATGCAAAAGCTTCGTATTTTATTATATCTTTTGTAACACAACACATATGCATATTTTTTTTTCTTCTGCTTATGTCTTTGTTGTGGTAGTATTCCAATTTATCGATCAAATATATCTTTATCATTGTTTGTTCCAAAACGTTTTCAACATCAAAGTGTATTCTAGCTTAAACTAAGCAGACTAAGGACACAAAGAGAATTTAGTAATTTATGCCGTAAATAAATGAAGATTCATTTGTTTGTTTTTTACTGTAAGTTCAAAAGTAAAGCATTAAAAATGATCGTGCATCCGTGGAAAATAGATTTAGAACATATCTTTAGAGGTTTGCCTCACTCATAACTTATGATCTTAATTCACAGAGCGATTAGCGAGCCTGGGGAAAATAATTCCCAGCTTTTAGTCTCTGTGCTATTGTTTTTTAGTTCTAAGTTTTATCTATCAAGATAAATCAGACTTTATTTCACACCATTTATTATAGCTCACCAGCAAGAGTTTTCAAGTGTCATACTCCGATTTGCTTGAAACTCTTGGAGTGGATAAATAAATCAAAGGCAGGACATATGTACGTGTTTTTTATGTCTGCCAACGTAGAGGATGAAGGCGATAAACACTCCACTAAATTGGGAACATACACAACATTACACCTGTAAAGAAGATAATAAGTAGTTAAGCCGTTAGAGATACACATTGACCAATGTTGGAAAAGAGCTGTAAGTTTGGTCATTTTACGTGAAACAATATTGAGTCCCGCTTAAATGCTCACAACTATGTTTTTGAGGCCTTAAATGGAAGGAGGTTATGCTCCTAACTTGCCGGCAGAACCCGCAGCTGCAGACTACGTCCCGCAGCAGTAAATATCCACCGACGGCTGCGTGAAAGCTCTGAAGCACGGCCCGCGACACCTTACGCAATTGTCTTTGCGTGTTCCACCTTGAAGACATTTGCTTTTCCCAACGGTGCGATTGTTTTCGATAAGTTACTTTCTTGTAGTGTCGCATAAGGGACGTAACGACAATCTCTTTCATTTTTCACTCTTCCATAATCAACTGCATTCCTCCTGTATTCCAAGTTCACAGACTCACCACTCATAACACCGGAGGTCCCTGATACTCTCCTTGTCACATATTCCTCGTAAGTTTCATCCGCTTCTCCAGTCTGTGATATCATTTGGTTCCATGACATACTCATCCAAAATCAAAGTGTACAGTAACGTATTCATTGGATATTGACGTGGTTCTATCTGCAACGACAGTGATCCCTTTCCGGATGTAGTTTGCAAGGTGTATTTTTGCCCTGTTTGGAATGGTTATGCAATGTCTACTATAGCAAAATAGACTGCAAGTAGACGAATGATATTTAATGGTTTTACACCCATTTTGGATAGAGCCCTATAACTTTGACTTATTGCGGCCCAATAAACATAATGATAAGGATGTCTTATTGTGCATCCTTACCGTTATTATACCGTTCAGTGGACGTCGTTAATGATAGAGACTGCACAAGGCATTGCCCATTGTTTACTGATTACTTATCGGCACACTTGTACTTGAATATATTGCTCTGATAGACGCTTTACTCTGGTGTAATTGTCTTTTACTAATACGATATAACATTCCACTTGTAACACGCTTATCAAGTATAAAACGAGTTAAATTCAGTGTCTAATTGTGTTATCAATTTTTCGTAATTATAATTTAATTTGTAGTATCGTGTAATGTTACCATGCTCTAAACACGCAAGATATTGCTTTCTAAAGCAGGTACAAACGGGAATTCAAACTGTAGTAAATAATTCCAATCTTATCTCTCACCTTGGCCAATGTTTACAAGGGATCTATTTATTGTTTTCCTCAAACATCTCTATAGGAACAGGAATTCATATCACTTCTCACACTGCATGCTGATGATGACACAATATTCGTAATTAATCTGCTATTTGTCAGACGTATCGACTACTATTACAATGTTTTTCTTTTATTTTTTTCCCTCTACGAATCTTAAAAGTGTCAAGCGAATCAAAAGAGTGCGTTGCTTGTTATGCGCATGTTAAAATGCTTTATATTGACCTATGTTAGCAATTTAGACGGATGTTTATCCCTTCATCCTCCACGTTTGCCGATGTAAAAAACAGGTATGTCCTACATTTGATTCCTTTATTTACTGCAGGAGTTTCAACCAAATTCCCATTGTGCGTTGCTAGTTATGGCCTTGCTAAAGTGTGAAATATTGTCCTAGGTTCGCAATTTAGGGGGTTGTTTACCCACTTCAGCCCCTACGTTGGCCGATATAAAAACATGTGTGCTACATTTGATTCCTTTATTTACTATAGGCGTTTCAAGCAAATGTTGCTAGTTATGGCCTTGCTAAAATGTGTCATATTGCCATATGTTCGCACTTTAGAGGGTGTTTACCATCTTCCTCCCCCACGTTATTTGATATAAAAACACGCATGTCCTATTTTTGATTCCTTTATTCACTCGTGAATTTCAAGCAAATCTGAGTGCGACACATGAAAACCTTGCTTGTCAGTGAAAATTCACAAATAATTATACTATTACCTTTTCAGTTTCATGTGGTTATTTTCGTCAGAATTCATATACAGGGAATACAAAATGTCTCACAGAAAACACAAATTCAATAACATTGTAGTTATTATGTTTAGGAGCAGAAATTTCTTGGGTGAGAAGGCGAAAAAAAAATATTTCTGCCTACATTATTGAATGAAAATTGCACCGTAGTCACGTGACACGAATTAGCATCGACATAGGAAACGATACAGCATATGATACTGTTTCCAGAAATAAAATATTACTTTTCTGTAAAGAAAAGTTCAAAACAACATAAAACTATTCCCGTCAGAGACAAGTATCAAAGGTGTTATAAAAAGTCCAATGCTACAGGAAGCGTGTTAGATTTGACAAGCATTGGAAAACTAGGGATGAGTGGCGGTGTGATTCATATAGGGTAAGAGAGTTCAAAATGTAACTCAATAAACTAGGAGCCATAGAAGTAGAATGCCGAAATCAACGTGACACAATATCTACGCTAAAAGGATGAAAGCCAAGCCATACTAATTATAATTTGTGCACAACCCAGAGGCCAAACACTGGGTTAAGAAAATCAAATTTTGTGTATTAACATCCTCCTATTTAGAAAGTGACAATGATCTTTTGTATCGGATTATGTACAAGGAGAGGAGGTCTTGTTTAATATTTCATGAAAACCAACAGCCATAAATGGTGAATTTGAAGGATTAAAATTTTACAAGAGTTCGATGCACGCACCATCCAGTTAAAAGGGAGCACAGTTCCAATGACCACATCTTGGCTTAGTTTTATTCGAAGAAGACATGCTAAATAACAACAACAACCTAAATATATTACAGACATTCTTTGTACCAGAACTTAAGAAATCAGGAAACATGAATGAGGAAGATATGTAACAATATAGAACCACAATTTTACTTGGCTTCGCCAATTAACTTAAGTAACAATATTCGAAGAGGTGGATTGTCCGAAGAGGACCAACTATTTTGCTTGCAATATCATCAGACTTTGAACTCTGTCGTTCCTGACTATATGACCATGTAAAGGTGTCTTGTATGCACAAAATCAAGCTAGTGTCAATGCCGTGAAGCTCAAAAATGCAATGTGGTAGTGAATATCTCCGACGGACACCATCACCATGCAATTTTCGGTTTGACAATACTTGTACGGCGTTTGGAATTGGATTGTACATAATTGGAAGTTTGGTCACAAACCTTAAGAATCATATAAATCCTGTACCTTATTGTGACTGGGGGCAATATATCTCGTGATAATGAACGTAACAGATTTCAAGTTACAGAGATTTAGTGCTTTTCAGGATTTCATGAACATCCGGGATCGCAATCTACATAGTGTCTTACAACATGAAAAGTTAAAATCCCTATGTAAAATTTACATTTACTTGCAATCTTGTAGCCACGCATATTTGATAATTTCACTTCTTTACTTCTTCATTTCATACAAACTAATAACAGATAGTTATTAGTGATGTGTTTGCTTACTTTACCTCCTATATAACAAAAAAAAACGTGTTTAAACTTTCTCGAATAATTTCTAAGAACATAAAAGAGCTATAAAAATAATGGTACCACTGCTAGAATTCTTCCCTGGCTTGATTAATAGAGTATTTGCCAGTTACATTACTTCATTGTTATCGTCAGCTATGTCGTTAATTTTGTTCCAAATCTTTGGAAGGTGTCGTATACACTGTCACTACGTGCATCTTTGCTGATGTTTAGCAGAATTGTGGCTTCTCTTTTCTTATTTCTGCTAGGTAATGATTTGATAATTTTCTCGAAGCGTATGGACTCAACTTGGAAACACAACTGATGTTCTAATGCCTTCTACAGTCAGTTATGCAGATATTATACAGCGTTAGCTGGGGCACACCTGACATAGTATCCAACATGTTTGGCGGGACGAAAGCGATGTTGGAGGAAAATGTAAGAAAGACTGCATTGAATATCTACGAATATAAATCCAAAAGAAATATGAATCAAACATAAATGAAATATCTTTCTCAATTTCAATAATTTTGAAATCACTATCCGCAATAGTAAAGAAGATGGGCTAATTTCCCAATAGGAGCACGCCTAATATTCAATAATACTTGTTCAATTACAATGTACTTTCAAAGACCTGGCCAATAAAAGAAAGAAAAATATACATACCAATGTCTTCATCTGATATTCGCAAGGTAAATTCTCTGGTCCAAATATCTTTTCATTTTTCGATCACAAATCATAATTCAAAACTCTTTTCACTTTCACGAAATTCATTGAACACTTCATATTGAAAACTTTTTATACTTTCAACACTCGTTTAAGCAATATAACATGCCCCTTATGTAAATAACTCCATTAAACGTAGGAGTATTGAACATCCCTACCTTTTTCCTATGAATGACGCATGGTAGGCAGGTGCACAGCCACGAAGCTTCGTAGGTAGGGATACACCTACTTCATACATCTATTTTGTGGCATACATCTACTTCACATACAGCCCATCGATGATTTCCTTACAGCATGAAAGTGTCTTGTGTTCCTCCAGAATAACTGTGACATTACTATTTTTGGTTCTTTATGAATGAAGATTTTACTGAATGACATCCCTGTCTTCCTTCACCACACATCGTGCTACTGTTCCATCAGCAACACTTCTCCATTTACTTGTTGCATCCTTGATAGTAGTCTTGCGGATTTATACCACGTGCTATTAAGCTTTTGACACACGTGAATTGCTGTGCTTTAAAAACAAATTCGTTAGGACTCTATAACGCTCAACAGTCGAAACGGGCCTGTATTTCACATTATTGCGGACTGTATAGGACAGAACTTGCTACATTTATCCTTCTAACCTTAAATCCTCACGCATTGCATGTATATTTATCCGACTCATGCTACTCGCTGTCAGCATGATCAAGAACAAAAAATTAGTTGGTACTCGCCCAAACTTATCAATCAAACACTAAAATAGTAATCGGAAATTAATCATTGTCACTTCGAATAATAGCAAACGTCTCAAAAGAAAACATCCTGTGCGGATGAAGGTAAATAAAAATTTGTACTTCATACTTTAACATTGCAGCAAAAGAAGGAAACCATTTTCGGATTGACATGATTTGATCCCAAGTTTATAAGGGACGGTTTAAAGTGTTTTATAAAATATACTTACAAGTATTATTCTGTTTTTCACGCTTAAAATTCTCAGCAGAGACAATAAACAGTGTTGATTGATACCACAGCTAAAGGAAACTAGTCCTCAGAAAATATGTAGACCAATACCTTCTGTTTTAACTCGAAACCAGGTTTCAAAAGAAAATTCTGTCACACACACACACACATATATATATATATATATATATATATATATATATATATATATATATATAACACCAAGTTCCAAAAGTGTCTTATACAACGCTATTTAAACCAAGAAATGCGTTATAAATCTATTTTGGTATTCCTCAAAGTTGGCAACTATCGATAACTTCCTCTTTGCATGTCAAAAATGATAGTTTACGTTCATTTCTGACATCGAAAGAACCGATGGGCGAATTAAATTAATATGAAATCAAGATGTCTACGAGACATTCCGAACATAGAACGGCTGACATACTAGTTGCCTAAATACAGAAAATTACCACCAAGATATGACAGTTGAGTTATATTCTTATTGAACCACTTTATTATTTGTTTCTTAAATATAACTGATATTTTCCATTTATTTAAATTTTGTATTATGCAAAAAAATCCAATATTGAGTTTATGCTTTGAAAAAAAAATATTTACAATGGTATATTGTAACAATGATTCAAGTGTTGGTTTGAGCAAAATTAGTGTTTATTTGATGTTATAATTTAAAAATTTATGTATCTCAACACATAATGTTCTAAATTTAATATTCACTATCTTTTTTAATGAAATATGCTTCTGTTTGATAAACAACATGAAGATATCTATCTTTTAATCCTTATAGTTTCAGGTTTGTGTACTATGTCTGTTTCCATCTATGCATTTGTTGGCAGTTTCAATGGCGAGCTACAAGAATTTATGTCCTCCTTATAAAGTTTCGAAGTTACACAGGATAAAATGGTACTTAAAATATTTGATCTTTAGAACAGTTTTACGACAATCACCTTCCATTTTCCTTTCATGCATACACACTAGGACCAGTATCGTCGTAAATATCTTGGCATATTTCAGTAAGGTCGTTGGAAAATGCGGTCTCAGTGGAGCATAAAGTAAAAAGTTAAAACTTTTACTCACTTAGTGCAACCTCTAAGTTTATCAAACTTGAAACTATCCAGTGCATAAATACATGAAGATGTAAAGAAATACTTGTCAGTGTATTGTTCTTTAAAACCTCTCACGTATGCTATGAATACATATGAGGATTTAAAAACTAAAGAGACTTTGTCTGTCTATGAAGTTTGTTCGGAAAGTACCAGATTTTCATTCATAAGGGAATTGTATATTCAGGCATCACATTCTCCTTCCAGGTAGTCCTTTTGGGCTGCCACACATTTCTTACAACGGTTCCCCACTGCGTCGTTAGCGATTCCCGCATTCCGTATGATGTAGTCTATGAACTAACATCTTTTTTTACTTTTAGGGACATTTTAAGCCTGGCTATTGATTTCAGCTTTGTATGATTCTAGCAATCAAATAGAATCATGTCGGAAGTGTAGGGAGCCCTACGAAACACAGGTAATCTGTGTTTAGGCAGGAAAGTGGAAATTATTGTGTTTTTTTTACTTATGTGGTACCACAGCTTTTTCTCCGAATGTGGTGTTCAACTTTTGAAACTAGACACAATATTTGATTTAGTACCATTGTTCAAGTTTTTCAATATCTTTTGTCAGAAAAGAAATTCCGGCCCATCCCACTTTTACGACCAGTCACTCATCGGCGGTCTGACCGCGATTGAGTAATTTTGCAAGATGGAAAAATAAAATGACAATGTGCATTAGGCTAACGTAATGTGTGCGTCAAACACATTTTCCTAGCGTCATTTGTTTACCCATAAAATGATAGTTGGATGTTTATTTTTGAAAATATTTTTTAATACTGAGCTGTAATAATATATTTCAGTATAGAGATATCTAATCACGATCTTATCAACATGTGATAAAGGTATCGATATTTATCACCATTGAAAAATGTTTGCGTGAACACTGCACATGTAACTGGGTGTGGTGTGAAAGTTAGTACGAGAATTTACAACGAGGCAGACGGTCAACTAAATATCTGCCATTTTTCAGAAGCCCAATTTCTGCCATCAACTCAGCAAACATTTCTCCAATAAATACCCTAGCCATGGAGGAGAAAAGTCCAGCCGTTGCCGAATCTGCAAATTTAAAGAATTCTTTCGTTGCATCAGGGAAAGAATTTTGACAGATCACTTGAAGTTTAGAAGATCGGTCCACAGGTACGTCCCACAACTGGCTGAAGAGATATTGTCTCCCGAAAATCAGGAACGATGTTTATAAGATAAGAAAATCGGAGTGGTCCCTAATCCAATTTTATCCGCAGAAATATCCCCTAGTGGCCTCTGTCCGCTTCCGAAATTGTAGGATTAATTTTGAGGCAGAAGTTTTCAGCCCACAAGTGATCTCAGAAGTCATATTTTCAGTGTCAAAAATGCTGTACATAAAGACTTCGGAGATGACTTTGATATTGAGATACAAAGATTGAAATGTTGTAGAGAAGTGGATACGAATTGTGTTCAGAATTGGCAGAAATATATAATCTGAAATTCGAATATGACCAGAGTTATAAGTATGTAAACATCATGTTCTTTGGTATGTACGTCGTGCTGTAATCAATTTACAGACATGTTGTTCAGATACTAGAAAATTTCAATATTAGAGTACAATATTTTAAATATTAAAATATACGAGAGACTGTGCTGTTAGTTTCTAGCTCAAGTTACAAACAATAAAAATAGAAATTAGAGCTAACAAACCCATCACAGAATTTTGTATAACATACTAACAGTAATATTGGTACTAAGACCGAAACTTGGTTGCTTTCATAAAAAAATACGAGATGCTGAAGTACCTCAAATTGTCGGCGGCGATGATCCTTCAATGGTATTGCAACGTTAGGATTGATAGAGTCTTACATAACGAAACCGGGATTTAAATCCATCGCCTTTTATTATGAAAATAAATCTTATAAAGCATTCTACAAAGTTATTAAAAGTTTCTAAATGTTTTCAGAGTTAAGAAATGATCCTTGGCACACGAAAGTGGCCTCGAAATAAAGTTTCAATTGTCGTTAGCTCGTAATGACCTAAGACAGGTAACGATGATAACTCCTTTGCTCATTGCAGCCTCAGAAGTAGTTGGTTAGAGATATCTCATTTGCTCATAACAACCTCAGGAGATAGTTAAAGAAATTTTCCGTAGCTCATTACAGCCCCAGGAGTAGTTTGTTAAAGATAACTCATATGCTCATAACAACCTCAGGAGATAGTTAAAGAAATTTTCCGTAGCTCAATGCAGCCCCAGGAGTAGTTGGTTAAAGATATCTCATTTGCTCATAACAACCTCAGGAGATAGTGAAAGAAATTTTCCGTAGCTCATTGCAGCCCCGGGACAAGATGATTAAAGGATATGTCCTTTGGTCATAGCAGCTTCAGGAATGGTTTTAAAGGAATTGCCCATAGCTCATGATGGCCTACGGAGAAGGTATTACAGTACTATGTGAATGATCAGCGATAAATTGATAACTTCCTCTTTTTGAGGTCTTCCTCTATAGGCTTCTTTTTGAAGGTAGGACCCATGAGGAGAAGGGTATCTTATTTCGCAGATTTTTCGATTCCTCTTCGTGTTTTCCTCGTGGTCTCCTTCCGTCGTTTGCTCTTGTTTATGCATGAACGCAATAACACGTGCTCGTAGTGAAAACATGTGTTGGTAATAGAAACATATGGTTGCTGCGCGTAAGGATACAGAAACTTACAATATTCTCTTCTCAATAGTGAGAACGAACAAGGTAATTAGGTTATGGCGTACCAGAAGTCTTATCAATGTTCTTTTCAAAATTGAATGTATCAAAATGCAGTCAACAGATAAGGGCGTAGAAAGAAAACCTGACGGACGTTTCGTAAGTATCAAAAACATTCCAATTTCTCAAGAATTTCCTTCTATGGCCATAAGCACTCTTGACTTTAAACTTAGGCAAAGAAAAGATTGGCGAAACAGAGCAAACAACACAGACTACTTCACATATTAAGGATTTAGCAAGCACTCCTTCACAACATAACATGTTCCCTGGTTTTGTTCCGATGGCAAGTCAGTGCAGTTTTGGTTCCATTCACTTTATTTTATCAATATACAGGCGTGTATAAATTTGTTTACAATGTTCAAATAAAATCAAAAGAATTTTTTTGCACTTGAATCAATGTCTATGTAAATAAATTCAACGGCTTATTACTAGTGTACGAAATAAAACTGAAAAAGTCATTTTGCACTGTAATCAATATTAATGATAATAACTTTATGATTAACGTGTTTAGAGAGTTGCAAATAACACCGCAACATAATTTTCTACTGTAGTCAATACAAAACAAGGTGTTGATGTGTCCTATTGTTCCAGATGACACCAGAAAGTCATTTGGTAGTAAAGTCAGTATCAATAACAAAAAAACCTTAAAGATTGGTTTGTTTACAGTGATCGTAATAGTAAGTTAATTAAATTTTCAAGTCGAATCAATAATATATTTTTTTTCAGAATGTTCGAAATAAAATATATGCTAAATCTGGAATATTTTACCTTTACCTTTACCTTAGTGTAATACCTCTAACAACTTTATGAAAGAAGTCATTCAGGGCCTGTATAAAAGAGGAAAATTCTTAGAAAATCACTAGAAAATCACTGGAAAGACCAATTTACTTCGCGTTCAGTGCACAAAGGAATCAGGAAGTCCACGTCTGTTCATTTTAGACATATTTTGTTATTAAGATCTCCATCCACGTCTCCTTTTGGATATATTTTGAACATATTTCGATCTCCATCCACGTCTCCTTTCAGAGCTTAAGACACCCATGTTCAGTTATTGTAAATGACTATTACAATGTAAAAATAATAAATGAGAACTTTTCCTGTACTTAAGTGTACCGTACAATCTTTACGACTCTTTTCCTCGTAGCTTCAATTATTGGAATCTATTCCCTTATGATCTTAATGTCCCAATTAATCTGGATTGCTGGCTGAGGAAATCGATCTCGGGGCATGATGGTGGTACAAATGGTTCATAGTAGACATTAACTTAGATTACTAATATATGCAAAGAAAGGGATATAATATTTTTTGCAATAATAATTATCACCAACCATAAAATATTGACTATACGTTTCAGATAGGCCGCTTAGTGGCACCGTTTCATTGGAAATAAGTGGCATATCGAGGTTCTTCTATGGAACAGCAAGAAGTACAATATAAGTTGGCAAGTGTTCACTTTCCAACCCATTAATCAATTTTAATAACCATTTTCAATTTCTTTTTACATGGGAATAGCTGGAAGTTATCCAAGTATTCTCGTATATTTCTCTTCTCATCAATTATTCTAGTATTTAAGGTGTTCATTTCGTCGTTAGAATATTTTATATGAGGTATAAAAATATAGATTTTTAGATATTTACTTTCCTATCAATCCAGCTTCTTGCTATGAAGTGGATAAAAGAACAATTAATTTGGTACTATGCTTCTGTAACAAAACCTAACGAAACTAAAAGCCAATAAAGAAAGCTTTAGATTGCGTAAAATTAGTTTCAGGATATATGAGATGCAAATAAATAAGTTAAGCGTGTTTTTACCAAACATTAGCTTAAGATTTAAAAAAAAAAAAAATAGAAAAGTCAATATCAATGAGCAGATTTGTTGGTTAATGAAATTTTATTAGTTTTGTCAGGGAACACGTTGACTCAAAGTAAAAGTAAATAAGACAAGAGAATAGAATTCAGTCGTTATTAACAGCTCATGTGGTTCATGTTTTATGCTTGGCTGTGGGGTGCTTCCCAAACAGCCTGGAAGCTGCAAATTTACAATAAGTTCCAAACAAACTAATGAGCACATTTTCCATCATTAAGTTCGACGTAGAAATGTAAAGACTTTTGTTACTTGTTTCAGTGTTGTACCAGGGAACAGGTTCAAGTCCAGTTAGCGAACTTTCCTCAGAGATTAGGACCTCAGAATAGAATCCTCAGAAGCAGATTATACCTCACATTTTCTTTCCCATATTAATGATTATCTTAGTTTAGTGCAGCACTGGGAGTTTAGTACAACACTAGAAAAATAGTTAGATTATTTGTCCCCGTCACAATGCTAATGAGTGACAAATTCCGATTTTGAAAATTCGAAAAAAATACCTGAAAAGTTAAGTTCATGTTCGACAAGGAAAGGAATTTAAAAAATCTATAAGGAAGGGCGTGGAAAGGCTAAAATAATAAATATTAAATTATCAAATATATGACCAGAAATTAAGCCACAAAGAACAATAATAGTAACACATAACGACACAAACTTATCAGAACTTAAAATATGTTAACTGTTCCAATCTTAGGAATAAAAATGAAAACGCTATCATTAGAAAACATAAAAACATACTATTGCTAAGAACTTGATTTTTATATATTCCTAAACGTGGTCTGATATTTCAGTATTGTTAACATTGTACAAGAATGCACCGAATACTCAAATAATACACGCACGGCTTGCTAACACCACGCACTAGATAGGCGTAAGTGAGATGAAACTTTCTGGTAAAGGTGCATCTGAAGGTCATTTCATCTTGGAGATTAGTATGCGACGACGTCTATCAGATGCCCAAAATAAATTTTACTGAGTGGCGGTTAGTTTCGTTGTCCTGGTTGTAATTCTCTTGCAGTGAAAATGCATCCACTAGAGGAAATTGCTATTAAGATCAAGGCAAGAGAGGGAGTGCTCGAATGCAACGTCTACAATTAGAGCGTTCTTGGCTGTTGTGTAGATATGTTAGTTTTCCCAGATGCCGACATAACGAGATACGCAGCCTCTCTATTGTTGTAGACAACATCTCACAAGAATGTCTACTGTTAGTGTGTGTTTACTAAACATATATTCTGCAGGTTTCTAATAATGCTTTGCGAGTCACTGTAGATAAGAACATGACAGAGTAAAAGCTGAAGTCCATTATCGAGGGTAAGCTTAACTGTTGCTAGTTTAACAGTAAATACTGCTCACACGAAAAGAAAAGAAAGAAAAAAGTATTCTTCACAACTCTCACGTTTTGAACCACTCATATACAACATCGAAATCTGATTACTGTTTTAGTAACGTTCCACCCTTTTGCTGTTAGTCACTTGTTTGTACTTGTGTACTATTTGGTGTGTGATGGTAACCGAAGTTCGAATCTTTGTGAAGTCAACATTTATGTTGGAGGTGTACAAACGTAAAAAAATAAGAGTTGGTTCTACGCTGTTGAGCATTTTTGCGCGGTGCAATTTCACACGGTGCCTCGTATCGAAAAATCTCGTACAGTCCTGTTAATAGAATTAATCATCCTGCAGATGTAATGCATTAAAAATAGACGTCACATCTGCTTTTAGTATACTCGCAAGCTTCAGCATATGTGATGTACTATTTTAGATATGCTTCTGTTTATTATTTTGTCAACCCTCTACTAGGTTATTTATTCTGTGACTTTGACTGTGTGTGATGGTAACCGAAGTTCGAATCTTTGTGAAGTCAACATTTATGTTGGAGGTGTACAAACGTAAAAAAATAAGAGTTGGTTCTACGCTGTTGAGCATTTTTGCGCGGTGCAATTTCACACGGTGCCTCTTATCGAAAAATCTCGTACAGTCCTGTTAATAGAATTAATCATCCTGCAGATGTAATGCATTAAAAATAGACGTCACATCTGCTTTTAGTATACTCGCAAGCTTCAGCATATGTGATGTACTATTTTAGATATGCTTCTGTTTATTATTTTGTCAACCCTCTACTAGGTTATTTATTCTGTGACTTTGACTATTGCGGTTTCATATTTCTGTTGGAATTTTTGGATTGTCCATCCATTGTTCAATGAAATAATCGTGGAACTCTTTGATATTCTGGCCAGGTGGACAATCCTCCATGACAATAAGCCAATCTTCATCGATCTTGCTCCATGGTATCAATGCTAATGGGTCTGGGGCCTGGACCAAGGTATCTGTGGCCAAAAGTTGGTAACTCTAGGTGAATGTGTATGGTTCCCAAGCCGGTTCCGGTACACGATCCCCCGAGACCCTCTTGGTTCGAACTATGAAAACAAAAACGCTAAGTCTTGATCTGGAGCCTGGATCAGAGTATCCATGAAAAAATTTTGGTAACTCTCGTTCAACTCGTCTGGTCTCCAGGCCGCACACAGACAGACAGACAAACACACAAACAAACTCTTAATTTATTTATATTAGATTGTTGATAATGACTTTATTGTTGACATAAATTAATTTCCTAAAATGCATCTTCTGGCGAAGTTAGCCACAGAATGCATTGAACGTCGACCTGTAGAAACGATATCAATTTCCGAAAACAGTAGAGTGGAAACGTGTTTGACGTGCTGAATCACGTGATTGACAGGAGAGCCGCATGAAAATGCACGACACTTGCAGAATTGTTAATCCGATAAACAAGACCGTGTGAAATTGCTTGATAATGAACATCGTGTGAAATTGCACCGTGTGAAAATGCGCGTAATCAGTCCTACTAATTCATCTATGGTAAAACTCTTGTAGGCTCGAACGTATTCTGAACGTGTAGCTCATAAACGTGCTACATACTGGTCACAGGTGTCCTTTCATGACCTAAGGAGCATCGGTACAAATCTGCCTTCACATTGGGGGGACGGGTAACACCGTTCCCGTATTATATATATATATATATATATATATATATATATATATATATATATATATATATATATATATATATAAGCGATGTTCAAAATATTTATGAAGTTGAAAAACAATACTCTGGAGGATCAGGGGAGCAGAATTGTCTTCAGTGGCGTATTTAGGGGGCTATCTGGCTCAAGCTCCCCCCGAAATAAATTTGTTAGTTTTTCAAATTCCATGTACACGTACAACAATAACACTAGTTAACAAAGGTTTTGTTACATAAAAGGAAATACCTGTTCTTAAAGGAACTTTTCGCGCTGAATTCGAATATGCACTCGGTTTTTCTCCATCACGTACGATTTTCCCGTAACAGAGGGATTTTCGGGAAAATCCCTCAAAAATTTCCCTTTTAGTTTATTTTACACCCCAAGATCTTGTCCCCTTGCATATACTAACATAGAAATTATACCTAAGTATACTTTGATTCATATTTAACAAACCCTCCAAGTTTCGTAATAATAGCTTTATTCTTTCTAGAGAAATAAATATGTTTGTATGTATACTGTGTGTACTGTTTATTGCACATTATAGTAATGCTTTCAAATCTCTTAAGTTGAGGTAAAACGTTTTGCTTTATTACCACAAACACATATATAAAATATAATACAATATAATTTACAAGTGTGACAATAATACAAATGTACCAAAAGGTCATGAAAAGACAATCAAAACTATCACAATATATGAAACTTCCATTGGGTTACAAAAACGTACACTACTTCCTTCTTTTGTAAGAAATGTTGCATTCTCTAACAAGACCCCAACAATAGTCCCCATCATTGAAGGATCCCATCGTCCCTGGTACCTTTTCTCCATTGCCACTATATCTTGGTGGAATCTTTCCCCCTTTTCGTCGCTGAGAGCACCTAGGTTAGCAGGAAAGAAGCTGAGGTGGGAGTGCAAAAAGTGGATTTTTAAAGACATCCTACAACCCAACTCTTTGTATTTCTGTATCATGTCCTGTACGATTTCTGTGTAACTCTCAGCTTTGTTATTACCCAGAAAGTTGCGCACAACACACTTAAATGCTGTCCAGGCAGCTAGCTCAGCACTGTTTAACTTGCTGTCAAAGCTATCATCAAGCATTAATTTTCTAATTTGGGGACCAATAAACACTCCCGCTGAAATCTTAGCATCACTCAGATTAGGGAACTTATCTCGCAAATACTTGAAACCTTCACCAGATGTGTCCATGGCTTTGACAAAGTTTTTCATAAGTCCTAACTTGATATGAAGTGGCGGTAGTAATATCTTATTAGGATCTACCAAAGGAGCGTATTTGACGTTGCATTCTCCAGGTACGTAATTCACTCTAGGTTCCCATTCCTTCACTTCATAATGTTTGTCATCAGCTCGGCTATCCCATAAACATAAAAAACATTGATACTTCGTGTAACCGCACTGCAGTCCTAATAAAATACCAACTACCTTGAGATCACAACATATTTGCCAACAATGGTCCTTGTAATTTATAAGATTTAGCGAAGTTGACATGGTGTCATAGGATTCCTTAATTTTCACTGAGTGCGCAAGTGGTATAGGTTTTTTATTTCCATTATGTAAAAGGACAGCTTTAAGGCTGACCTTTGACGCGTCGATAAATAACCTCCATTTTTCTGGAACGTAAGAAATTCCTAGCTCCGCCATCAACCCATTTATATCCGTACATACGCACACATTATCTTGCATTGAGAAATAGCTTGAAAATTGAACATGCCTTTTCCTGTACACTGATATGTTCGTTTCTGCATCCAATAAGTTCCACTGCTGGAGCCTTGATCCCAGAAGTTCCGCCTCTTGTTTTGTCAGGTGCAAATCACGGACTAGGTCATTAAGTTCACATTGCCGGATGAAATGTGGCTCGCGAACACAGTCAGGGATGAACGTTGGATCCTTGGATGTACATGTTGATGTCGATGGTTCATCAAGGTCATGATCACCATCAGAGTCTTTTGGCCATATCTCTTCCCAGTTGGTAGGGGGCTCGGGAAGTGGAAGTTCATCCCCGTGCGGAATAGGTCTAATTGCGGATTTAACGTTGGGATAACTTATTGTGTATTTGCTTTTTTTAGAATGTCCCTTAACTACTGTGAGACAAAAATAACAATCATCCAGATGGTTGGTGGGTTCTCTCCACACCATTGGTACAGCAAATTTCATGAACCTCCGTTTCCCTTTGGCCCATGCAAGTAAAGTGACGTAGCACGACGCACAAATTATGTTGGGTGCCCAAGTTTTGTCCTGATCTCCCACACGACATCCGAAATATATATAATATGCTAGTTTCACCGATGGCGTAATGGATCTACACTGTCCTTTAACTACAAACTGGCCACACACATAACAAAAACTATTTGGTGAGTTAACACACGAACGCCGTCCTCTTGACGCCATTGTACTGATCACAAACTAAACTTCTGGTCTTAGTTGGGTATAATGCCGTTAAGATCAAACATGAAAGCACTCTTAGCAGCAAAGACAACTTTGAAAGTGAAGTAGTGTTAAACCACACGTCACTATAAAAATGTACAAAACTCCCTCACCAGGTGTCAAGAACACAAGAAAGAAAGAAATGCGCGGGGGTAGGGGGGAAACGATACCGTAGTGGAAAATTCAGACTGCATTAGTTCATTGTTGTCAACAATGAGTCTGTATTCCATTCTTTCTTTCTTTTGCATTCTGTTACATTTGATAACAAATATTGATAGCCATTTCATGAACAAAATGAAAATACATATACTGTACTTTTAAAAAAATATACGTTGGAAGTACATTCTATTTTTATACACGTTTCTAATTTACAGAGAGCAATACAAGTGTGTTGTTGACTATTGTAAATATTCATTTTTATGTCTGTGTTTGTAGTAATAAAGCAAATCGTTTTTACCCCAACTCAGGAGATCTGAAAGCATTACTATCAGGTGCAATAAACAGTGCACACAGTATACATACAAATATATTTATTTCTCTAGAAAGAACAAAGCGATTTTTACGAAACTTTTAGGGTTTATTAAATATAAATCAAGGTATACTTAGGTATAATTTCTATGTTACTATATGTAAGGGGACAGGAGCTAGGGGAATAAAATATCTGTAAAAGGGAATTTTTTGAGGGATTTTCCCGAAAATCCCTCTGTTACGGGAAAACTGTACGTGATGGAGAAAAACCGAGTGCATATTCGAATTCAGCGCAAAAAGTTCCTTTAAGATCAGGTGATTTTTCTCATGTAACAAACAAAAAGTTTAAATTTGTTAACTACTGTAATCATTCTTATCAGCAAAAAGTACTTTTCAAATCGGATTATTGGGAGAGCCTCCAGTTACAATAAACTGTCCCCACATTTCCCGGGAATTTGTGTCCGTACCTACAGCTGAGTCAATTTTCCAGCATGAGGAGAAGGGCATATCATACTCTGGCAATTATTGCAATTTGTGCCCAAGTAGTGGAAGTGGAATTAATACATATTGATGAGACTACTAAACGCACTACAGCACGAAGTTCAGTTTGAAATACTACAGAATACGATTCTTTTTTTAAAATGGAAAAGCAAAGAGAAATCAATTTCATCGTACATTCCTTGGTGGCAGTCGGATACAAATCATCACACTTACTCCAAAAAGCACTTTTCACGTTAGATTCTTGGGGGGACAGTCCCCCATGTGCAAGATTGGGGGGACATGTCCCCCTCGGCCCCCCAGGATTTGCGCAAGTGCTAAGGAGACAAAAGTGAAGGAAAATTGGCAGGAAGGGTAAGAAATAAAACGCAGGTAATTTCTGAGAAGTCTCTAACCACTCAAAGCCGTTTGGTTTTTCAAAGAGGTTAACAACGAGAATAATATGGAAAGTGACAGTAACTGGCGAAATGCCTAAGTGATAAACAGTATGAATTTATTTCAGGAGAGAGGAATGATCAGCATCCCAGGTGCAATGGAAATACAGATGCATATAAAAGTACTGAAAATTTTGGCCCTAATATCCCTACGTTAAGCGAGTAGAAGGGGGACGCGGTGGCTCTGTGGTAGAGCGTTCCCCTTCTGGTACTTGTTGTCCCTGGTTTGTTCCCGACTCGCGCCTTATGGACTTTGTGGTGGACAAACACCGCGCTTGTGGGCTTTCTCGGGGTTCTTCCGTTTCCTCCCACTTTATTCATTTCACCATTTCATTCATTTCTCATCATCACCGTCTCCTCTAGCCTAACCGTCTTAAGCGTGGGACGTAAAACTCAAAGTTTTAATTTGCGACAGTCAAAAGTCAAACTAAAAACTAAAAAAATAAAATAAAATAAAATAAAATACATGAAGTGTTATAATGCATCATGACGCATATATTCACGATTTTACCTCGGTGTTAGTCTCTTCTTCCCTTGGAAAATATCCTGTAGGCATTTTGATACGAACGCTTCCTTAAGATTCTCTTGCATGTGTGTCAGTCCTTTACTCCCGTTGGTAAAAAATCATACGGGGATTTCTGATGCTAACGCTCCCTTATCAAAATTATACTACTCAAAATAGTCACCAATCAGAGTGATATATTTCCTTCAACTTTAAACCAGTGCCCTAATAAATCTCTTAGCTCGGTGGTTCGGAACCTCTAATCAGTGAGTTGGCCATTTCACAGAAGGTATTTGTAAAATCTAAGCTGATTGCCAGAAATCATAACAACGGGTCTCCTAAAATTTACTTATATATATGGTTCTGCGTAGTATTATCTCCTCGAACGTCTTTATTACAGTAATGTCTATCCCCCTTATCTATGAACATTTGAGTAAAAGTATTAAAGTGAAACGAACCAGTCTATTAGATTTTTCAACCGCATCAAAGACATATTATTATAAACTTTTGATAATTAACATAATGATACAGGGATCATTTGTAATTCTGCATTCAAGAACCCAGCGCAAGAACCAATACTTTTTAAATATCAATTGCTTTTTAAGAATGGTTGTAGCAAATCAACACAAGTTAGTTACATATCTGACAATATAAAATGTACACTAATCACATATCGTCGCTTGAATAATGAATAACGGTATCTTAGATTTCATTATTTTACTTTACCGAATTTGCACCTTTTCGTAAATTTTCCAAATCGGCTTCAACTTTGACATCTCTCTTCTCATCAACACAGTATCTCAGTACCTCCGTTGCCTATAATTTTCACAGAATCGTAAAATCATATCATGCAGCACCAGTGTTAATTAAAAATAGCAAATTTGGAGATATGCTTTTTGGTTACTCCAACTTGGATATACAAATTGAATAACAGGGTAATTCAAGTGTTCAGTAATAAGTAATACGAGCTTCAAACTGCGGGTGCCGAGGCCCTTTGTATGGATGGACGGTGACTTGAACCACTTCAAAATTGTAAGTAAAATTGTCCAAATACTTCCAAGTCTGCCAAACTACATGTCTTCTTTGAGTATCAACCAATAAATATGTGCTTTCAAAGTTGAGATAGAAGTGTGTATGTCAATACAAACATTAATGTTTGAACGAAATCGTAAATTTTCTTTGACGTTCGAGTACGCCTCACTTTGGATTTGTACTTTCACATAAAACGCGATGGTGTGACGTGGTTTTATATCGATAGTTCTTGTTTTCTCTTTCCTAAAGTTATAGTGAAACATGTACACATCTTTTCTTTCTTTCTTTTCTCTTCTTCACGGAACATTGACTTCCCAAGAGTTCTTCCTTTGAGCATTCGTACATGTTCCTTCTAGGAAGTCTTTTTCCTCTCTTCCAGGAATTGGAAGCGAGATGTTTGTGTATAAGTGAATGATTGAATGAAGGAAAGAAAGAAAGAAAGAAAATATTGAGGTTTGTAGATGGATTGAATGTGTTCGTGGTCGTCATGGAGATAAGCATCGAGTTCTGTCCCCTGAGAGAAAAAGAAGGGAAAGGAAACCTTCTAACTTACTTTTACCTGTTTGTGTTCTGCCAAACTTCACTAGTAAACAAGCGTATAGAAAGTAGACTCTATTTACGGAGATCCCGGGATATACTAGAACTTGAATCCACAAAGTGGGGTGGTGTATATTTCCTTAAAGCTTGGGTCAAGGTAAGATCAAAACCGGTTACCAAAATTGGTCTTATGCATTCCGCTTGGGGGCAGCACTTTACTCATTTTTATTAAGATCTTTAAGCGTGTCTATAATATCCGTTGCAACCCCGAAAAATCTGAAACGGTGAGACAGATATAAAAACAGAAAAACACGTCTTTTGCTTGTGTCATGTCATCATTTCAAAAGTACAACGTATCAAAGTAAACTAAATTGCCCCAGGGTCTCCCGAAGGGTCCCAGACGGGGTCCAACTCAAAATTTTTAAATGCAAAGGGGGGTCAGGTGCATATCGTATAAAAGTTCGTGTTAAATGAAAGAAGATAAATCAAGTCTCGACTCTCTACGATGAGTCTGTGCAAAATAGCTTTGGGTCAAAATATCAACACAACCTTCATAGCATAGTATATGGCTAATCGTATGAATCTGAAACAGTGGGATAGGTGTAAAAACCAAAACACGGATATGTTATTATTTCAAAAGTATAATAATTCAAAGTAAAAAAAAAGTTGGAGGTTCCCTCGGAGGGTTCCAGATGGGGTCCAACTCGAAACGTTGAAATGGGAAAGGGCTTCAAGTTGAGTTTCGTATGAAAGCTGATGTTAAATGAAAGATGAAACAAGTCCCCACTCTTGATGATATGCCTGTACAAAATGGCAGTGGATCAAACTGTCAACACAAGTGTGTTGAAACATTCTAGATTTTTTTTGCACCTGTTTCACCATTTCAGATTAATAGGAATGGGTATAGACTTTTCAATGACGTTTATGTTGTCATCTTGACCCACCGCCGTTTTGCACAAGCTTATCATCAAGAGTCGAGACTTTTTCAGCTTCCACTTAACATCAGCTTTCATACGATACTCAACTTGAACACCTTTTCCATTTCAACATTTTGAGTTGGATCCCGTTTCGGACCCTGCAAGCGAACCTAAAACTTTTTTTTTCACTTTGAGTCATTATACTTTTGAAATAATAACATATCCGTGTTTTGGTTTTTACACCTATCCCACTGTTTCAGATTCATACAAGTAGTCATGGACTTTGGAATGAAGATTGTGTTGATATTTTGACCCAAAGCTATTTTGCACAGGCTTATCGTAGAGAGTCAAGACTTTATTTATCTTCTTTCATTTAACACGAACTTTTATACGATATGGACGTTGACCCCCTTAGTATTTAAAAATTTTGAGTTTGACCCCGTCTGGGACCCTGCGGGGGACGCTGGAACAATTTATTTTACTGTGAAACGTTGTACTTTTGAAGTGATGAAAGGCGTGTTTTTCGTTTTTTCTGTTTTCATATCTGTCTCACTGTTTCAGATTTTTCGGGGTTGCTACGGACTTTATAGACACGCTTAAAGGTCTTAATAAAAATGAATAAAGTGCTGCCCCAAGCGGAATACATGAAACCTCCACAATTTTAGTAACCGGTTTTGATCTTAAATTGTCCCAAGCTTTTAGGTAATATATAAATCATCTCCACTTTGTGGGTTCAGTTTCAAGTACATTCCTGTCAAGGATTTTGCTATTTTTACTACTATAGAAAACTTAAAGTACCTTTTATCGAAGAGAGATCACTAAATAGTACAAGTAAAATATGCGTACTTACTTACCTTTTAGACTTTCAAAACATCCAATGGATAAACATGGGAAGTCTTGTAGAGTGACTATGTCTGTCCCTTTACCTATTAATAGATAATTGTCATCATCATAAATATTCTGTCTTCATTAGCAAGTCACTTGCTGCAACTGAGAAGCTTTCATGCTCCATGGTCTTCCGCTAACCTTTTCATATTAAAGTACGGTTTTTCTGTTTTCAAATTGCCACTAATTGTAGTCTTCTTCGCCTCCTCCCTCCCTTTCCTGACACCATACCCTCTAGCATGTCCGTCATGATACAGTTCCTTCTTAACCAATGCAGGAACTAAATTCTTTTCATTTTGTGAATAATCTCTAAAATTGTTTTTTTTTTCTCCCCAATCACTTACAACACCCTTTCATTTGTTTTCCTCTATACCTAGCTAATTCCTTGCATTCTTCTCTACACCCAGATTTCGAAATCTTCCAGTTGTTTCTCGTCATTTTTGCGTAATGTCCATACTACTGACTCATACGGTACAATTCTCCACAGGTCCCACAAATAGTATTTTCTTCCTCCTAATGGCTTTTTATCCCTATTATTTTCTTTACTTTTATTTCACGTTCACATTCCAACACTACTAATACTACCTAGGTATCGAAAACTAGTTACTTGTTCTCTTTTCACAGCTTCTACATCAATATTTGCTACCGGCTCCTAACATTCCGCTACTGACAGATATCACAGAAAAAATGATAACACAAACAATAAGTTATTCATAATTTTGGAAAGGATAGGTCCCAACAATAGGTTCCATCTCACCCTTTAACTCTGTATTCACACCAGATGAGGTAGAAATCCACTACCACTCCCCGTTTCACTATTGACCTCCATAGGGTAAAACGGCAATATCAAGGGTGGACGTGTTAGAGGTAAGGAGGTTGTAATTGATTCAGTGTTCAAAGAATAGATTTTATCTACATCCAAATATTTTTTTATGACCGGAAATGGTACAGGTCCACTTCCACTTCTGTTTTTAATATTGCTATCTATAGAGCTGAAGAAATTAAAGATAGCAATAGACTGTTTTCTGTTATGGATTTACCTAACAATAAGGTTTAGTTCAACCCTTAATTTTCCTACTCAAACCGCATTTAGTACAAACCTACAATTTTTGGTATATATATACAGGGTGGTAGATAACTCCACCGACAAACTTTGGGAAACGATTCCTTATACGAAATGAAAGAAAAAAATTCTAATAAACATGGGCCGAAAAATGCCTCCTTTCAGAGTTATGATCCATTGAAAATTCGAAAAATCATTTTTCAAAACTCCCTAACTTACAAACTATAGGTCCTATCCCAAGGTGTTTAAGGAATTACATTCGAACTGGTATACGCTCTATCTAAATATCCATGTTTCAGAAGTCACCGGTACCAGGGAAACGAATGCACCTTTAGTACTTAAAGGAGCATCCCCATGCTTCAACTTCCTTTTCACAGTATATATTTGAGAGAGGGAGAGAAGGGGTGTTGTGATACAGATTTCGTGTAGCATAATTAAGTTCTGCTTCTTATCTTAGTATCTATGCAAACCGAAAGTGACAAAAATTAACTGTGTAGAAATCTGTACGATTTCCTGTTTTCACTCTGATCAACTTCTTGGAGGGAAAAAAGCTGTGATATATATCTAGAATTTATTTTCCGCATTGATTCAGCATTCGAAGAACGGGTCTATTTCAGACCTTATCCGCAATCGGAACTTACAAATCTATCATTTCCAGTTTGTCCATGGTTTGGAGCTGTACCATAGTTTAAGAGTGTTTGAACTGTACTGTTACTGCAGATATATAATTTACTTACCTACGCTCCTAGAGAAAGCTCTTTTTTCTGTTTTTAAGGAAAAGTTCGTAGTAACGAAGACCTTGGACAGAGATTCTTTGGAAGTAATTCCAAGCATAATATCCCTCTTTCATGAATAAACTTCGTTACCTAATGGCATCGGAAGTCCCGTAACAAAGAGAAATAAATGGCAATTAACGGAAAACCAGGAAGTTGTATATATATACACTAGCAGCGTTCACCCCGCTTCGCTGGGGTCACCCTGGAACGCAATAAACCTTGTTAATGAGATAATTTTTACTTTTTCGCTTTCAAGTGATATGATAAAAACCATAGTAGATTGCAGTAAATGTTAACATTATATCGCCTGTCATTTATGTTAACCCGCCGAGTGACACGGTCATGCGGGTTGCATATAAATACGTTTGTTTTTACCTATGATGAACTAACAAAGGATTTGTACGTTATGGACACTTGAATGGTCAATTATCTCAAGACACTGGTAATTGAAAATTAAAGTGATATGATAAAAACCATCTAGGGTCCAAATCCTAATAACCCCCCAAAAATGAAAGAAATTGGTTCAGCCGTATTAGCGTGATGAGGGAACAAAGGATTTGTGCGTTCTCTTTTATATATAAGATATATATATATATATATATATATATATATATATATATATATATATATATATATATATATATATATATATATATATATATATATATATATATCTTTTGATCGTGCATCTTGTTAGCAAAATAATGAGCTTGTAGTATGCTTTCAACAACGCTAACTAGAAACAGAGAAATGGAAGGTTACATACACTGAAAGAATCTTTTCGTTCCGTTACAAGGTGAAGCGGGATCCTTTTACCTATAATTGTAAACAAGGAATAATAAGATGGTAGTAAAGCAGTTCCTATGTTTTTTGAGACAAATTTCACAAACGACAGAAAAGTTTTATGGTTTATATTCTACCGATGATGAAAGAGAAGAAAGTGTGATAAAAGTCGATTTAGAGGCTTCAACGAATCTAGTTGCTTCCTACCGAGATCACGAAAAACTATTTTTGAACGTCTGTCCGTTCGTTTGTTCATCTCCATATTATGTATTTGCTTGTAGGACATATCATTCAACGTATTCGCATCTACCTTTAAATATCAGATTCTCATAAGATTTTCCAGGGAAAGAATTTCAAATTTTCTTTCCTACATTCAAGAATAAGAGCATTTTCTGGAGAGGGAAAACAATAAATTTCGTCAAAAGGAGCATTGATGATACTGTTCTTGTAGCCAGAAGGTCTGTTTGAAAAATACACTTGAAAATGTTAACTATTGTTCTCCGATATAGACTGTGCATATACGAGTAGAAAGGACAATACTTCAGAATGAAGAATGTATGAAGATACTGTTGTCATAAGAACGTTGATTACTTGTCATAAGTATACGATTTTTAAAGGTTTACACTGAATACTGAGATTATATTAATTAACCTTATTAATGAAAGATAAAAATAGGAGAATAATGTTCATGACTTTATACAGTAAGATAGCTGCAGTTAAGGAATACGTATTACCAGTGTTCGAAGTGGAAAAAAAGAAGAGACGGTACGTTTAATTATGATTTTGACTTGACATATCGTCTCTCAAATGTTGAAATACAGTGAGGGTATGTTGCCTAAAATATTGCATTTCTACTTACAGAACGACTGGAAACTTCTGGAGAGTTTCTCTTTAGTTACGACGGGGAAGGGACATAGAGAGACTTTGATCCCTCGCCAAGAACTTTCTGAAAAAAGAAAAAATTAATAAAATATTTCCTTATGTTGTATTATAAAGAATTACACACAAACATTCTCTAAAACCGAGTTTTTATATTAACAATTTCCTGCGGGGAAAATTCCTGGTACCTCACTTGACTGAGGGGTATTCCAAACCCTGGAAGAATCGCCCCCACAACAGACAACCCCTAAATCCACTCATGCTCAAAGCACGACATTTATATGAATTTAGACAAGGAGACCACACACACACATACATACGAAAGAAACAATTCAATATGACACATCAAAATATTAACTTGATAACCGTCTTTGAAGACACCTCATTTTAGAAACAAAAGGTAGTAAAAATAACAAAAAATGTCTGTCAACTTAGAAATTAGTTCTACGTAAGAAATAAAATTCTTTTACGTGCAAAGTTATTCGTCAATTACTGTGTATAAAAATGAATTTATTAGAGATATTTAGCATCTACTCTCCCGCGAAGGTATGTCTTCATCACTGAAAAACTAGGGATGGCCACAAAGTTCCGGTTCCGACGGAACTAGTTCCGCGAGAAACCGGTTCTTGGAGATCCGGTTTTAGAACCGGTTCCATACCTGGATCCGAAAACCCGGTTCCAGAACCGGATCTTAGGAACCGGTTCCAGATCTGGATCTGAAAACCCGGTTCCAGAACCGGATCTTAGGAACCGGTTTCAGATCTGGATCTGAAAACCCGGTTCCAGAACCGGATCTTAGGAACCGGTTCCAGACCTGGATCCGAAAAACCGGTTCTAGACCTGGATCCGAAGAACCGGTTCTAGACCTGGATCCGAAAAACCGGTGCTAGACCTGGATCCGAAAAACCGGTTTCAGACCTGGATCCGAAAAACCGGATCTTCTAGAACCGGATCCGTTCAGACCCGAAAACCGCATACCGTCACACTTCGACCACTGCGTATTACTCATATAGTTAAGAAGATATATATATATATATATATATATATATATATATATATATATATATACGTATTATCCGCTCAGTGATATTAAGTAATTGACAGCTAAACGTCAGTCTACTGCTACCACTCTCTTTCTTTCTTTCTTCGTCTGCCTGTCTGCCTATCTCTCGATAGGACAAAATCAAAGGTATTTCAATCTATAGATTTTATAAATTAGTATTTCGTTAAAATCCTATACTATGATATAACTCATTTTTCTGGGTGGCTCAGCGGTAGATCGCTTACATCTGGTGACTGCGATTCTTGGTTTGATTCCCTTCCAAGTAACTTTGTGGTGGACAACATTGCATCTTTGGATTTTATCGGGCACCCCTGTTTCCTCCCACATCCTAATTCTTTCATCATCGTTCACTTGCTGTAATTATCTTCTCCCTTAGCCTAAAGGGCATAATCTTAGGACGTTGAAATGAAAGAAACTATTTTTTCTGGGAGAATTCAAAAAGGAATATTCTACTCTTAAGGCTAATTCCTTTCAAACATTACTTAGACGATTATCTTTGGCATTTCATTAATAACCTTACGATGTGACATAGTTCATTTGTACTGTAGAAGTTCACAATGGAAGTAGTTTACTTTTGGTGGAGAGTTCTTTCCAGACGACTTTCTCCAAAATGGTTCAGACATATATATATATATATATATATATATATATATATATATATATATATATATATATTAGTAAATAAATGTTTCACCAATAACTCTACATTAGGGAATGTCATTTCCCATTAAGAATTGAACACTTTTCTCAATAGTGAACCATGCGATTTTACATACACTTCATACAGGAATATTCCCATAACTAAGAGCTCCTTCATGGCTAAGTGGTTAGCGTTTGCGGCTTTGGCGGGGGAGACCCGGTTTCGATTCTAGTTGGGAGCTCATGTGGCTCGGATTCCACGTTAATCACTAGTTCCACGTCTCATATAGCCTGGCTGCTGAAAGGGACGTTACGCACAAAATCAATTCAACTCATTTCAATAATAATTCTTTAATGTGGTCTAATTTTTAATGTGAAATACACAGAGGGTCACTTTCCCTTGGGGTTGGGTTTCTCTTTAAGGAGTTTTAAAGCTACGAGTATATTAATGAGATTCCATAAATAAGTATTCATTGATAATTCTACTATGTTACATAAATCTTTTCTTATGAAAAGAAAAAAAAAACAAGAGATGGTTTACGCGTGCGGGTAAGGCTTTTTTTCCCCTGAAATACGACTCATGTGATTTTATCCATATTTCATTAAAATAATTGATTAATAGTCCTAAAATGTGGTATAAGTCAATCTTCCAACAACATTTAGTTTACATTTAGGTCATATTCTCTTTGGACGAAATATCTCGGAAATGTGTTACAATTTGGTTTGAGGTTCGTAAATGTTTAGTTAAGAACTGCAGCGTAATTTTAATTCTAGAAATTGGAGCGAGAAGGTTTAGTGCTGTGGCCTGTAACTTTTATTCAGTCAAATTTTTCTTGGTATATGAAAGGTCATATTTCATGATGGCAGTTTGTGCATCCTTATAAAAGAATTAATTTCTTTATAAGATTAAATTAAATACATTTGGTCATAAAAATAAAATAATCAGATCATACTTCCTAATATCATTGTCAGGCTTTCTAATTGATTTTTAAAATGATCTTTGCTTCTATTTTTATACTTTGATTAAAGTGCATATCATTAGTAGGAAAAGAGAATTTTGATTTTTTTTTCACAAATAAGAAAAAAAGCGATTGGGCATTTTCAAATGATTTTGAAAACATATTTCGCACTTAGGTTGAGCTTGATTTTTATCATTACATTTCTATTTAACACTACAGTACTCACATGAAATTGTTGAAACATGAGTGCTCGCGCGGATTATAATTGTAGTCCATTTGATAAATATATATATATATATATCTCAGTTGTTATTCAATTGGTATTTTTTACATTATTTTTGTGGGTTTTCACAAGCAATAAAGAACACATTTCATTGCAAACATTTTGTTTTTTAATACACAAAAAGATTAGAAGCCAAAACTTTAGAATGCGTATACAATTTACTATATTTTTGTAAATATTCGTTTATTTTCTTGCTATTTGATTAAAACTTGAAATAAAAGAGGCAATTTGCATTTAAAGTGTTAAAAACTGTTATAAAAAGTAAAAAGAAGTTGTTAAATTGTTTGCAAGTTTAACTTTTACAATTGAAAACAAGGTCAAAAGTAGGCAAGATTTTGGGTGTTTCAGTCAGTACAAAGAGTGTGCTTGTAGTCAGAGCAGATCCACTTACTGCACCTGAAACATCTTTTTTGGGTACCCTTGTTTCTTCATCTTCCACAAAAAGGTTTGATAAGTTCCATAGCCACAGATTGCAGGAAGTCTCTACGGTTGATCATAGGATCATTGTTATTTGCTTTGAAAACAATGAGAGCGTTTACTTCAGCAACGTTTAACACGTGGAAGAAGAGAGTGAGTGGCCATCTTTGCGAATTCTGGCTGTATCACACTGGCGACACAATTTGTCCAATATATCAACTCCAAATTAATGTTGTTCTATGGAATAATAACTATGCACTGTAGGTATGATGTTATGACGCTGTGTTCGCGTATTTCTTGGGTGCACTGGACCAATATACTATCTGGTAATTCTGTCTTTCCAATTAAAATTCTCCGTGCAACCTGTCTTCCTGGATAACACCGTCCCTTTCTTCATCTTCTATTTCTTCCAAATCGTCACTACCACTTTCTTCAGAGTCACTACTCGACAACATCGTCCTCTAATTCATCTTAGTGTTCTATACTCAAAACACTTTCGTCGTCTCTTTCAGTTTCTGTTAGCCACTATCGTATCTGTTCTTCCTCTGACATTTTAAACTAACGTATATATCACATATATTTGAGCGAAGAATGTGAAATAATACATTCGAAACGAGAACAGTTAAAACGTTAGCCAGAAAACAAACTATCACGTTAGTACTCGCACGGATTACAATAGTAGTCCATGCGAAAATAACAATCCGTATAATATCAGTGCGTTGACTTTGGGTGCTATCATTCGACTAATGGTGTTCTAGAAATGGGGGAGGAAGGTAGACGACGGTAATGAATAAAGTGTGGTATGAGGAGAAGGTGAAGGATTTAGTGGATGGACAGTATGAATTAGTTGACAAGAAGAAAGAAGAAATTATAGAATAATTAAAAGAAGAATGTAAAAGGAAGGGACTTAATAAATGGATGAATGAAGATGGAAGAGTGCCAGTGTTAAAGGGTTTTCCAAAAATACACAAAAAGGAGCAAAGCTTAGGCCAGTTATGGACTGTAGGAATAATTATTTGGAACCGCTAAAAAGTGAATTGAAACCAGTGTTAGAGTGGGTAAGAGACAGACAAAAGACTTCGGCAGTTAAAGACTATAGAGAAGTAATGAACTACACCAGTAATGCTAAAATTAATAATGATTGTATTTTGTTTAGTTTAGATGCTAAAACCATGTTCCCTAGTCTAAAGAGAAGTGCTATACTTGATACGAATAAGAGAGTAATGGGGGAGAAGCTGTTAAAGGTTTCAAATGGGAGAAAGTTAGAAAAACCCTCAACTTAATATGGGAGTTTCGTTTCTGTAAAGTTAAGAATGACATATATAGGATTAAGGATGGTTTAAGTATACGATCTATAAGTCCGGTGTTGTCTGATATCAATATGAACGTGCGGGAGAAGGATGTAGAAAAAATAGATAAAAAAGGTGTCATTTATTGTAAAAATTGTAAGGATTGTGATATGAAATATATTGAGGAAACGGGGAAATTATTGAAAGAAAGAATTAAACAACATAAAAGTGATGTGAAATATGGCAGAGAAACTAACGCAATCTTTTAGACACGTAAAACAAAAGGGACATGATGTGAACTGGGAACAAGTTATTATGCTGGAAAGGGAAAAAAAGGTTGTGGCCGAGAAAGTGGAAAGAGACCTGGTGGATAGAAAAGGAAGGGAATGTAAACTTAATGAATTGTACCAAGGTTATCAACATTAATAAAAAATGGAGAAATATTATTCATAAATACAGAAAAATGTATGTGAATTAATGTATTCAATGGTTGTTTCTTTCTGGTAGAATGTTATATTTTCCCATTGGTCAGTTCAGATAAATTTCCAAGCTTCTGATTCGCTGTTTGAACGGGCCAATGAGAGAGAAGATAGGGAGATGAATTCTGGTTATATACTTGAGTAGTTTTTTTTATCACCTAGTGTGCGTCTGATGAAGATTTTGGCTAGAAGATCAAAACGTCACATGTAAATGTGTTTCTAAATTAAGTAAGTACAGTCTTGTTCAGCAGTGTGTTTATTTTTGAAACATATGTATGATTATCGTTTTACATATTTTAAGCTTCAAATTCTTCGACAAAATTCGCGACGATAAAAATTTTGAACTGAATAATAACACAAATTCCTTGCTTTTAGTCGACATCTAATTTACTTTATCGGAAGTATTATTTGATATGTTGATGCATCCATAATTTGCAGTATTGCGATCTCAGCTAACTTCCATGTATTTAGTTTATTTTGCATTTACTTCTAAACCTGCAAGTGTTTAATAAGGCCTCTGCATATCTTTCAATTGTTCTCCTATCATCACCAAACGCATACGCTTGGTTATAAGTAGCATTGCTTAATGTAAGGATAATAATTTGGAATATTCATTTTAACAGATTGTAACATTGAGCCTCGGTTAAGTTCATTAAAGAAGTTGCGGAAGTCAATTTTTAAAATGCTTTCACTTCAGTATGGGGAGATGAGTAGTACTTTCTGGCAGCATGTACTGCTGATTCTGCTCCGAATGGTATAGAAACTCCTAGTTGGTGTTGTGATAGTATATTAATTAATGCATCGTTTCCGGAAGTAGATAATTTTTGCTGATAGGCGTCTCCAAACATTGCCAACAGCTATCGGGCGATTCCACCGCTTTTCCTCTTCAGTGCTGTAATAGAGGCTCCAACAAATGATCGTAAAATGGTAGGCATTTTCCCAGTCATAATTAAATGGATAAATTCCCAGATGGATGTGATTAAGCGTTCGTTTGAATCAGTCTTGATTTAAAAGTAGATCTTTTAAGATTGAGGGACGGAGATCATCCATTCCACCTGCTGAACCAGAGGGGAAGGATTTTATGGCCTTTAATAACTCGAAAGAAGATACTTTAGTTACTGTAGTCGAGTCCTCAGGTGGTTCAGGATTGTGGAATAAGTGAGAATGGGCTGGATGTTTTCCTTTAAGAGCGTATAGTACTGACGTATCTCGTGTAGCCACAGTGTCATCAGATATCAGTAGTCTGATAGCGCCACGTGTATCATCATCTGCTAATTTTTGTTCTTTGCTCTTGGTGTTGAGTGAACTGGATTTTTGTGGTTTGTGAGATTCGTGTGTCCCTCGATGCTGCTTTGTTAATACTTCACGATGATCTTCCCTCCAGTTACTGACTCTGCGTTATCCAAGTGGTGAGATTATTTACTTTCTCAGAACGC
Organism: Thermobia domestica; assembly: GCF_964235325.1. NCBI lineage: Eukaryota > Metazoa > Arthropoda > Insecta > Zygentoma > Lepismatidae > Thermobia > Thermobia domestica. The sequence continues at coordinate 17,077,317 of NC_137457.1, forward strand.
GGTGGGATGCAAAGCACTGCGTAAGTGAAAATTAGAAGGCCGATCCAAAAGTCAACAATATTAATGTTGTTGATATTACGAATTAACCCCTTCAGTGCGTAATTTTCAGATGCGAGCCGCTGTAAAAAGTGTAGTTTCTTTTTTTTTTTTTTTTGAGAACTTTGGATGTTGATTCTAAATCTGTTTCAAAATCACTTACATCAGAATCACTAATTAATAACTCTTCCTCGATGTCAGCATCGTTGAAATATTGCTTTGAAGCCATTACTGTGCTGTCTGCTCTCAAACAAAACAAAGAATGAAAACTGTATTTGACGAAGCCCAAATTCTATTTTAATTTCTTTCTTTTTCCTCTTCTTCTTTTAATTAAGCAACAATTGAAACCAGCTGAGCGCAAACTCGTTAAATATTGTCGGGATAACGTTACTCATACTATGGGCAAGTATATTCGCCATACGCAATACAAAATAGCCAAAGCAAAATGAAAACGTATATATACGCCATCCGCACAGCAGGTGCTTTTTTGAAGACACGAGTTAACTCGCCACCCACAATGAAGGACTTAAGTGACATAGAGAATCAGCTACCAATGAACGAGCACCGCGAGAGACACTACGATGAACCGGAACATTAGCCTTCAAGTGAGACTTAAGATCATTAATTTTTGGATAAAAGTTCTCAAGAGTTGCTGTCATTGAAATGTAATGTTAAAAAATCAGAAATATAGTCGGTAGGCTGTTTAAGTTTGAGGTTGTATTCCTCTTGCCTGTGTGAATGTATAAGCCTCTTTGGTTAAGAAAATGTTTATTACATTGAACACATTCCACATCATTTGAAATGCTTGATGTATCCATGTTATAGTTAAAAGCTAATATTTCAGAATTGTTGATAACATTATTGTTTCCAGGAGATTCAAAATCGACACTGTTATTTTTATATTATAAATATTAACATTTATAAATATTTTAAAGTTCCACACTATGCTACGTATAAGTATAGGAAGTCTTGTTAAAGACTAGGTGCGTCCGTTTGTCGATATGTATCAGATTAATAATTGTAGAAGATAGCAAGAAACGATTTCCTTAAGTGTATTAAGCGTCCACCAAAAAGGTTTTATATTCTCCATTAACCCTATATCCGGAAGTGTAAAAAAATGCCAGTTTGAATCTTGATCACTATAGAACATAAAGGGTAGTAGAGAGAGAGAGAGAATTGATTCATCGCATTAGGAATATATTCCTTTGCAACCCTTATCTCTCTACTAAAAATGGAAGTGATAAAATCAATTGCTACTTCCAATTTCAGTATGAATCTTTATTGAACGGAAACAGTAATAGGGAGCGACGCCAAACATATCTTGATGTTGATACAGAATCTCAAGAATTTCATCTTAGCTGTTATTCTTATATCGAATCTAAAAATATAAGAGCTGGTACTTATAGTCTTAATATTGATTCCTATGTATTAGTAAGAACTGTAAGGTATACCTAGTGCATTTTGGTATTATTCATCGTGCGGGAAACAAGTATAATTTCTGAGAGGAAAGTAAAGATGTAAACATAATTAAACGTAAGGGGAAATATGTGTTCTAAACTCAAAATTGGAAGTAATCTAGAACCATTCAACAAGGATTATGAGTGATTCGTCATTGCTACGTTGAGTCATGTGTGAGAACTACACGTTATTAATGGCAGCTACATCACCAAATCTCGCCAGTTGTGAAGTTTGGAGTGTGTTCCTGTTTGTGGAGGTATATACAAGTAAATCATCCTTCGGAGCCTTCATATTCAGCGACTTGTTCCTGTACATAAAGAAATATCTTGGTGGAAAGCACTTTGGTTTTGACGATGGGACCAGGGAAGAACTCACAATGTGATTCTAGATAGAGGTGCATTATTTTTCCGACTCTGAGACACAAACAGTTGTTACGCATTTCAACAGGTGTTTAGACAATGGTGAAATTTTATGTGAATAAATTACATATATACCTGCATATCCAATTTATCTTTCTTTGTGTTGAATACGCGTTTGTACATAAGCTTTGCATTTGTATCGTTACTTTCCTGGCAAGCTTCGTATTTCTTCTTTCAGCATTAAATTTACATAGTTTGGAATTCTACTGTATTTTCTGAATGTGAATAGAAAATAACTTGTTTTATATAGATACCCAGTTTTATAAATCTTTAGTCTGTAATTGTGCTTGATTCCAAAGTAAACATTAACCAAAACGAAAAGTAAATAATATTATATAGTAGGCATTGAATCATTATGGATGCCTTCAGACTCATCGTTTGGATTTGGAGACCTATAATTAAGGCACTGTATACACAGCAATTATCTTCTTCCCTCGAACGCTGCATAAGAGCTCAATTTGTGAAGGTAAACATGAGCGCCGATCAAAGCAATTTCCTTTTCTCTCTACTACTACGCTCCCTCCACTCCATCTTGTTGATCAAGGAACTAGGCTGGACGTCGCTTCACCAATGAAAACCACCTTGCTCTGCGTGACTGGCTAGCTGTAATCACACTTGTTTACGGATCTATTTTTAATCGTAGATGACACCAAAATGTTTAGTGGATTTTCAATTGCTTTTTCTTTGAGGTATATTGATCAAATTTTGACGAAGAAAACTCTTAAATTAATTAGGCTTCCTTATTGTTGTTACAGTGAAATCTATTTAAGATGATCATCCTTCGCTATCCACAGCTAACAGTTTACTAATGCTAAGAAACTGAAGTATGTAGCATTGAATGAAAAAGAAATGGCAAACTTATACAGTTTGGCCACAGGTCCATTTCTAAGGATGGTCAAGAGGATTTGCCCGTGCGACCACATTATGCATTCTATGAAACTTTCAGAACTTGTCTTTGTTCTTCGAAAGTGATTAACTAACACAGTGACGGTTAGCTAATTAGCAAACTTTCATTTAACAGAACATGGTGTACTAAAAAAGTAAAAGCTGTATACCATTTTTGATTACCACTCATTCTAGCTTTGGAACTTCTTGTATAAATTAAAAGAACAAATTCTGACCAAAGCACATATTAACTAATAAATAATAGCGTTACAGTTTCGGCAAATTAACTTTACCTTCATCAGACACATTATGAAATACAATTTCTAAGATTACAGCTTATATACTTCTTAAAATGAGAGGAGGGAGGGCATTCCATGAACTATTCATATTCGTCCTTTCCTTTTTAACAATTTTTAATTAATACATATGCAACTTTTAAAGATCAACTTTCACTTAAGAGCTAAACATTTAATTGACACTTGCGATGCCGTGTGTGCAACATGGTGAGGAGAGAGAAAGATAAATAAAAATAATCCAAAATGAACGATATCAGAGAGCGCTCAAATAATAGTAGAAAGTGAGTGACTAACATAACATATTGCTACAGGATGACTTTGTTAAAACTCTCTGATTTCATTTGGGTCTAGAATTTCTAACTGAAGTCAAATTTTTATGCGGTTTGTGGCAAATGATTAAGGAAGGATGGGAGATGTATGTAATTATGTTTACTGATTTAAATTCGTGCGAGGTAATATCGGTGCGTTGTGGAAATTTGAGTTTTCTTCGTTAAATGGCAACCTCGCCAATGTCAATAAGAAAAAGAAAATTGGGCTGTTATATTTGGAATTGGCTTCACAGTTCTGTGCTACTGTACGAGTATGATCAGGACAGTGACAATATTATGCTCTTTGAAGCAACTTGAGTTTATCTTTTAGCAAGTTCTTGGAGAACAGAATCTGTTGTTGTTACACAAATGACATTTAGAAACAAATTTGCCTCACGTTCGGCCCCAGAATGGAACACAATATGGTCGCTAGTGAATAAATTGGAAGAATTAGGATTACGTCCGAGTGAGACAGGGAAGCATCAGATCCCGGAGGGAGGTGTTGTGGAAGATGTCAGTTATCGACTCTTTAGGTCGTCAAGAAATCTCTCCGTTGTTTATCGCAAGATACCGGCTATATCTTTTCAACATGTGATTGATGGTTATTACCACTAACTCTTAATTATATACTCATTAACACTTAATTTGTATTCTGCAATTTCCCATCAAAAACCCAAAACAACATTCCAATTGTAAGATAAATTGGCGAATATTTGCTGTTTTTCTTGAGGCTTGGTCGATATTATCCCGCATAAATTTAAACCAGTAAACACAATCCCATAAATCTCCCATCATTCCTTGTTCACTTACCACAAACCACATGAAAATTGGACTTCAATTAGAAATTCTAGACTCAAATCAAATCCGCGAGTTTAAAAGAATCACCCTGTATTTCTTCTTAATTTAACCCAAAGAAGCGTGTAATTGATGTGAGTCTAAGATATACATTGAATCCTTCGCTGTGTTGTAATGCATAGAGATTGAAATTTTCTGGAATCTTCTTCCTTTAGAAGATCATCGTGTAGTATAGTAGACTTGGAATCACTTAAGATTCAGATTTGTATTTGTTACGTCAGTAAGTGTACAGATAAATACCATTTTAAAATTTAAATACAACCAATTACACCCAATGTCATATTTTTTCATTAATAGATCTATGTAGTTTGTAGTTTGTTATAGTTGAGTAGTTAAGCCTCAGTATATACTTATTTGTTTACTAATATTTATTGTTCCTTTTTTCAGGCGGATTTACACGAAATGGCGGTAGTTCCTGTTCTTTAATATAGGTAAATATAATTTTTTCTATCTTCTTTTCATACAGGTCTCCCCTGTTTCTATTGTATCTTCAATAAATATATAATCGATTTATTATAATATTCTTCGTAAAATAGTATGAACACAAATTGTATTAGTACACCATTATTACTATTATTATTATTATTATTATTATTATTATTATTATTATTATTATTATTATTATTATTATTATTATTATTATTATTATTAAAACATCTTCGTTTGCTACTGTCACTGTCCATTTTATCCTCTCCATCTTTCTTCAACACCACATTTCGAAGATCTCTAAATATCCTTTCTCTAGAATATACCATATACATACCTAAATTCATTAATTCTTGCAAATTATTTATGTATAATAATTAGTTTTTTTTTTTTAGCTTAACGTGTCCAAATTCACAGCTCGAACGTAAGAATGCCGATCACCATTTAATTTTCCTACACAGTATAAATTAGTTCTGGCTTAATGATTAATACCATATACTGAAGTTGATAGAGCTAAATTAAAAAAAAAAAAAACTATCCTGTGTTGGTAGCCATCATTTTAGAATCTAGCACATTCTAAACACAAACTAAACCTTATGTTGACGTTTCAAATTCCAGGATTCTGGATTCCGTATTATTACTGAGAAATTTAGAAAATCTGCAAATAAATAAGATAAAATATTTCATTTGCTGAAATGGCTATTCGGATATTGAAGTCAGAAATTTCGCAAAATAATACTAATTAGCAGCAATTATTCATTTTCATTGATTTCGTGCCAGAATACATAATATATCTTCTTCTTAACTTTTTAGCTTATTAACTATATATCATTTTCTGATGTATCTCCTCTGTATTATTTATAGACGTATTACATCAAAATTGGCCTTATTGAACAAATAATGATCACTTTTATTATTGTTAATTAAAATTATATTTTTAACTTTCTAATAATTTAAATTAGGTATAGCCATCCTCGGAGGGAGAACCGCTGGAGGAATTATCGGAGTTCTTCATTGTTCTCCGTGTCCTCTTCGTATTATCCAGTAGGTGTGGTTTTCTTCTGTCGTCTACCAATATTTATTTATAAATCGTGTAAACGAGTTCTCATAGTAGGTATGAGTGTACGAAACCTTGCAATATATAATGTAGGATATCACGTGGAACAAGTGTATCTACCAATATATACAATATTTATTACATTAATATATGTTGCGGGGGACTGTTAAATAACTTTATATCTAAGATTTCAATTTGAAATACATCTACACGATATAAAGAAACAAAAGAGGTAAATTCTTTAAATAATGAACTTTTACCAGCGTTAACTGATATCATATAAAAATGGCTGTCCGTGGTTTAAACTTTCATAATGAACTTAACGTCCCATGATTTAAATTAAAATTGCAAAACAAAAAGATCACACAAAAATTAAAAAGATAGAAATGCATATTTTTCCGCTAAATTTTTTTCTTGTGTCTTAGTTCAGGAAATATTTAATTGCAAATGTCAGATATTATATGAAGTTAAATTATATTGACTTAAATTATGATACTAGACGCTTATATTAAACTAAAAATAAAGTTTGCATTTAGTCTACCAGTATACCTCGCATGAGATGTATAACTTTCAAGAATTTTGTATGGTTATTTCCCAAATACCATTACTCCTTTAGAATGTTTGGTTACATGCAGTACGTTACACTTACTTCTTACCGTTCAAATGTGAATTCAAAAACCGACAAAAATAAAACCCCATACTGAACATATACAGCAAAAAATGAGGTGTTGAAACAACACAAAATGACTACCACTTCATCGTGTTACTTGTGTATCAATTCAACACCAAGCATATTGCCTTCAGAGCATACCAGAAATACCTCCTTACCGACTGTGGGTATTTGCATTGTTTTTTATTGTTTGGTATACGCAAAGCTTTGCCAAATATATTTCGCATTTATGGCAAGTAACTAATAACATTCTATGTTTTCTGTAATCGGTCACAATAATAATTTTGTAAACCTGTTAATCATCTGACAACAGTTACACAGATAGCAGTGTTCTGGCAGAACTTTTGCCTGTGTAACTGTTGGGAAACGATTCACAGGTTTAAAATAATACTACTGTGACCGATTACAGAAAACATACATTATTCTTTACTTGGCATAAGTGTCGAATATAGTTCGCAAAGCTATACTCATATTAAACGATAAATATGAATGCAAATTCTCTCAGGTAGTAACGAGTTATTTCTGATATCCTCGGAAAACAATGTGCGCGGTGGTGAATTAACACACAAGTAACATGCTAAAAAGGTAGTCATGTTGTGTTGTTTCAACACCTCATTATTTACAGTGTACAAATCATAAATAGTGAATGTTGTAAAGATACTTTCTTAACTTGTAAATCCACTACAAAAACAAGGGTGATACTTGAAAAATGTCATAATAAATTGACGAACATTTTTTTTTTTTTTCAAATAAGCCAATTGTTTATGGGAAACAAACATAATCCCTCCAAAAAGTTTTTGCATTTTCAGTTATGGTCAGAGGAAAGGTGAGTAATTTTTTGTACTCAACATACATGGTATTGATACTAGAACATTCATCCACCACCACGATACGATTGGCTAGCTGCTTGAAAGAAAGAAGTGGCGAACTTCGGTCTAGAAAGCCAATATTTACTGCGAGAAAAGGCAATGTAACCACACACCACCACAAAGGCATGAGTATCACAAGCTGGTTGGTCCTCTATGAAATGTTCTTCAGCAGTTTAGCTTTAGTAATATTATTTATTCTATTTTCATTAAGAGATAATGTAACATCAGTTGTAGATTTCTAAAGTTACTTGCATAGTACATCACTAAGTTACATTGAATATTCTTTAGAAACGTGTGTGTATTGCTTCACAGGTAGAGATAATCCGAGAAGCCATCGTGCCCTTAGGTTTGAGATTCGCAGAGAGTAACATTAATGTAATTTTAGATAATGAGTTGAGTTCATTGTGAGTTTAACGTCCCGTTCAGCAGGGAGGCTATATGAGACATGGACCTGCTGATCAACGTGGAATCCGAACCACATGAGCTCCCGCCGGGAATCGAACCTGGGTCTTTTAAGCCAAAGGCGTATCCGCTAACCGCTTAGCCACGAAGGAGCTCAATTTTAGATAATATAGTTGGTACATACTTTATTTAAATACTTATACATTATACTTATATATATATATATATATATATATATATATATATATATATAATACTTATACATTATACTTATACTTATATATATATATATATATATATATATATATATATATATATATATATATATATATATATATATATATATATATATATATATATATATATATATATATATATATATATATATATATATACAAACTCGGTATCCCATGTATCTGTATGTGCTGTACATGTTCCCTCACACCTCTTCGTATAGTAATTATCCGGCTTTCTTTGACACTTCCTGAAGCACACGCATTTCCCCATTCGAGATTCCCTGCAAAATATATCTCTAAACGAAATTATTGACTGTGTCATTATTTTTCCTATGTGCGGTCGTTCGTAAAGCCACAAACATGCCACTTACTGTTCCTCAGCTGTGTAACTGCAAGCACTTACATCACACGTAGCTTCTTAAGTGATATACTCCCCATACCCTTGATCGCAGGGATACTAGACTGCTTCAAAGAGGGTACCAAACAGCGCTGGGTGTGATCATGAAAGTACTGTTACTAATACCACACCTACAAATATACTGACATTGTCTCGGATACTTAAACCTATCGCTATGAGGACATGTCGGACTTTTTGTATGGGGAAATCTCGAACATTTTGTTGTCATTGATTGGAACTGCTTTAATCAAATGTGGTTCATCCTAATTAAACGAACATAATGAAAATTACTTACTGCCGTTAACTGCTCCTATCATCCAACTTACATCTCCGTTGTTCACTCTTGCAATCAGAGGCTATCTAATCTACTCAAAGTTATTTCTCTTTCTGGGCTAACTTCCCTGTATCTGAATCGTGGATACTTAGATATCCTTATAAAATACTTTACATTACATATTTCTGTATAAGAACACACCCTATGCTTGTGGCATGATGCTATGTTTCTCTTTTTCATCGCTTCGATGAATACTACGCACAGTTGAATCATACGTAAATGAATCTTGTTATATAATGTATATTGTGAAAAAAAACTTACATACAGTTAGCACCTGGCTTGGGCTAGAGTTCTATCATATCAGTTTTGTTATCGTATGTGTTGTAAAGGAGGGGACGTGGCTCAAAATGTACGCCAAAAATAAAGTATCTCACAAACCGATTTATGTTAGAGAGATGAAATTTGTTGTATTGTCTTACTAAAAGTTCACCAAATAATTAAAAAAAACATTATTCTAAGAGAAGGGGAAGGGAAGCAATCTCTAACGAACTGAATTTACTTGCCCTTAATAATGATATGGCTTGTGAAACTAGAGGGTTGAATGCTGCATTCCCCAAAGCTCTCTATTGATCTCTGTCTTTTGCTAGTTAGGTCCTGTGTCTAGTTTTTATTTCTATTTATGCAAGATTCATCTTAATATTCTCTTTCTATTTGGCCAAGATTTTCCTAATACTCTTTTTCCAGTTGAGTTTCTGTTAAAATTTTGAAACTGGTCCTTCTTTGTTCAATTCTGGTTACATAACATATCGTCTACCTGTGCTTCCTAGACTTGATAACCCTAACAATGTTACGTAAACCGTATAAATGATAAAATTTCTAGTTATGAAGTTTTCACTGTTCTTAATTCTCGCCCTTCTTGGATCCAAATATTCACGTTAGGATTTTATTTCCAGGTACTTGTCTGCGTTTTTCTCTTAACGCAAGCGACCAAGTATTGCAGCCGTGCAGTATGACATGCATAAATATAGTCTTATATAAATAGGTAGATGGATATTCAGGTTCCAAATTATTCGATATAATTCGCGAAGACAAGAGGTTACACTAAATAATAACAAAAATTTCTTGCTTTCGGTCTACTTTTAATTTCTTCGTGGTTCTGATATCTTAACAATGATCCTTGGCATTTCAAACTATCCATTTTGTGGAAAGTATTATTTATATTTTAAAAAATCCATAATTTACAGTATTGTGGTCACGACAAGCTCTCACGTATTTAGTTTTTTTACTTTCTTTGAAATCCATGTCCATGCAAGCGTTAAATAATCATCTGTTTTTCTATCAATTGTCCTTATATCATATCCTTCAAGATTTACATCATCAGCATAAGGCACAACCTGATGAGCGCCAATCAACTCTAGATCCTGATTGCTATCTTCGATTTTCCATATAGCATATGCCAGAACAAAACTGAATAAAAATGGCGATAACACATGTCTTTGTTTCAGGTCATTTTTGACTTGATGGGTGACGGGTGAGCATTTTCCTACCCTGTCTTTACTTTGGGACTCACTTAAACATATTTTAATTAATATAACTAGCATTTCCGGTACACCAAACTAAGTAAAAATGTTGGATAATATTTCTCTTGTAATCGAAACGTAGACCTTCTTAAAATCTATTGATTTACCGGTTTATTCAATTTCAGTTTCGTTTCGAGTATTTGACGAATGATAAATATCTGATCATAAATAGTTCATCGATTTCATCCTAAATTAATAATGATAATTTCCGATAATTTCATTTGCATATGGAGTCAATAGTGCTAATAGAATGTTTTAGCTGAATTTATAGGATGTTGACAAAAGATAGTTGCCTGTATAATTGTAACAAGCAGTTTTGTCAGCATTTATAAGAACACTACTGAATTTATACTTTCCACTCATGTTGTGATTCTCCCTTGTTCCAGATGAGTAAAACGAGTTTGAAGATATAGTTATACAATTTTTCTTTCAGCTAAAAGTACCCAGTAGGGATTTCATCTACACCCGGATATTTTTAATTTCTCTATGGCATTTTCTATTTTCGTCCTGTTAGGTTATATGATACGCAGTTCTCTGTATGGATTTCGTTTTCTCCACGAACATTGTTTCTTTGCTTCGTATTGAAAAAAATGTCAAAACATTCTTTCCATCTATTCAAATACTGTTAGTATCACTGAGAATTCAATAACTCCGCAGAACAACGTTGCAAGCAACAATTTCTGACACATTGACATTTTAACAGAACAACGGTACTGTAATAGAAGTCCCAATTCTATGTAATACCATATGATATAAAGGCGTAGTTTGAAATTTGAACAGTAAATTTAAAACCTATACATAATCAACATATAGTTTTTTTCGATTTCTTTATACTTGGATTGTTGTCACTTGCACCTTTGTTCGGCGGAGCCATTCAATTGTTCCGTCCCTTTTATTTAATATATAAGCGCAGGGTAGGTTGATACTCTATCTTAAATTCGTTGATACTCTTATACATATCACGAATATTTTTTTTCAATATTACCTCGGAATATCACGTATATTTATTCTAAAATTTTTCGAAGTTTACGAAATTTTGTCTTGTTACATTGTTCAGATTTTATCGCTAGTTCAACTTCGCCTTTTCCTTTTCTCTGTTAGCTTAGTGTAATTTTGGTCGAAGAATGGTTTCGTTTTCATATTGAACCGTGTTCAAATTTTTCTTTTCCTAAAGTTTTAATACTATCCCTAATTTAAACCCAAGTATCTTCATCAATAATGCATTCCGTATTTATGCATGTCGCGATATGAGAATTTTGTGCTCTTCACGACTAGGCTTTCAGGTGTTGTAGAGTTCACTTATCTAATAACATTGCCATTACCTACCTTATGCAGGCTTTTGTTTCCTGCAATCAGTTTGAAAATATCATCTCATTCTACTTTTGCTTAGAAATACCCTAGTAGATTTTTTTATATGGTATTTCAAGAGTTCATCAAATACAAGATCTACTTCTACGAAGAAACTTCTTTATAGTGTCATGTTGGGGCATGTAAGTTTAGAGCAATAATATTTCACCAACGTTCGTAAGAAATGATATGAAATCTTTGAGCTTTACGTCCCACGATTATGCCTCCTAGGCTAAAGGAGATGGTGATGATGAGAAAGGAATGAAGTGGTAGAGGAAAAAACGTGGAAGGAAAAAGGAGAACCCAAAGAAAACCTACACACATGGTATTTGCCCAACACAAAACTCACCTTTTGCAAGCACGGATCGAACCAAGGACCCCATACACCAGAGAAGAATGCTCTATCACTAAGAATCGTGGCCCCACCGTTTATAAGAGTAATGAAACGTAGGTGTATCATTAACAAATTCAATACGTTTAATCCCTGATACTATTCGTTTCTGTATGAAAAAATCATGCACCTAATTGGTGAGTTTTATTTTCTTCTCTAGAAAAGAACTTGACATTTCCGGTCTGAACCGTACTCCTGCCAGGTCCGTCACATACTTCTCTAACTCACTTGTTACGGATATTAATGCATCTGCCCTACAGAGTTCTCTTATATTCAATTTTTGAATCTCATATCCATTTGACTTTGCGGAGATCGTAGCAAGTTATCCGTTTCCGTTCGAGGCTTCTGTAGATGTTTCTGAACAAGTAATTTTTTTTATACAGTTGACATTGTTAGCCTCACTCCAGAATTTAACCTGAAAGACCACTCTTTGAGAGACTTCTTATTCAATATATTCGCAGCTATCTCCTTTATCTGCAGGCCCTCTCATCAATCCGAAACCTGAGGACGCCCCATGCCATAGTGACAGGAACCCACATTAAGAAGCAATCTCTAAAATATTTTAATTTCTCATTTTTTATTCTAACGTAACAAAAATAATTAAACGGCTGAAACTTTGAAAATTGATTTTTGAAAATAGCATTTCGGTCAGTATAAGATTTTATTATTACACTTTGATTTAGCTGTATATTCTATGGATGGAAATGGGATTTAAAGAATAACGGCTGCGTGTGCTTCGCTTCGGATGCGAAATTAAGCTCTAATTCCACGCCTTATATAGCCTTGCTCCTGGAAGGGAAGTTATAATCTAATCAACCTACCGACCAACTAAAATATTATTATTATTATTATTATTATTATTATTATTATTATTATTATTATTATTATTATTATTATTATTATTATTATTATTATTATTATTCAGTGGTATAGCTTTCAACTGTGGTGCATGGAATTTTTGGTTCCATCCCAGCTCGCGCCAATTGAACTTTGTGGTGGACAAACACCATGTGCGTGGTGCGTGTGTTTTCTCGGGATTGTCCCGTTTCCTCCCACTTTCTTAATTCCACCATTTTATTCATTTCTCATCATCACCGTCTACTTAAACATGGAACGTAAGATTTCATTTCATTACTTATGTTATGTACTTAATAATATTACAAAGATTGAAGAGAATATCTATAACATGCGGCGGCATCTTCTAACATTCACGTTTTATATTTGTTGGATATTTCGAAACTATAGCAACCGATTACGGTTCGAGGTAGGTACCAATAATACCCTTTGCGCATATTTATTTATTCAATTCACCATTATACATTTTATTTCAATATCACATTTATGTTCCACACATATTTACATCTTAATATACATATACTCAATAATCATCTAAACTTTCAACTCAATAATCATGACAAATTATACTTTTAGGTTGCAACACTGCACATGAAAGAATCCGAATATATCGCAAAATTAACTAACTGACCGCACATAATGTTAAAATTAATATTCTCAAGCATTTTAATTAAACAGGGAGACATTTGATCCTCACGGCAGGCACCCAAACACAGAATATGCATAAATATATGGATCTAAAATGTTAACACTACTTTTGGGCCAAAAACAACTACAACAACATTTACGTTGATGGCTACCAATAGAAACAAAAGTAGAAATGACTGATAACCTGAAGGGGAATTCTGAACGAATAATGATAAAAGGTAAAATTTTATCTTGTACTGAATCATCACTTACTATTGCATTGGGTAGAAATATGATGAAAAGCAGTTTCCTCAATATATTCCACATCAACGAATACTCCATGAACCGTGTCTTGCGACATCTGAGCTGATAAATCAAGTTCAAATTATGTATGTTGAATGGTTGATATTTGTGAAGTTTAAAACTGAGGGGAAGGTTAAAATAAAATAAAATCTTGCAGGAGAGAATAGAAAGATAGAGAGAGAAGAGAAACAAGCAAAAGCGGCGCCAAAGGAGTAAGCTAGGACACTAAAGCTACAAAGATAAGTGGTCGAATTTAAACATACAGCATTCCACAGCCAAATATGCTTTCATAAACCGAAAAAGGTGTCCTACTAAATATGTAGCCTTAGATAAATATCTCCAAGTGCGTGACGAGCCCCAGCCTGCAATGGGAGTTTCATAAATACAAAGGCTTTAGGGAAATCCTGCACCTCACTGTATCCGTTCAACCGCCATTGGAGACCCCCGGCCTTACCGGAATTGTCAGTGTTGTCTCTAATTTAGAATTTCCAAAAAAATATTGGACCCCTCAGAAACTGAGAAGAGTTACGAATAAAGTATGGAAAATTAGAGCAAAGTCGACAAAATAAAGAAAATTCTAACTAGGAGTTACCAAAATTAAAAAAAATAAAATAAAATAAATTTTGTACTAGTAAGCTATCTGCCAAATCTTACTAGTAGCTACCAAATCCGCAAGGATGCCAACCTTAAAGTGTCATCTAATTTCAATTGTTACCTAGTTCAAAACTAAGGAAAATATTTGGAGGGGGAGGATCGACATCTTGGTACGGAAAAACGTGATACTGCTGTAATAAATTGTCTATATTATTCGATCCTATCCACTTCGTCACCTCTGCGGACATTAGTGAACTTAATCAGGTGATGTGAAAAGAAATTTAAAGTTGCAGAGTAGTATTGCAAATATAAACTGAACTGCAAATATTTAAATTGTATCAATTGTGCAAACGATTATTCTGTTCTATGATTAACTGAAAAAAAAACGGAATTATTTGCTATATGACCACTATTCGTATCGTCAGGCCGGATGATTAGTTAGTATGTATGTTTACTATCAAATGTCAACCCACAAAGTGACAACACAATCCGTCATTTTATACGACACACCCTCCTCACACAAATATTCTTACGCAATGATTATTGTACTAATGTATTATATATATATATAATTACAATCAACAAATTCTGGGAAAATTACAACTGGGCACATATATGCACGGGTGTCTTATTATTTATTTACTCTCACTACACAATATATATATATATATATATATATATATATATATATATATATATATATATATATATATATATCATTAGTATTATCATTGCTCACTTACAAAGTTTTTATAACGTCGATTTATTTCCAGACATATTATACTCAACCATTACGCTCAAGACTGTTCGAAGCAGTCTTATTATTTATTAAAATTACCAAATTATTATAGTACATTAATCAATACGCGTAATTTTGTGTGAACTGACATCAGATTCTTTGAAAGCAAACTACGGTATAT
This sequence comes from Thermobia domestica, assembly GCF_964235325.1. Lineage (NCBI taxonomy): Eukaryota > Metazoa > Arthropoda > Insecta > Zygentoma > Lepismatidae > Thermobia > Thermobia domestica. Next base: position 17,092,522 of record NC_137457.1, read on the forward strand.
TTCACTTCACGGCTTCGAATTATTTTGTATGCAATGGAAATTCAATATCATTAACTATCCTCTTAACTACATGCAACTATATTTTCTGAAAGTGTCAACCATGCTATCGTTCACCGAACGTATCAGAGAGAGAATTTTGAAACTGCAGGCTGACAACAAAAAATACCATATAGACAAACTTCAAGTTAAGGGAAAAAGCAAAGTGTACTATTATTAATAATTTGATTACTAGACCATATAAATGATTCTGCTTTTCAGGGATGTTAACTTATAATGCAACTCGTCTGAATACCTATTAATATGGGCCAGAACCAATATTTACTCATCAATAATCACAAAAGGAGGGTAATTTTCGTATCGACTAAATCATAAAGTTTTATAGTAACAAAAAACTAGCGGCGAATCGGTCTCAACCCGAAAGTAGAGGGCATTGATAATATGAAAATAAACGTTGCACTATTAAATAAATTTTGTACTCTGTCATCGATAACTATAAGCAATCTACTAACAAGGGAACCTTCCGAAAATGATACTTACAGTGAAAGTTGTGACCTATGCCAATTGAAAGAGCTGTAACAGAGTTGAGCATTCCCAAAAAATTAGCTGCCCATAGCAATAGGTTCAAGAAATATAAGGGGTGGACGTTCGGGAAACAGCAAGATTGGACAAGGGGAGGAAAGTGCAAATTCCGCAAAAAAGGGGGGGCACGGCAAAATACAATGCTGACAAGTGATGTTTAGAAAGAGACTTGCCACAATAGGGAACAAATGAAGGCCACCAGTGGGGTTAACCGTGTTGCCAACTGCAGTGAAAAGTACATGTTTTGCAAAGAGCACTATATGAAGTGAGTGCAATATTCAGTGTCAGCCTGTCATGTAGAACATAAGATATGATGTGTATAATCAGTGGTACAATCTAACAAAAGAAAATAGAAAAAAAACAGAAGTACGAAAAATACGGAGTTGGCCATAATGCGCCACATTTGATCACGACCTGTGCATAGTAGAATGAACAAAATAAGAAAACACCAACTATGCAGGAAACCAACGTACCTAGAGTCGAAAAGAAAAACGAGTTCCAAAGTTGGCAGCACTGGCCATGAAAATCCAGATAAGTCTAATATAGTTAGGCCACTCGCTTCACAAAAATAAACTTTCGGAGTGATTGATGCAAGTCAAGTCGGGGAACATGAAATGGGGTTGGGTTGAGCCAACAACCGATAATAGAAGTAATGAACATTATGTCATGGTTGGGTCGTATGTGGGAATATACAGGGTGTCCCATCAAACTTTGTGACCTGAAAGATTTGCGAAATGAACATAAATGTAACGGATTCAGTTGTGCAAGAATGTACCAATGTCAGGGGGTAATAAAAGTCTGTGAGAAGGAAGTGCCCCCAGGATCCCCATCATAGGGCCCCAGGAGCCAACTTCAAACTTTCAAATGGCAACAGGGACCGAGTGGTACCTCTTTCGATAGATCATGGAATGTGCAACAACACCTATAGGAAACATTTGCTATATGAAGCATGGTTTTCAAAATGGCCGCCACAAAAAGATGTTGCGTCTTAACATGACATTGAACATTGTGATCAAATGTGGCGCATTATGGCCAACTCCGTTTTTCCGTATTTTTCGTACTTCTGTTTTTTCTGTTTTCTTTTGTTAGATTGTACCACTGATTATACACGTCATATCTTATTTTCTACATGACAGGTTGACACTGAATATTGCACTCACTTCATATAGTGCTCTTTGCAAAACATGTACTTTTCATTGCAGTTGGCAGCTCTACTAACCCCACTGGTGGCCTTCGTTTGTTCCCTATTGTGACAAGTCTCTTTCTATACATCACTTGTCAGCATTGTATTTTGCCGTGCTCCCCCTTTTTTGCGGAATTTGCACTTTCCCTCCCCACTTGTCCAACCTTGCTGTTTCCCGAACTTCCATTCCTTATATTTCCTGAACCTATTGCTATGGGCAGCTAATTTTTTGGGAATGCTCATCTCTGTTACAGCTCTTTCAATTGACATAGGTCACATCTTTCACCGCAACTATCATTTTCGGAAGGTTCCCTTGTAAGTAAATACCGTACCGACTTACTGTAAATTTTCATTATGAATCAATGTACTTATTACGACGGACCATAAGACATGAATAATCAATAAGCAAAATACACCGTCCTTAAATAAATAAATAATACTTTCACTCACATATCAATCCTACTATCTAAGTACTAAATTATACACATTTACATGATACATCAAAAATAAACTAAGAAAACAAATATTAATACATATCACTACACATGTTAAATCTTCTTATCACCCAGTCAACTATACATAAATCATACAAGTTACTGAACTTTATTATCCTAAACCGGCTCTATAAACTGGGGAAAAAGGAAACGGAATAATCAGAGCCCAATGTCCCTTCTATCAAGTAAACCATGGTTTTCAATGATATAATTATATTAATGCCCACGGAGGGACATATTGAAGCTATTAACTAAAAGGTCCCTTTCCTGAAGGGAAAAGAACCCCTATGAATTATTGACTTAGCCCATTATCGTTGGAAGTTGTGACCAACTCAGGAATAAGTAAGAGTTCCTGTTTTAACTTACACGGATATTATAGTAATAAATTCAACCACGAAGAAATCTACACCTACCGCCATGTTAATAAAAATAAGAAATCACATTTACTACATATACAAACAAAGCTACATTAGGACAGGTCTATCGTAACCTAACAGGAAAATATTTAGGATAACGGGAGTTATCGAGAGAAACACTAATCTTTAAGCTGTATTTCTGAAAAATATCACACACTACGATGAATCCTGTCCATCACTATTAATGTTTATGAACATGGCGTCCCTTGGGTTGAAGTCCATATCACTGAATTTAGATTTAATGTCTGTTCTCACTGCAGAATTTTACTGTCTAATATCCATTTCTGCTTCCAACGTATCTCTTTAACTAATTTGTACATTGTTACCTTATTTCTGGTGCTTGCTACTGAAGAAAACCGAAATATTTTTGGAGAAAACTAAAGTGTTATTACTTGATGCTATTCCAGGTAGAGAAGTGACAAGAAGCACGCCTTAATACTAGAGAGTCGGAAATAGTTCCAATTAGAGCAAATAGAAAATTGTAAATACTGGATGAAACCGGATTTTGGGAGGATATGGGCATCTCAGAGGGAAGAAGGGGATCTAAATTATTCTGCCAAATATCAGATTGGTGGATATTTTCAAGAATTTCTGTCCAATTGCGAGTGTATGTTTTCGTATAGCATTAAAGTGTATAATTGAAATACTCATCCATTTGAAATGCCCATATACAGGGTTTACAATAAAATAATGCATGACTTAAGATATTATTCCACGAAATATAATTCCTACTAACATTGACTTTGATTTAACTAAGGAAAAACTGAATATACTACATGGACCGAATATTACATATTGAAAAATCTATAGTAAACAGTACGTTCAAAAAATATTGGGTCTCTCCAAACAAATATTTCATTACCTCAACTCTAATGGCAAATTACAAACTGCCTTCGCGGATCATGACACCTTTTCTTTCTGCAACATGAAAGACACTCTTGATTTAATACTCAATAGCCGCCACTGAACATCCGTAACTAGAAAGCTAAGGAAACTAAGCCCCTACGTTAAACAAAACTAGTTTAAAGAACAATATCCGAGTATCGATATTGCATTTTCGTTGGTCGTTTTACATGAATATGTATATCTCGTCTTTAACTGTTCATATTATGTAATGTTAAATCTAACATAAAGTTCTTTTCATAGAAATGGGAGCCCTTCTTCTCGAAAGAAAAATCAATACCTTACAAAGGTAATCTATGGTTCGTTCATATGCTCAAAAGTACAGGTAAGGCTTTATTATCATCGCATTCTCTGAGGCTTATTTCCATTTATGAGAGAAAGCTGGCTTTTATCAGCGATATACGTATATAAAGAGCTGACTATTTCGTAAGCATCATACAATTGGCAGCAGGAAAAAGGAAACACAAAGAATTTTCTTTTACGATGTACTAAAGAAGCGAGACAGAAAGGTACAAAACTTGTTCAAAACCGCAAAATGAAAGTCTTTTTTCTGTCTTATGAGTCACACACATATATATAAATATACAGACGGTTATCAAAGTAAAGGAAACACTTGTATTTTGCAAAATGTAAGTAACGTGAGGTGGTAAAATAGACTGAGCGTATACTGCATAACAATCTTTAGTGTACATTGAGAGAAATTCGTTCTCCGGACAGCGGTATTTTGTACAAATCAACGTAATTCCCTTGTTTACTACAGAAATCAGTACAGACCATGTTATCTGTATACTACATAGGTACTGCTCCTTTAGGTGCTACATAATGCCGTTGCAGGATGTCTGATATCTAATGGTCTTCTTTATATTACATACATATATGTATGCTACCTTCGTCAGCTATATGTTATATACGTCCATTTGTATGTGAGATTCTGACCGCCTATATTGTTTCACTCGTTAAGTACATACAGATGAAACACTTATACAGAAAGTATTATAAACATGCATTTTCACTTATACGTTTGTTGTACGTTAAGTCAAAAACTACAGGATTTACAAATGTAATATACGATATTATGTATACATTTTTTCTTTGTGTATTCTACATGATCGTCTGTAGTTGACAAGATGGTGTAGGACAGAGGCATGTGTTAGAGTAGGCAAATAGTGATGACACGAAATGAGTCTTCTCTAACAAGGAGACTTATTGAAGTGTCACTCACAGATTTGAAAGAAACTTTTCACATTTGTAGAATATCGAAAAATAATTGAAACTTATTTTTTATTTCGGCAATAATTCGGGTTTAAGGGTAGAAATCACCGTTTAAACGTTAGGGGTGGTTTCGAAGCATAGAGGGAAAACAGTCATTTAATACCTCATACTACCATGGAAGATAACATATTACCATGGACTTTTAGGATAGCTGATTCAGAATCTGACGTCAAAATTACAGAATTCAGAAAGACGGCTCCAATATGGCGATTACAATTAGAGAAAGTTTTCTAACTTAAAATGCTGTACATTTATCCAAGAACAATCATAGTTGGAAGGGATTACTGCGAGGAGGTTGCAGATCGATTTGAAACCCGTTCCTGTACTTATTTTAATGAAATGCTTGATTACAGTACGTCTCTCCACCTCCACTATTCGGGGTCCGTATTCGGAGTGAGTCATCTTGCCTACCACTATTCGGGGTGCATATTAAAAGCTACTCCCTTCCCTCTCACATTTTGGGGTGCTTGATTAAAGTTAGTCCCTGTCATCTTAATATTCTGGTTGCTTATTCCAGCGTCTAATGCAAAGTAAATTTTGTTATTACACTCGTGGAGTGGTCACAACTCATCAAATTTTGAACCTATTTTAAGAACAAATGAGTACTCTAGAATAGAAACCATTCTTGTAGGAATAACTAGTAGGATTCAGTCTCTTAATATGTTGTTCTTTAGGCGATAGAAAAAAAAACTATTCTAACATTCTCCTTAGTCTATTTATTGTTATGTAAAAAAAAGCTTAAATAACTGATTCTTGCTTAAAACAAGTAAGTTTTGTTTCACACTTTATAACGGTATTTTGTTTTAACTGTAGGAATTCAATACTCAAACCAGAAGAATCAGATTCAATATTTTCGATTCCAATAACTAGATGGTCTAACATGGATCCTGCTTATCAGACAATAAAAATAATTTCTTGATTTGCGTTACACTTATTATTATTATTATTATTATTATTATTATTATTATTATTATTATTATTATTATTATTATTATTATTATTATAGAGAAATCAAAAATTAAACTAGACGTTTTACTAGTTTTTACTTCTTACAGTTTCAGCAGAATATAAAGAGAGATGAATTATATATTTCGTCTTGAGTGATCCTGAATCTGTACCGAAAAACCATTCCTCACTATCTCGTATCGTATTTGCTCGTTGATGATCAGTATTAAGCCCAAAATTGGTAGTAGATTTTTACTACTTTTGGTTTGTGTTTGCAATATACTATATTCTAGGGACATTAACTAGACTGAAGAAATGTTTCTTACTATCTATTACGCATCTAATGTATGATGACCAATTTCGAAACCGGAATTGGTTGATTTCTCTCACTTCAAGTTTCATTAGATGGTAAATGAAGAAAGGGATCCAATTTCTAGGCTGCTAAATTAATTCGAAGATATTACTTCTTGCTAAGTTTTACCGTTTTTGCTGTCCACAGACAGACGAGCAAACTCCGTTTTTTTTTAATTCTTTAATAGTTCTTATACCGAACTACATACCAGGAAACAAATGACGCTAGATAGGCTCATCCTCTCCGCGCATGAAAGAGACGAAAAAGAAGCAATGTGGTGGAAATATTAGCTTGAAATCTTGAAAAGAAGAAGAAGCACAAATACGTTGAATCATGTGCTGAATATTCTAAGACCAGCGTGCGCTCAAGCAAGTCGCCGTTTGAAAGATTCTACACCAATACGATAATAGCACGAAAAAATACATTGAAATATTTGCCGGTATACCGGGCTAAGTTGTTTACTAGTGACGTTATATTGACGAATATAAAGATACACGAAAATTTCTGTTTTGCTTTATTGAACGAACAAACGAACCCGTTTTGGTTCATTGGTCACTTTGAAATAGAGGCTCGTTCGGTTTCCTTACAATATATACCGAAGGTGATGTTTTCCCTTTTAATTTGCGGGTCTGTTATACTTCCTACACGCGAGAAAAGTTTCATTTACTTCCACATTTGTACGCGGCCCTCCTCTTGGGATGTTTTTAAAAATAATTTTTAAAAATAGAGCTTTCTTAATTTGGGTTCTTAGAGGGGAGGGTGTTCTAAAACTTTACCTCTTTTAGTTTCGTGCTCTAGCGCCATGCATTACACTGGTGTAAAATAATGAATTAAGCCCTTTTTGTTTCAATTTGGTACTTTTTTTCAGCCCACTCCACAGGTAGAAGACGAAGAATATAATTCATTTCTCTTTCTATTCTGCTGAAACTGTCAGAAGTAAAAACTAGTAAAATGTCTAGTTTCAATATTGGCAACACTGGCCAATAGTGAAAACGAAAATGTTTGTAGCAGTACCTAACTTACGGTTTTAGTATAAGGCACGGTCAATTATCAAACCTATTCTAGAGACATTTAATATGTACTAAATAAAGAAAACATTTGTCATTAATACATTGTGTTAACTTCGATACTTGATGTTTGACGAACAATGGCGTTCTTCCACAGTTTCAGTTTCTTATTTAGTACGAAAGCCTTAAACTAATGTACGTAATGTCGAATGCTAAACATGTCTTTTCAACACTGAACAAAAAAATTTTTCTGAAAATATAGTACGGCGTCCCCTTAGGCAGGGGGACGGCGTGACGTCATACCGTCCCTCTGACTTTTCAGATGCAATTTTACCCTTGATATCAATATTTCTTACGTAGTAACTTAAGAGAGGCAGCAGGAAGCAAAGCAATAGCAAATAGCAAAACCTAATTAAATAACATTTATGTTTACCCAAGTTCAGTCTTTGTATACATAAGCAGATTGGTAAGATACAGTAATAGAAATAAATTAGAATCAAGAAGCAAAACCTCTCTCTCTCTCTCTCTCTCTCTCTTTCTCCCTCTCTCTCTCTCTCTCTCTCTCTCTCTCTCTCTATTGTATTAACTAGAACACAATAGTTTCTGTAAAGTTTTGATTAATGAAGTACCTCTCTATTTATTTTATAGCTATATGCACATCGGAGTTAACACTGCCTCAAGAGTTAACAGAAGTCTACAGAAGAACGTTTACTCTATCATAATGTTTATGATGTTCGGAGTAATAACTAGGGTAACCTTTAATGTTTGGCACTATTGATCTATAAACAAACAGTGTGATATAGAGGTTTGCGCAATTAACTAAACATAAATATTCTATGTTTAAGTTTATGTGGAAGTAATACATTTCATTTATGTGTTTTTCTATACACTTGAACATGTAACAAACTCTAGTAATTTTTTACACATATCTGGCTACAATATTTAGATTTCTCCTATTTTATACCGCTTTCTATCCATAAAATAATTTCGAAAGCATTTTCGTACTACGACACAAGACACAAAAGTACGATAATTATGATTTAAAAAAAAAAAAAAAAACTAAAATGTAGTATTGTTTATTTAACCAAAATCGAAAATTTACTACATTGTTGCCGTACAATTAAAGCATAATTTGTTCACATGGTAATACTTGCTTCAGAACAAAAGAAATTTAATGAATAAGAAACAAGAAGAAGCTTTTAAAATATTAGAAAATTCATCACGAGATATGTGCAGTGTTGAAAACTTTAACCCTAGATTACAAAGGCATCGTCTGGCAGACTACGCGAGTAATGTCGAAATCTCACCTCGCCCCCTTTCCCTCACTCCCTGCTTCTCATACTCCATATACCTTCATTAAGTGGCTAGACAGTGTAGGACACCGATTGTTCCGTTTTGTGTAATTTTAATTTCCGTCGTCTGATAGACTACGCCTTTGTGTTTACGTAGGGAAAATTTGTATTGTTGATTAACGTTACATCAGATAATATTCTTTAGAATGTAAGCTTTATATATACAATGTACGTGTTTTAATTTGTGGAGTTTTGTTCTTAACTGTTGACAAACAAAATGGACTTTGAGAAAGATCAAAGCTTGAAATATTTGGAGGAATCTTGATTTTGAGGATAGAGCAAGTGAAGCTTCCCCGGCCCATGAAAAAATGGAAATCTATGAGATCCAGATTTTAATTCCGATTAGGAAAATGTGACTAGTGTAAAATTTTATATTCTTTGGCAAGAGATTCGTAAGAGGAAGAAGACGGTTCTTTAGAAAATCCAGTCAAGAACCACTGGAAGGACAAGGAAAGAAGATTTGTTTTATGCCCTCCAAGGCTCAAGCCTATGGCAATACATTTCTGTGGTCGCTGCTCAAAGGCGCGCATCAAGCCAGCATGTTGTGAATGTGAGGTCATTTAAATGTATGTATCTTGCAATGTCTATTGCTAAATGCTGGAGCTATTTCTACATATCTCAAAAAATTGATAGGGCTAAATATGTTGGTATATTCTACTATGTTTAGAACACATATCATACCTTATGTACAGTTCAAGTTCATGTAGACCTCCTTTTTCTTTATTGCATGCACTTATTTCTGCAAGTTTTCACTGTAAATATGCGTTTTTTTTCTTTTTTACCCGAAGTAGTCCGTCAGACCTTTTCAAAAAATAAATTTTTAGTCTAAAGCTAACTGTGACACCCACAATCTTTTGACAGTTTTGTCTTGAGAGGGTCCCTAACAACATATATTGTTTTCATTTTGTTTGCAAGTGTACCTCATAGTAAAAAAAAGGAAAATGTATATAGGTCAGCATTTATGTGGTATACGTATGATACACACTGTACACCACTAGGATAACCAATACCTTTGAATGGGGGGAATGAAGTTGTTGTAACATTGGAATCTTATGATAACAAGTTTCTTTTTTGGTCTTAATGGTAATTGGTCTCTAAGGATGAAGGAGGTTCTCGTCCCTGTTCGCACCTCCCTTGGCTACGTCACTGCTGTACATCAACTGAAATTATACATTCCCAAATTTTGTGTTAATTTTGCACATAATCAATGTTCTGTGATATATATATATAGCTCTTTGTTTAGTTATTTTTCTTGTTTTGTAACAGTTGGTTAATAATATGCCTGTTGTTAATAGGTATTTATGTGTTTAGTTTGTTTCCATGGTATTACTGTATATTTGTGTTTAATATGATCAAATAAATAATGAATTAAAAGAAATTAATCCTCATCACTGTTTTCGTCCACTACTGGAACAATTACAGTTTTCGTGAACAGAACTGTTGGCTACAGTTCTCACGTTGCTGCTGTTGTGTATTATTCTTCATTTGTGAGATAGTTATCGAAAATCATTCGGTCAGCTGAAATACTCAGTAAAATGTTCACGAAAACCGAAATTGTTCCAGTAGTGGACGAAAACAGTGATGACGATTAATTTATTTTAATTCATTCTTTATTTGATATTAAACACAAATATACAGTAATACCATAGAAACAAACTAAACACATAAATACCTATTAACAATAGTCATATTATTAAACAACTGTTATAAAACAAGAATAATTACTAAACAAAGATCTATATGGGCCTATACCACAGAACATTGATTATGTGCAAAATTAACACAAAATGCGGGAATGTATAATTTCAGTTGAAGTACAGCAGTGGCGTAGTCAAGGGAGGAGCGAACAGGGTTGAGAACCCCCTTCATCCTCAGAGACCAATTACCATTAAGACAAAAAAATACTTGTTATCATAAGATTCCAATGTTATAACAACTTCATCGCCCCATTCAAAGGTATTGGTTATCTTAGTGGTGTACACTGTGTGTCATACGTATACCACATAGATGCTGACCTATGTACATTTGCCTTTTATTTTTTTTTTTACTATGAGATACACTTGCAAACAAAATGAAAACAATAGAGATCCTCTCAAGACAAAACTGGCAAATAAAATGTGGGTGTCCCAGTTAGTCTTCCACTATTTTTTTTGAAAATTTAAAAAAAAATGACTTCAATATTCAACCCGAAAAAAAAATTTAAAAAAAAGCATTTTCCGACTTTTCTCTTGTTGAGAATACCTAACATCTTGTTTTATGCAGATCGGTTGAGCCGTTCAGAAGAAAAAATAATTTCAATTTTTCTTCGCCCCCTCCAAAAGCGCTTGGGGGGCGTGAAACTTTTGGAAACTGAGTTTCTCACAAATGTTAATCGATACTGTAAATTTAGTGCAGATGTGCCTGGGGGCACTTTTCACATGTTTATCCCGCTAGCCCCTTTGTACTTCTCGCCAAGCCTTACTAACACTTCCAACTAGATTTATGCTCTCCTTCTATAGACGTTCGACTAGAGACAAAAACGCTAACGAAAGTATTCATAAGGTTTTTCACCATTTGACGAACAAGGTAATCGCTGCTTGCACGCCATTCTTCTTTCAATTTGTATGATAATGCGTCCAATATATATTTCGCTTTTTATTTATCTGTAACAAAATATTTTTGTACGTATTTTTGGAATATAAATTTCATACATTACCAAAACATTTTGAAGAAAATAATTAGTTATTCACAGTTATGTATGCACCACGTATGCATCAAAGTTGACTGCTTTAAATGAAATTATTCTGCATGTTAGATATATGAGCAAGTTTATCAATTTGCAACGTTAGTGATCTTGTGGGCGTGAAATTATTTTTTTAAATCTCATAGTCTCTTTGTATCTCTCACGTGATTTGTTTTTTTGGAAAATCAGTTCTCCTTGTCTGACAACTCACTATCAACTTCTAACAAACACACTTTTCTGCCGATTCTAACTCATCAATCATGTGTCATCAAATGTTTCGTCTTTACAACCGTGACATGTAAATAAATGCGATAAATTTTGGATCCAACAACAGACAAATATGATAGCAAGTACAATTGCAGTGGCATACCAATACTGCATAAAATTCTGAATATTTTCCTTGAACGAGGAAATAGACTTGGTACTGTGAGACGTGGAGATTGAATGACTTCATTAGTATAATTATTAGGCGTGAAAATTATACCAAGTTTATTTTAGCTTACGTTATATCTTGTGTCAAAATTGATACAGCCATGGATCTACATAATCATGAATTATCCTAGACACTAACGAGCAAAAATAAATTAATTTAAATTAATGATATGTGCTTCTAACCAAATGCACGAAATTCATACCATCGAGGTATTAATCAATTGTGAACTTTGTGTGAAATAAGAAATGAATTGACTGAAAAAATACCCATTTGCGGTAATAATGATAATCAATCTGATGAAAAACCTAATTATTATGCAGTGAATTATTGTTACATACGTACTTCATTATTGTCACGAAAAAATATTCACTATAATGTTATTGCAGGTCTATGATTAAAGTACACTATATAATTATATATTTTACAACATTGCTAGTATACTTGTCTTCTATACTGAAGACTAGACTTTAATTTGTAGTGGACCCTAAGCTGCATTATAGCCTCAGTGCTAAAAGGAATGTCGAACTAAGAACCAATCAATTAATTGGGCCTTGTCACATTTACTGGTAAATAAATGCAACATTAGTTAGGAAACCTTTGACCACAATTATCAACTTCGAACGATAATCCTAACTACCACTTAAATTTGTATATCGCTCACAAAGTCCAGATAAAACACTACTGAATAGTACAGTATAAGAGTTCACCTCGTGCTGGTGTACTAAACAGGTATTTCAGTTCATCAAATGTAGTTCAGTTCAGGCACATTCAAGATCTATTACTCAGACCTTTCAATTAATCCTCTTACACAAAGATGAGTCACAAGTTTTGCAATACTCTGACACAAAACATAATTACATTTATTACAGTGAAGGGAAAGTAGATTAATATTCAAAGTACAGCCTCTCGTGTTTGACTGTCTATAGCTATCTTCCAGACATTTACCCGATTTCACGTTAATATCATATCTTGTCTTTAAGGGCAAAGCAATCAGTAACTGCTGTTTCCACCTCTTGCTGGTTTGTGAAATATCGTGATTTCAGGAAGTATGACAAGAACCAAAACAGGTAGTAACCCAAAGATATATGACTATATGATAAGTGTAGCATAGTTCGATACCATCAACTTCCTGAATTTTTATTGTGATTATCGAGCCGAGTATGAGTTGTCGACTTATTGTGTTATGCTGAACATCAAGGAGCACTTTCGCTTCTCAATGCATGACGTATTGGCGTAGTCCAGCATATATATGTCCCAACTGTTCGGAACAAAGGTCGGCATTGCTACTACGACGATTAGGAATAAACTTAAAGTGTGTTATTCTTTCGTAGTGACACTAGAGCATAACTTTATGATCGAAACGGTCCTACTTCACAACCTGCTCTTGAAACTAACCCTTGGTCAACAATTGTTTTCACACATTCGAATTTCAGATAATACACTCACTATTCGTTGCGTGTGACAATCGATTTTAGGAATTGCACATCATGTTTATTTTGCAGTAGTTGTCCGCACACATTGAATTTGTTCTCGGTCTGAGCTGGGATTAACCTATATGACACAATTTGGGAACTCCAGATGGTTTTCCGGACTTCTGGAAGGCTACAGTGGGCTAGTACATGCGAAATTGAATCGACAATCGTTGTATGCTGGAAGGACAGAGCAACAGAAATGACGTGTTGTATGACATCAGAATCTGGACCTTGGGGCAACCTGACCATGGCCAACCTTTTGCATTTTACAACTGAGCAAAATTTCTGGAACAAACGAGTTACTGTGTTGTGGTCCACTGTACCTTCCGCTTTCGCAAAACAAATGTTTTGGTCACTGCCGCCGCGTTGTGTCAAAGTTAAAACTTACACAGTAACAGTTCACGTATTAGACGTTGTTCAACACTCATCCTGTCACGTAAAACTGACTGATGATTTTGACGAAGAAGCAATAAAATACTTATGACACATTTTTGTAAATATTGACCAGAAAATAAAATTACTATTGATTTGAAACGTTATAGTCAAACTACTAATTCAAAGATACATTTTTAATATTTGCCTGCACTTAATGAGAAGGCAAACTGAAAAGTTTAATTTGTAGGGAGAGCTGCAGAAATATTTACGCACGTCGTTTCAGTTAGCCATCCTGAATGGTCCAAAGGCCAGCGTATGGGATGAGGTGCAAATGGTCTCTATACTACTCTCAGTGGACATACCTTCAAAATTCAAAGCATTATGGTAGATTATATTAGATGTCAATCTGTAGTCCAACGTCTTATTTACCCTCGGTTCCGATTAGAGAAATTTAACTCCAACCAACATGATATAAAGGAAAGACAGGGAGAAAAGTTAGCGAGTATTAATTAGCTTCTTTCTTGTTGATCTTAAAATCAATGCTTTCTTACATGTCCACTTTATAGTAAACTTATTTTCGTCAAAAATCAAAATATTAACAAGTACCAATGTCATGTGTATACCACGTAAACGAGTTTGGTGTGTACGGTATCATAGTTTCCCATTTAGTATTCAAACCGACTTGGTGTTAATTTTTCCCACTTTATATTGTAGCAGAGATATAGGATAGGAAATGGAATTCTAGGATGTTTAATTGTCTATGTTGGTAAATACTGAAACCGGAAGTTATAGTGGATTTGTGTCACTTCCGATTTTAGTGGAGAGTTAAGTATCGAGATAACTGACTGGAGAAAACTCATTGTTGTTATCTATTAAAGTTCATCATCTATAACGATCAACGTTAAAACTGGAAATGGTTGATTTCTGCCATTTCTGGTGGATGGATCAACTCCATTAACGAAGAGATTTTAACTTTTGACTCTCGATCCAAAATCCTGGACAAAGTTTGTGGTGATCCATTAAGTAGTTATTAAGACGGACAAAGAGTATCCACAGTAAATATATTAATTAGTTCTGGTAAATCAAACTCCCTAACAATTGTAAGATGTAAATTGCTACTTTATTATAATTACGTGAATTTTACATGAGTTGCCTTGCATCTGGTGGAGTTATTGCTTCTGTTTTCGGAAGTAGCTTTGTAACTGGCTTTCATCCAAGAGTTTTATTTTTTCTCTCAGCTTATACTCTTCCTTACGGAAAGGAGAAAAAACATGTTTCCCTGCGCATTCTGTTTCAGATGAAAGCAGACTTCTGTTTTAATAACCGTTTATGTCTGGAACTTTCCCAGGTTATCTGTCATCTTTTTGTGTTTACTTGTTTGGAAACAGGAAGTGCGAAGGAAACTAACAAAACACATACACTCACGTTGCGATGTTTTAAAAGAAATTTAAATTCGCATGGATTTGAGGACTTTTTCTTCAAGCAAGAGAGGATATACTTTTTATGGTCAGGATATGTAGTGTAAAAAAAAAGTAAGTCAAATTATAAGTTTAACTTTTAGCAATTACGACTAATGGGCTTAATACGTTGAAGAGGGGTTCTACAATAATAGACACAAAGAAGACTAAATCCACACTGTTTAATAATAGTTATCGAAACAGTGTACTATTTATTAATAGTTTTGCGCATATGCATGTTCACGTGCAGCTTTCGCAGACATCGTTGGGTACCAACGTTCAGTACCTTATTAAAACCAAATGATAAATTTAAATTTTGTTTTTGGGCTAAGGAAAAATGATAAAATAATTTCAATGAATTTCGTCATCCCGTGATTGTTGCGCCATCCTTAGGCTTAAAATATTATGGGGGACCCTCGTATCGTGTAAAGAGAAATAAAGTAACTTTCCTCTTCTTATGTACATTTTTTCAAGTATATATCTAAGAACTTTAAAATAAATCGTAGTATATCCCTATAATCTATGTTGGGGGACGCGGTGGTTCAGTGGTAGAGCATTCATCTCTCGTGGTTGGGGTCCCTGGTACGATTCCAGCTCGCGCCGTGTGAACTTTGCGGTGGACAGACACCATGCTCGTGGGTTTTCTCGGGCTTCTCTCGTTTTCTTCCATTTTCTTCATTCCACCATTTCATTCATTTCTCACCGTCTCCTTTAGCTTAGCTGGCATAAGCGTGGGACATAAAACTCAATGCTTTCATTTCATTTCAAACAATGTTGGTTGTTATTTGAATGCGAATAACTTACATTTTAATTGTAAGCAGATTTCCGTGTGTTGAACTCTTATGTACAGTAACAGTACTGTTTACCTGACAATGTTCAACACTGTTCGTTTATAATCTTACACACAAAAAAACAAAATGGGACGAATATTCTAATATTTTGCTTTTGTGTAAGTTCTTAAAAGTAGTGGATTGCAAAGAACACTATTTCGCTTATGAGATAAGTTTCACCGACCAGTGGAAATGTACCAACATTAATAATTTTTTTGTCAGGGCTTTTAACTTATTTTAGAGAGATAAGTAATGGTGCCTTATAGATTTATGTTTGTAATGTACTTTGTTATTCAACAAAATGAAATATTTTGACACCTAAAATTGTGAAAATAATATATGATATTGAGCTTCAAAGGGTATTGTTTAAGAAACAACATTGGAACGGATAAATTATGTAGAGCTCGTCAAACTTACAGAAGTGGATCAGTATGAAATATTCAGAGGCGTAAATTAATATTACAGTAAACGGATCGTAAGGACGTAAACATGATTACACCAACGTGCTCGTGGCCGACTTGCAAAACCTGGAAATCCTTATAAAGTCAGGGAATTCATCATGTTCGTAGAAAAGACAGGAAATTTTAAGAAACTTTGAAAGAACTGGAAATGTGACGCAATTTGTTTTAAATGTGAGAATTTTACAGGTCTCCTGAGTTTATTTTTGCCACACACACAAAAAGAAACATATATATATATATACGGCTTGGAAAAAGAAAACCCACCCTTATTAGGCACATTCTCCAGACTTAGACAACAAATCAGAATTGGACGATTTTACATTTTTTTATTAAATGGTACCCCTATTAATGAAAAAAAAAAAAAAACGCAAAATTGTGCACATCTGATTGGAGGTGGATATGCTCTTTTGGAGCCGTGTCTACGTGTGCAGATTACGAAACAAGTTGTTAAAATTATAATCATTTTCTTTATTATATATAAACTATATATAATAAAGAAAAGTAAAATTTACGATTCTTTATCTATATTATAAAAGAGAACGTACAAATCCTTTGTTCCCTCATCACGCTAATACGGCTGAACCAATTTCTTTTATTTTTGGGGGGTTATTAGGATTTGGACCCTAGATGGTTTTTATCATATCACTTTAATTTTTAATTACCAGTGTCTTGAGATAATTGACCATTCAAGTGTCCATAACGTACAAATCCTTTGTTAGTTCATCATAGGTATAAAAATAAACGTATTTATATGCAACCCGCATGACCGTGTCACTCGGCGGGTTAACATAAATGACAGGCGCTATAATGTTAACATTTACTGCAATTTGAAAGCGAAAAAGTAAAAATTATCTAAGTAACAAAGTTTATTGCGTTCCGGGGTGACCGCAGCGAAGCGGGGTGAACGCTGCTAGTTATATATAAACTATATATAATACGGAAAGTAAAATTTCCGATTCCGGAAAATTTTGGCCATTCTTAATATAAACCTGGGAATTTGTAATTATGAACCTGAAAAAGTTAGGGAATTTGCCATCGTGAAAAAAATAAAACCCCACGCACATACTTCTCAGAATGTAGCAATGTGTCAATGTCTTTTTCCATTATCGGCATGGGAGAACGTGTTCGATTCCCGGCTGGATCTCATGTGGTTTGGATCCTACATTAACTCACAGGTCCTGTCTCATATAGCTTCGCTGCTGAAACAGACGTTAAGCTCAAAATCAACTCAACTATTTTTTTCCATTATCTAGCATAATCACTAAGGAGGGCTTTCTGGATTGCATACTTTCTCAGTTCTTTATTCAACTTTCCTACATAACAAACATACCCGTTACCACGTTGCTGTTTAAACACTGACTAATAACCATCAAAGGCAATGGATTTCTACAAAAAGTGTTATTTCTCAACGTATGTAAATAGTTTTTAGTGGCTTGCAATTATGATTTTATATAAAAATGTTGTTTGTATTGAAGTTACAACATCGTAATTTAAGGAACAATTGGTAATAAGTTTAAAGGATAACGTTAGTGTCAGACCATTCAAGTTACTAGTACGGTCTCGTCTATGAAAAAATTTTGTGAAAACAGTTAAGTAATTTATATTCATGTTACACAGCTCGCTTTGCCCTGAAATTTTCTGTCCATCCAACACAAGTAATTTTGTGGCGGTGTGTTAGATTTTGATGGCTTAAGAAAGATGTTTCTAGCGCCAAGATGTACACGATCATTCTTTTAAGTGAAAGACCAAAAGAGGTTGCCTCAGAGCGATGCAAATAGTAAATCCTGAGGAGAAGTTGGACTTCTCTTGAAGTTTCCGTAGCTCAGGATGTCGCCCGAAAAGACTTTATAAACATAGTCGCTGAAATCTTAAACGTTAAACCTGTCTTCTACTGTTTCTTGTATGGAATCAAAGTTGAAAGCTACCCATTATTGGTAGTGTTACGTATAAAATTGGCTCGTTTAAATTAAGTATGTAGTTGGTATTTGATAGTTCAGTGACAGAAGGTAGTTATCAAAGTGAAGTGGAATTCTAGTGGACGACCATAACGGTAGAGATTTTACGTAAATATAATTTATTGTCAAGATCTTTCATACTATTGGATAATACTAAATAGTGAAACATGTTTACACAACAGATGTGTTCTTGATGAAATATATCAAATTTTATATGAGGTCTGTTGGTAATATATTCTTTGATAACTGGAAGTCTCCAGTAGGTTTTAATCGACATTTCATGAATAACACGTCCACGTTTGTATATTAAATACTAAGTAAGAACTTATTTTTAATGCAAATGTTTTTATTGTAAATGTAAATTTATTATTCTTTTTGAGCATCTGGTAAAATGCACTACTTATGTTTCTGAAAAACGTGTTTTTGAGCAAGTAAAATCTATGTTTTAAAAGGAAACAGTCGCTTGTAGATTGTAATCAATATTATTCAATACACATAACTGTAAAATAAAGTTTGATTGCTAGTGTTCATGTTTGTATAGTGTATATTCAATAAAGAAACATCCTTTAAAAAAATATTTATATGGTAAATGTAAATCTAGTATTTATTTTTAGCATCTGGGAAGAAATACTCTGTTTTGGTTTCGATTATGTGTGCTTGTAAAGGTAATGCAATTCTCACTTTTCTTTTGAAAGAAGTTTTAAAAATACCTGTATATATATTTTTTCATATAAACATGTTATTGCAAGGGCCACTTTATTTACATTAACTTCTATTCGATACAATAGGGTGCAGTAATAATTTATCTTTATGTGTGTAAAAGGGAAAGTCGTCGTTGCCATAGAAACTACCGTTTCCATAACAACGAATCCTGTCACTGCTTGTCAGTCTAAAACTGTTTGAAGAAAAGAATAAGTCGTAAGTGGGAACCCTTCACCCCTGGTGGGGATGTTCATGAAGCTATCAGCTTATGTCTAATTACGTTGGAATATATTAGCCGTTTCTTAATTTTGAACATACTAGATTCGATCGAAACGAGAAAACTTTTTATCGGACTTCTAAAGAGAATGAAATAAAATAACTAAATACATGACCGTGTTTATTACATCTAGGATTCCCAGTCACGACCCCCTTTTCAGTTTTATTAAAAAATAGAAGAAGAAGATGAAGAAAGGAAAAGGAAAATAGAAAAGGAAAGAGGTAAAGTAAGAAGGTGATAAAGAGGAAGCTGTTACTGAATATTTTGAAAAATATGGTAAAGAAAAGTGAATAATTATCGAATTCCAATAGCTATTGGGTTAATATTTGGTATTAAGGTGATCAAGGGTAGACACATGTTAACCCATACATCCCCGATCTAGATCCATTTAACCCTAACTACCAAATTATCCCGATCTAGATCTGAGATAGATGAGAAAGTTTAATTCTACAGTTTATTCAATATTTCCACTAATATCCAATATTTGAAAAATAAACGACGAAGTTGATGGCATGTTAGAATCGACCACAAAGAAAAAAAAAATCAGAGTATTACATATTCGTAGAAGATTTTGACTCTCACAGTTCTCCCATGCTGATCATTCGTTCAGGCTACTTCAGTCCTTTTTACTTCCTTCATAGAGCCAACTTAAGTTAGTATTAACATTCAATGAGTTTAATTGATAACTACCATTAATTATAATAAATCACACATATATGTCAAAATAATGGATGCACTTAATACTAAACCTACATTTCACTCACACACACATTCATACAGGACAATGTATACTTCGGGTTGTATTTAGTTAAATTAAACTAACCTAACTACATTACTATATACATTTATTACATTTCAATAAAAGAAAAATTAGTTGGACATAACAGGGAAAAAATTTAATACATGGAAAGAATGTTTCATTAACATGCATAGAAATTCGCTAATTTTATCAAGACCAAATAACACATTTCTCTTCCTATATATATATTAAAAGTTGAATTACATAAAAGAGAATTTGACAAAAAAAAAAAAAAATGAAAGACAAAAATAAAAAAAATTCAAAGATCAATACATTTAGGATTCAATGTCATGAATATATATATATATATCGTTGCGGAAAAAGAAAGAAAAAATAAATAAAAATATATATATATATATATATATAATTGGTTAATCATTCTAAAAAAAAAACACTTTAGTAACATTTTATTAGGTCTCTGTCCCAAGAGGAGACATTTCGACGATTTTATGAGTCTTTGTTCTCACATCGATAATAGCTCCTTTTTCCAACTCTCTTTTCGCACTGTGGTTTGTGTCCATGAGAGTGTTTAATTGTTTTTGTTTTAGCTATAGACAAATAGTCGCTTCATATCACATATATATTTATATTTCTCATTTCGTCACTCGACGCACTCAATATAAAATTTCAAAGTTTATCAAGGTTAAAAAAAATTTTGAATCCAGTCACAGATATTGAGAACATATTTCCATATTCCGGTATTCACATTAAGTTATCAACTAAATTTCTCTTCATTAAATTTAAGACCAGTAATTTTCTTTATAGTATAGATCTTGTAGTCAAAAGATTCTAGTCACTGAATAGTTAAATTTCTGATCGTAGGGGAAGGATTTGTTTCAGAGTCTACTGATAGAAGATTCGTTGGTGGGGCACACTGTTTCGTAGGTTATTAATTTCACTTTGATCTTGCGAATAAATTTGGATGAGGATTAGGGTTATTTTACTTATCTTACGACCTGCTACTCGTTTTACTTACATGCGGTATTTAACATTATATTCAACTTTAATAGTTACAGACATCAGTAACCACTCAACAAAATGTAATTTATTACAATATACGCGGTAACACTATATGTCACAAATAGTTGGTAACGGTCGGGTGTCAAAAACCTATGGCAACCTAAACAAAACCAGGGTAAATACCGAGCCCATTACATACATACTCGTATATATATATATTCATATTATTCAATACAATAAATTTCACTTTAATATCCATCGTAGTATTTTGTCGACGTTTAAATTCTACATAACCGTTCATATTCGACAAGTATTCATATTTTATAAATGTTTATATTTTATTGGCTCAAAGACAAAACAAAAACCCTGACTATCAAAATTCACTTTTTTCTCTCATAAGGTTGCAACATTGTACTTTCTATGTATAAACCCGATAATCAATAATCATTTTCAATTTACTAAAGATCCGCATATATATATATAAAAAATAGTTGGTGTTATTTAGTGACATAAGAGGTGGAAATGTAACAAATTGAGCAGGCACGTAACTTTTAAAACTATGTAAGCACATATATAGATGTATATAAAAAAAAATCAATGTTATTGGAAACTAGTGGGCCCAGACTACTAATACACACACACTATATGACCAATCAATAGAAATAAAAACCAGAAATCAGTTGTCAATGGATATAATTTGTATGATCCATGAATAACGAATGTTTCTAGGAATCCGAAAGCATAGTGTACCTTCCCATCAATTTCTCCAGTGGTGGATTGAATATCGCGAAAATGGTCCCGATATGTGCTGCAATACCTCCACGAATTGCATCCCTCGATGTCTCAGTTAGTACATACGATCGAAATAAGTGATATGGAATATTGTACATTTTCATGAGTTTCAGAAACCAGGGGGGGGGGAAGGTTGAAAAAGTAAAAAAAAAAATCTCGAAGTAATGAAGACAGAGAGAGATAGAGAAGAAGGAAGACGAAGAATAGTGGCGCCAAAGACTTAAGTGAGAAGTAACTAACGCTACAAAGACGAAAGTCGAATTTCTATCTCAACAAATCCATAGCCAAAATATTCTTAACATGCCAAAAGGGTGGTCTACTCAAATACGTAGACTCAAGGAACGCCCTGCTGCCAAGGATGCAAGTTCTGTGTCCATCAGATCCCAATCCCACAAGAGTTTGGTTGTAAGATTGAAATCCGATCCCCGTATCCTGCCCAAACCAGCAGGTTCCCGGATATCGTCCGGAAGGTTAGAGAAGGCGCTAATTTAGAATTTCAAGAAAAAAAAATCATCCGACCTCTTGGAAACTAGAAGATTCCAGAATAGGGATGAAATTAGAGTAATAGCTAAGGTATCCCTAATTAGTAATTCGCCAAAATTAAAAAAATTAAATAAATAAACTGAATTTTGGATCGGTGATTTCAATTACCGAAACATCACCGATGGCTACCCAGCGCAGACATGCCACCGTCTGGGACGTCGTTAATTTCCCTCATCTAATTAAACTAAGAAAAGACATGAAAATACTTAAGGGGACTAGGGGTCGACGTCCGGGTACGCTACATTTAGTAGCAGTTAATTTAATCGGATAGTCCGAACTGAGTTATACGAACACTGCACAATAAATAAATAAGGTAAGCAACAAAAACAAAAAAAAAATCTCGGAGAGGCTATGAATGCTAAAGATACAAATGACCGAAACCTGTACTTTTCGATGATCACAGGATATAGCAGTTGGTTTTCTTAATTATCATTTCTGTCATCCTTTAGAAGTAATTCCCACATGATGCTACCCTATCTATTGAAAGTTTTAAGATCTGGGGCTGTTATTATGAGGTACATAAATGCAAAGTAACACACAATTCCCAACTATAATTTACATTCAAGTAGCAAACTCGGTTGGATGAATGCACTGGTGTGGAAGTCAAAACGCGAGAGATTTTTTTTTCTTTTTTTCGTAAACATATTCATATTTTCACTATATAAAATTCACTAGGCCTATCCATTTAAATATAGGGGTCGTCATCTCGTTCATATTATATATCATATTATTAACATATCATTACGTTCATTCATTATCTACTAATTTTCGCACGAAGTAATATTTTATAAACACCCTATTTCGTACATTTTACACACAGGCCATACACATATCTACATTACGCAGTAATATATATATATATATATATATATATATAACTATCACAATCTATCACGCTCAAACCACCACACGATCACATTCATCGAACCACGTACTCTTTATTTCGAAGCACCCAAATTGTATTTACCTTGCAGGTTAAAAAAAAAATCATACATGTATTTACGGAAAGTTAAATTGTCAATGATTAATCTATTTCTGATTTGTTGATAAAACTGAAGCAACAATGGAATTTTCGACAGCCACGGGAAAAAAGAATTTAATACTACATTTTGAACCAAACAGTAACAGCATATGGGCTTTACTTCTATTAAGAAAATAGGTATTCTTTATTTCGGCGGATATTTCAATTTCTACTGACCCTAGCAAGCTGAAATTTTCAGTACAGTAAGATCTCATGCTATTTTATACGAAGGTATACTCATCTGACCCGAAATCCATGTCCAATGAAAGTAATTTTTGAATAAATGACTAAAATCCAACAACCTAGATCACTAAGTTATGCGATGTCGTATTGTCAACAAACAATTGAGTACCGAAACCGGACGCTGTGGCGCTGTAGTGGAGGCATAATTTACCGTGTACTGAAATGTATACTTGTACTCATTAATCAGAAATTTAATATTTACTCTGGTTTATTTCTGTTAGGAAAATGGTACTAAATTAACACATATTTATACACTGTCCAAATCGAAAATTCACACACTCACACAAAACTACTAACTACATACACCACTGCTAATACTATACATAAAACAACTAACTAAACCAAACATGCACCATTTAGTTACATGCATGTTGACAAAATAAATACTCCCTTCTGATATATACCGTCGGCTCTATTAAATTTAGAGGGGGCAAAATGAGAAAGGTAAACACTAGGTCCAATTGACCTGACCAATTGTTTACATAATGACTACCAAAAGTTGATGCCCGGGGGGCACCTTAAGGAAGTTTATGGAGGGTCCCTTCCCCTGAAAGGGGAAAAGGCCCTAAAACGAACAATAACTAACCCATTCCCCCGCTAGAACCGGTTCAATTCAGAAAAGGGGATAGGAGCCCTTTTGAACTAACTTAAGCTGCCATTATGATTATTTACAGTACTATTAAACCTACTACATACATGCAATTACGAAATAAATAATAATAATTCACATTTACTTAATACACGACCAACATGCACTAATCAGGTCGTAATTTCCCTAATCCCTAATTGAATTTGAAAAGATAAAAAAAAAATCACTTTCCTATATTGTCTATCCTATCTGGGCAGCAAACATGGCTTCCTGCAAACCGAAATCCTGAATCAGATATTTTCCCCTGGTTTTGCAGTTCTTTCAACAAAAATATGGGTTTCCTGGCTCCTGATTGATCACACGACGTTTACGATGACATTTAGTCTAAATTTTACCTGTTTTACACTCGAAATCCACGTCTTTACCAGCCAGTATAGCGTAGTTGATTTCCACGGCTGTGCTCGTAGAGTCGTTCTTGATTATTCTGATAACATTGCGCCGAAAAAGCCAGAGGTAGGAGAATTCCTCCAATCAGAACGAAAACTTTAGCCGCGGAAATTACAAAGCGAATGGAAATTTGGTAAATCCAGATATAACCGGATCTGAAAGTGACTAAGGACTACTGAGAGGGGGTGAGGGAAAAGGTTAGGTACCTGACTAAATTCTACATTGGTCTGAAATTAAGAAAATTTATATCCAATGACAGAACTATGTTTCGGTATGACGTCAGAATGGTAAACCTTGAAACTTTTCAACTTATATATCAGAAAATGGGATTTACACTTAATCAAAATATAAATAAATATATTATACAGTGGGAAATATGGTTATTAATGAAACCTTTCGATTCATTATATTTATTTAATTCGAAGTAAAGGGAGTAAATAAATTGTATAGCTAAACCGAAATTGAATAAAAAAAAATTACTAGGTACAGGGTGCGTAAAAAAAAAATTGCCATTACTTTCAACTGTAATGGTACATTACAGTTTTCCCCGGCCCATTAACAAAATTTTGTTAGAATAACAAAATTTTGCTAATTGGGAATACTAACTACTGATGCTTGTTAAACTAACACACTCATTCATCTCATTCAAACATTACCAGTCACACTAGGACAGTATATTATATCTACTTGGGGTATTGCGCGAGTAATTCATTACGTTTATCTTCTGTACAATTGAAAATCTTTAAATTTCGAAAATTGTGAGTTCCGATACTTTCGCCTTTAAGATTATGCAAAACAGCGCAGTTTTTTAACAATTTTTTCACGACAAACGGGCCAGTGAAAATTTTCATCCATTTGGCGGATTCCTGTTTTATTATTGACGATAAGTTGTGTAATTTCAGCATTACTAGTTGACCTTCTTCCAGAGTAACAGAATGTGTTGATCGTTTACTAGAGTTTCGCGAATTTATATCTATCTCAGTAAATTTAAACCTATTTTCAACGGAATCTAATTGTTTTGGCCATGGGAACACCTTCCGGTAGTTGTCAACAGCAGAGTAACTCAGAAAGCGTTCCGCCGGCGTGCAACCAATACTTGAGCAATAAGAATTATTAAGAAGGTCCTGTATTTTTACAAGATATCTATTCCAGGTGGTTTGATCTTCATTACACCATAACCGAACTAACCTATTGAGCTCTTTATGGCTGCGTTCTGTTATGCTGTTACCCTGAGGAGAATAGCTAGCTGTTTTCTTGTGTTTAATTTTATACTTAGCACAGAAATCCTGCCACAGTTTGGACTGGAACTGTGGTCCCCTGTCACTTAAGAATTCTTGAGGGTATGGTAAAAGGTGAAAGTATCTTCTCTCTAGTACCGTTATTATTTCTTTGGTATGAGCTTTTCTGAGCGGAAGAAAAGTAACAAAACGAGAGTAAATATCTATTAATGATAAAATATAATAGTATCCCTGGCTAGGTGGTAATTTCCCGATAAGGTCCACCCCCAGAGTCTCATGGGGTACATTTGCTCTTATGTGATATTCTTGCTGAGCTATGGTTCGGTTTGTGAACTTTGTTTCCGCACATTGGATACAGTTTCGGATGAAATTTTTTATGGTAGATTTTTGATTTTTCCAATAAAAGATTGCGCGACAAAAGCGATAACATTTTTGAACTCCAAAATGACCTGTGGAGTGAACAATACTGATAATTTGGTGAATACAAGCCTGAGGTATTACTAGAAGCCATTTTTGAACTCGCAACGGTTTTATGTACATCAACCCACAATGCATTGCGATTCTACTCTGATTACCACTATTTTCATATCGCCTTAAGAACGTTTGACATAATTCATCAGTTTCCTGATTTTTCTTGATATGATTTAAATCGATGTCAGCATATTGTGTTTTCGTTAGGAAATGCACATAATGGGTTTCGGGTTCAAGCAATACCTCGGGCGGATACCTACTAAGTGTATCGGCGATAAGGTTCTCGCGGCCTGGACAGTGCTGAAACGTTAAGTCAAATTTTTGTAATTTAAGTAGGATCCTGGTGGTTCTTGGTTCAAGGTTCTTCTGAGTGAAAGCATGAGTAACTGCTGCATTGTCGGTATGAACATACGTGATACGACCCATTATATATTGTTCAAAGTGCTCACATAGGAACAGAACGGACAGTAGTTCTAACTGAGAGATCGACAGAGACAACTCGTAAGGCTTTACCCGTCGACTAGCATATCCGATGACATTAGGATCTTCTTGACCTGCTGGATATTGTGCAAGATAGCCAGCCAGATTTTCCATACACGCATCACTGTGTATGTGAAATGGCAGGGAGAAATCTGGCTGACTTAGAGCAGGCGGATTGCAAATAAGCTCTTTTAACTTATGGAAAGTTTCCAATGTTTCATCGTTCCATGTGAATTTTTGATCCTTTTTTAATAGTTGATATAATTTAGCGGTAAGTCCCGAAAAATTTGGTACGAACTTTCTCCTCCACCCTATGAGGCCTAGGAACTTTTGTAATGCCTTCTTTGATTTCGGAACCGGAAAACAACGAATAGGTTCGTTCAATTTAGGGTCGACCCTTATCGTTTTGCCACTAATGATATGACCTAAAAATTTTATCTCCCGTGCGAAGAACTTACATTTTTTGAAAATTTAAGGAAAAATTTGCCCTCTTGAAAATTTCAAAGGTTCTTTCTAAATGAGATAAGTGTTCTTCTTCCGTGACCGATTTTACCATAACATCATCAAGGTATAAAACTACAAAAGAACGAGTTGAGTCGTTGAAAAAATTAGTCATAACGGATTGGAAAACAGCAGGACTGCTCTTCAATCCCTGTGGCAAAACGGTAAGGCAATATTGCCTTCCTTTATACACAAAGCTAGTACACTGATATGATTCTTTGTGTAAACTGATCCCATAATAGGCACTAGATGCATCAAAAGATGAGAACCAAGTGGCTTGTGAAACACGATGTAATAGATCGTCTATTGGTTCAACCTGTGCTTGTGGAGAAATAATTTTTGAGTTGGTAGCCCTGAGGTCCAAAACGGGACGTACGCCCCCAGAGGCCTTTCTGACAACATGAATAGGATTTCTGTATGGGGACATCTGTTCTATAGCAATTCCTAACCGTAACCACTTATTTAATTCGGCCTCAAACTCGGGTTGCATTGCTTGTGGGACAGAATAGCAAGGTCCCACAACTGGTTCGTTATCTCTTAGTTGAATTTTGTATGGAGGCGCATTAACACGACGTGGGTACTCGGAGAAGAGAGATCTGTACTGTAATAATAGTTTACGGAGACCTGATCTAATTGGTGGTGGTAAATCATCCCGAGTAGTAATGTAAGTGTCGATGTCTTGTGGAGAGACATTGCATTCGGCATTCAAGAATGGATCCAGCTGATCGTCCCTGTTAACCTCTCCTCCATTGAGAGGTGTCACTGCACAGGCAGCTTGACAGATAAACCTGGGGTCAAGCATGGGCTGATCCATCACTGGCCGCCCTGACTCACCGATTGCAATCTCTCTTTCCGGTATTCCCACTAACATTACATTTGGCTTATTAGTTGAAACAGTAACTGCATTCCCGAGACTATCTTTCATACGAATTTCTTTCTTTTCACGGTCGATGATACAATGAAACTTATCTAAGAATGGGCAACCCAAGATTAAATCCGTTCGCAAGTATTTAATAACAAAAATAGCTATTTCAAAAATATGGTTTTGAATATTAAGATTGAAATTTTGAACCCCTTGAACTGAAAAACTTTCCTTCCTTGAAACCCTTCTAGCGTTTAATTCTAATTTTAGAAAAATTTGGACACTCCTTCTCTTTCTCCCCCTTAGAAAAGGAAACAAAAATGACAAAGTAGCCAACGACTCTACTTATTTCATTTGACTATAAAATTTCTCTTATTAATTTCAATGTTGTAATCAATTCAACATGCCTTCAACCTCACTCTTTGACATTCTAAAAAAAAATTTCAAATCTATCGGTTGCCATTCAAACTGAGATCCGTTGCCATGGAAACAAACGTTGCTATAACAACCATTCTTATCGCGGTTCACCAACTCAAACTGATTGGCATGATAACTGGTATTATTCAATAAGCATTTTCAGATCCGTTACCACAGTAAACATGGTTACCATAGCAACAGTCTTGTCACGTGTCGCCAATTTAAAACTGTAAAAGGGAAAGTCGTCGTTGCCATAGAAACTACCGTTTCCATAACAACGAATCCTGTCACTGCTTGTCAGTCTAAAACTGTTTGAAGAAAAGAATAAGTCGTAAGTGGGAACCCTTCACCCCTGGTGGGGATGTTCATGAAGCTATCAGCTTATGTCTAATTACGTTGGAATATATTAGCCGTTTCTTAATTTTGAACATACTAGATTCGATCGAAACGAGAAAACTTTTTATCGGACTTCTAAAGAGAATGAAATAAAATAACTAAATACATGACCGTGTTTATTACATCTAGGATTCCCAGTCACGACCCCCTTTTCAGTTTTATTAAAAAATAGAAGAAGAAGATGAAGAAAGGAAAAGGAAAATAGAAAAGGAAAGAGGTAAAGTAAGAAGGTGATAAAGAGGAAGCTGTTACTGAATATTTTGAAAAATATGGTAAAGAAAAGTGAATAATTATCGAATTCCAATAGCTATTGGGTTAATATTTGGTATTAAGGTGATCAAGGGTAGACACATGTTAACACATACATCCCCGATCTAGATCCATTTAACCCTAACTACCAAATTATCCCGATCTAGATCTGAGATAGATGAGAAAGTTTAATTCTACAGTTTATTCAATATTTCCACTAATATCCAATATTTGAAAAATAAACGACGAAGTTGATGGCATGTTAGAATCGACCACAAAGAAAAAAAAATCAGAGTATTACATATTCGTAGAAGATTTTGACTCTCACAGTTCTCCCATGCTGATCATTCGTTCAGGCTACTTCAGTCCTTTTTACTTCCTTCATAGAGCCAACTTAAGTTAGTATTAACATTCAATGAGTTTAATTGATAACTACCATTAATTATAATAAATCACACATATATGTCAAAATAATGGATGCACTTAATACTAAACCTACATTTCACTCACACACACATTCATACAGGACAATGTATACTTCGGGTTGTATTTAGTTAAATTAAACTAACCTAACTACATTACTATATACATTTATTACATTTCAATAAAAGAAAAATTAGTTGGACATAACAGGGAAAAAATTTAATACATGGAAAGAATGTTTCATTAACATGCATAGAAATTCGCTAATTTTATCAAGACCAAATAACACATTTCTCTTCCTATATATATATTAAAAGTTGAATTACATAAAAGAGAATTTGACAAAAAAAAAAATGAAAGACAAAAATAAAAAAAATTCAAAGATCAATACATTTAGGATTCAATGTCATGAATATATATATATATATATCGTTGCGGAAAAAGAAAGAAAAAATAAATAAATATATATATATATATATATATATATATATATATATATATATATAATTGGTTAATCATTCTAAAAAAAAAACACTTTAGTAACATTTTATTAGGTCTCTGTCCCAAGAGGAGACATTTCGACGATTTTATGAGTCTTTGTTCTCACATCGATAATAGCTCCTTTTTCCAACTCTCTTTTCGCACTGTGGTTTGTGTCCATGAGAGTGTTTAATTGTTTTTGTTTTAGCTATAGACAAATAGTCGCTTCATATCACATATATATTTATATTTCTCATTTCGTCACTCGACGCACTCAATATAAAATTTCAAAGTTTATCAAGGTTAAAAAAAATTTTGAATCCAGTCACAGATATTGAGAACATATTTCCATATTCCGGTATTCACATTAAGTTATCAACTAAATTTCTCTTCATTAAATTTAAGACCAGTAATTTTCTTTATAGTATAGATCTTGTAGTCAAAAGATTCTAGTCACTGAATAGTTAAATTTCTGATCGTAGGGGAAGGATTTGTTTCAGAGTCTACTGATAGAAGATTCGTTGGTGGGGCACACTGTTTCGTAGGTTATTAATTTCACTTTGATCTTGCGAATAAATTTGGATGAGGATTAGGGTTATTTTACTTATCTTACGACCTGCTACTCGTTTTACTTACATGCGGTATTTAACATTATATTCAACTTTAATAGTTACAGACATCAGTAACCACTCAACAAAATGTAATTTATTACAATATACGCGGTAACACTATATGTCACAAATAGTTGGTAACGGTCGGGTGTCAAAAACCTATGGCAACCTAAACAAAACCAGGGTAAATACCGAGCCCATTACATACATACTCGTATATATATATATTCATATTATTCAATACAATAAATTTCACTTTAATATCCATCGTAGTATTTTGTCGACGTTTAAATTCTACATAACCGTTCATATTCGACAAGTATTCATATTTTATAAATGTTTATATTTTATTGGCTCAAAGACAAAACAAAAACCCTGACTATCAAAATTCACTTTTTTCTCTCATAAGGTTGCAACATTGTACTTTCTATGTATAAACCCGATAATCAATAATCATTTTCAATTTACTAAAGATCCGCATATATATATATATAAAATAGTTGGTGTTATTTAGTGACATAAGAGGTGGAAATGTAACAAATTGAGCAGGCACGTAACTTTTAAAACTATGTAAGCACATATATAGATGTATATAAAAAAAAAATCAATGTTATTGGAAACTAGTGGGCCCAGACTACTAATACATACACACTATATGACCAATCAATAGAAATAAAAACCAGAAATCAGTTGTCAATGGATATAATTTGTATGATCCATGAATAACGAATGTTTCTAGGAATCCGAAAGCATAGTGTACCTTCCCATCAATTTCTCCAGTGGTGGATTGAATATCGCGAAAATGGTCCCGATATGTGCTGCAATACCTCCACGAATTGCATCCCTCGATGTCTCAGTTAGTACATACGATCGAAATAAGTGATATGGAATATTGTACATTTTCATGAGTTTCAGAAACCAGGGGGGGGGGAAGGTTGAAAAAGTAAAAAAAAAAAAATCTCGAAGTAATGAAGACAGAGAGAGATAGAGAAGAAGGAAGACGAAGAATAGTGGCGCCAAAGACTTAAGTGAGAAGTAACTAACGCTACAAAGACGAAAGTCGAATTTCTATCTCAACAAATCCATAGCCAAAATATTCTTAACATGCCAAAAGGGTGGTCTACTCAAATACGTAGACTCAAGGAACGCCCTGCTGCCAAGGATGCAAGTTCTGTGTCCATCAGATCCCAATCCCACAAGAGTTTGGTTGTAAGATTGAAATCCGATCCCCGTATCCGGCCCAAACCAGCAGGTTCCCGGATATCGTCCGGAAGGTTAGAGAAGGCGCTAATTTAGAATTTCAAGAAAAAAAAAATCATCCGACCTCTTGGAAACTAGAAGATTCCAGAATAGGGATGAAATTAGAGTAATAGCTAAGGTATCCCTAATTAGTAATTCGCCAAAATTAAAAAAAATTAAATAAATAAACTGAATTTTGGATCGGTGATTTCAATTACCGAAACATCACCGATGGCTACCCAGCGCAGACATGCCACCGTCTGGGACGTCGTTAATTTCCCTCATCTAATTAAACTAAGAAAAGACATGAAAATACTTAAGGGGACTAGGGGTCGACGTCCGGGTACGCTACATTTAGTAGCAGTTAATTTAATCGGATAGTCCGAACTGAGTTATACGAACACTGCACAATAAATAAATAAGGTAAGCAACAAAAACAAAAAAAAAATCTCGGAGAGGCTATGAATGCTAAAGATACAAATGACCGAAACCTGTACTTTTCGATGATCACAGGATATAGCAGTTGGTTTTCTTAATTATCATTTCTGTCATCCTTTAGAAGTAATTCCCACATGATGCTACCCTATCTATTGAAAGTTTTAAGATCTGGGGCTGTTATTATGAGGTACATAAATGCAAAGTAACACACAATTCCCAACTATAATTTACATTCAAGTAGCAAACTCGGTTGGATGAATGCACTGGTGTGGAAGTCAAAACGCGAGAGATTTTTTTTTCTTTTTTTCGTAAACATATTCATATTTTCACTATATAAAATTCACTAGGCCTATCCATTTAAATATAGGGGTCGTCATCTCGTTCATATTATATATCATATTATTAACATATCATTACGTTCATTCATTATCTACTAATTTTCGCACGAAGTAATATTTTATAAACACCCTATTTCGTACATTTTACACGCAGGCCATACACATATCTACATTACGCAGTAATATATATATATATATATATATATATATATATATATATATATATATATATATAACTATCACAATCTATCACGCTCAAACCACCACACGATCACATTCATCGAACCACGTACTCTTTATTTCGAAGCACCCAAATTGTATTTACCTTGCAGGTTTAAAAAAAAAATCATACATGTATTTACGGAAAGTTAAATTGTCAATGATTAATCTATTTCTGATTTGTTGATAAAACTGAAGCAACAATGGAATTTTCGACAGCCACGGGAAAAAAGAATTTAATACTACATTTTGAACCAAACAGTAACAGCATATGGGCTTTACTTCTATTAAGAAAATAGGTATTCTTTATTTCGGCGGATATTTCAATTTCTACTGACCCTAGCAAGCTGAAATTTTCAGTACAGTAAGATCTCATGCTATTTTATACGAAGGTATACTCATCTGACCCGAAATCCATGTCCAATGAAAGTAATTTTTGAATAAATGACTAAAATCCAACAACCTAGATCACTAAGTTATGCGATGTCGTATTGTCAACAAACAATTGAGTACCGAAACCGGACGCTGTGGCGCTGTAGTGGAGGCATAATTTACCGTGTACTGAAATGTATACTTGTACTCATTAATCAGAAATTTAATATTTACTCTGGTTTATTTCTGTTAGGAAAATGGTACTAAATTAACACATATTTATACACTGTCCAAATCGAAAATTCACACACTCACACAAAACTACTAACTACATACACCACTGCTAATACTATACATAAAACAACTAACTAAACCAAACATGCACCATTTAGTTACATGCATGTTGACAAAATAAATACTCCCTTCTGATATATACCGTCGGCTCTATTAAATTTAGAGGGGGCAAAATGAGAAAGGTAAACACTAGGTCCAATTGACCTGACCAATTGTTTACATAATGACTACCAAAAGTTGATGCCCGGGGGGCACCTTAAGGAAGTTTATGGAGGGTCCCTTCCCCTGAAAGGGGAAAAGGCCCTAAAACGAACAATAACTAACCCATTCCCCCGCTAGAACCGGTTCAATTCAGAAAAGGGGATAGGAGCCCTTTTGAACTAACTTAAGCTGCCATTATGATTATTTACAGTACTATTAAACCTACTACATACATGCAATTACGAAATAAATAATAATAATTCACATTTACTTAATACACGACCAACATGCACTAATCAGGTCGTAATTTCCCTAATCCCTAATTGAATTTGAAAAGATAAAAAAAAAAAATCACTTTCCTATATTGTCTATCCTATCTGGGCAGCAAACATGGCTTCCTGCAAACCGAAATCCTGAATCAGATATTTTCCCCTGGTTTTGCAGTTCTTTCAACAAAAATATGGGTTTCCTGGCTCCTGATTGATCACACGACGTTTACGATGACATTTAGTCTAAATTTTACCTGTTTTACACTCGAAATCCACGTCTTTACCAGCCAGTATAGCGTAGTTGATTTCCACGGCTGTGCTCGTAGAGTCGTTCTTGATTATTCTGATAACATTGCGCCGAAAAAGCCAGAGGTAGGAGAATTCCTCCAATCAGAACGAAAACTTTAGCCGCGGAAATTACAAAGCGAATGGAAATTTGGTAAATCCAGATATAACCGGATCTGAAAGTGACTAAGGACTACTGAGAGGGGGTGAGGGAAAAGGTTAGGTACCTGACTAAATTCTACATTGGTCTGAAATTAAGAAAATTTATATCCAATGACAGAACTATGTTTCGGTATGACGTCAGAATGGTAAACCTTGAAACTTTTCAACTTATATATCAGAAAATGGGATTTACACTTAATCAAAATATAAATAAATATATTATACAGTGGGAAATATGGTTATTAATGAAACCTTTCGATTCATTATATTTATTTAATTCGAAGTAAAGGGAGTAAATAAATTGTATAGCTAAACCGAAATTGAATAAAAAAAAATTACTAGGTACAGGGTGCGTAAAAAAAAATTGCCATTACTTTCAACTGTAATGGTACATTACATGTGCTCATGGATCACAGTTTTGTATTATCGGAGTATGTGTAATTTTCATTTTTCGGAGTATGTTGGGAGTTTTACTCTATAGCATTCTTTAGTGCTCTACTGTATTTCCTCATTATTGCTAACCAAGGTTTACGGATGACAGATTTTGTAAATGCAATCTAGTAGGAGCCCCAGTTAAGTCAGTCGATAATAGACCTTTTCCTGTGTGTGAAAAAAAAGTATGTAAACAAAGTTTCATTATGTTCTTTTGCTTTGAAAACGCTTTGTTCAACTTTATGGTAGCTAATAAAAGAATTAGAATAATCATGCAAAGTGAACAATTAAAATATAGCTGCAACGTTATCAGAAATAGTCATGGCTCTACGTGTGATATCCGCAGATCAATATTTTGATGCTCTCTACAAGAATACAGGGTGTTCCAGAAAATATTAGTAAGAACCGAATTCCTCGCACGAACCAAGAAATAAGTATATCTGAGAAAAAGTCCACAAAACAGAAGTGTTGCTTCATGTCTTCGAAAGTGAGGGAAAAGGAGTTCACACTTGCCTACCATGTAATGATGACAGGAGCTAGGATGGTATTTCATATCAAAGAAACCATCTCCTTAACCTGTTAAATTCATGTTCAAATTTGTAGCATAACTGCGCAAGGTATTCGCAGTGTCCCAAACGAATGTACAGCAGAGAAAATGAAACGGATCGGTGAAGATCAACTTGTAATCTATGGATGAAACCCACATTTAAAATGGCCATCAAAGTAAAGTTTATTAAGCATGGTTGAATAACTTCTGCGATTGGAAACTTGTATGTAAGGTTTTGAAACCATGCTCAGTGCTTTTTTTTATTGACTGCCATTTTTAATGTGCGTTCATTTGTGTCGTTATCCATGCATCACGTGTTTCAGTTTTTTGCATCTTCAGTGTTACATCTCCTCCGCTGTACATTCATTCAATGAATCTGCAGATGCATGGAAAAATATATTCTTTGCGCATTTATGGCACAGATTTGAACATGTATTTAACAGGTTAAGCAAATATAGTTTCTTTGTAGGTACCTGTGAATACCTTCCTAGCTCTTATCGACATCGGGTGGGCAGGCCCACACTTTCGGAAAAATAGCTATGCTCCTCACTTCTAGACTTTTTGCCAGATAGGCTTCTGTTTCACTCGATGAATCTCTGGTTTGAGTTTTTACTATTATTTTTGGGACGACCTGTACACTTTTCTTTACCATCATTCTCCTATCTTTTGTTCGTAAACCATCATTTACACTTCGCATATTCGATTCTGTGGGATATGGAAGTGATCAAGAAATATATTAGCGTCTAGGGACCGAGTTTGCAGTTGAACACAAAGAGAGGAGGGGATTAGCGCCAGGTAATGTATGCATAGAATTAGAGAACATATTCATTGCTTCCCCACGTGCACTTAATTCGAAATTGAATGCAGGTCATGAGAGTTTATATTGTACTTGTTACTATATTGTCCTCAGACGATATAATAAAAATTTATATCGCTTTGCTGCTATATACACGACATTTCTCAAGCTTCCATAGTGCATTTTTTTGTGACAGTCTATATTTTACTTGTTACTATATTGCCTTCATACGATATAATAAAAGTTTATATTGCACTGTTGGTATGTAAAGAGCATTTTTAAGCTTCCATAGTGCATTTTTGTGTGAGAGTGTATTGTACCACTTACTATACTATGTTTTCGTACGATATAGTTAACATTACGCTTTTTCAAGCTTCAATAGTGCAGTTATTATTATTATTATTATTATTATTATTATTATTATTATTATTATTATTAGCTGGGACGTATACTTTTGCCTTCATGGTTACAAATAGCAGTGTTTCATTGTAAAAAAAGAAATACATGAACGGAATTGCACATTTGTGGTGCAGATTGAAACAAAGTTGTTATTCAAGAATAGAGTGCAATAGAGCAGAATAGTTCTTATACAAGGGCAAGGAAATACGTGATGTAATCTCTGTTGCAAGACATGTCTCCATTTCTCAGGACCAAACTGCGTTACACTGAGAAAATAATCTAGGTGGCATACTTGGACTTACCGTACAAAAGACGCATAACTGAAAACGCATGTTTTATAATACTTTCTGTATAAGTGTTCCATCGATACGTACTTCCCGTATGAAATAATGTAGGCGGTCAGGATCTCACATACAAATGGACGTATATAACATATAGCTGACGAAGGTAACCTAAGTATATGCTTGTGATATACGGAAAACTATTAGATGTCAGACATCCTGCAACAGCATGATGTAATATCTAAAGGCAGTGCCAATGTAGCATACGGATAACGCATGCTGCGTACTGATTTCTATAGTAACGAAGAGGATACCGTATATTTGTACAATATACCGCTGTCCGGAGAACGGATTTTTCTCGGTGTATGAAAGCTAGAAAAATGCGTCGTATACACTACCAATTCTATAAAGACTTTTAAGACATCGTACCAACAGACACATACCATTGTAATAAATACAATATAGACTCTAGAAACATCGTACGAACAACCACAAATAGGGGGTACAATATTGACTTTCAACGCATGGTGAGAACAACCATATGTTATAGTAATTGGTACAAGATGGACTCTCGAAAGATCGTACGAACAACCATAAAATATAGTTGGAAGTGGAATCCAACAGCAATATAGTTTAGTGAATGGTACAATATGGACAAAAAGGATATTGCAATGCAAACAATGTAGTTTGGTTACAGTTAATGTGCTGTATGGTTGCAGAAAGATTTAAACAGCGAAGATATTGTCAGTTGTACCATACTCTATGGTCAAGACAACAACGATATATTGTGGCGGTAATGATACAGTATGGTAGACGCTACAATCATCGCTCCAAAGATATGATACTTTTAGCAATGCAGTACAGTTTGTCTTACAATATTGTATCGTCCTCGCAGCACTTCATCATTGCGTTTGCGACTATATAGTATTGTTACGCGTATCGCAGACTTTTCCGATGTTGTTTTGGAAACTATTTTGTATTGTAT
Source organism: Thermobia domestica (assembly GCF_964235325.1). Lineage (NCBI taxonomy): Eukaryota > Metazoa > Arthropoda > Insecta > Zygentoma > Lepismatidae > Thermobia > Thermobia domestica. Next base: position 17,130,488 of record NC_137457.1, read on the forward strand.
TTCCACCTACACACTGCCGATATAGTTGGCAATATCATATAAAACCGTCGTTCATTGAACAATAATATAGTTTCTTTACTCAAATTTTATTGTAAATCGAGCTATATTATTAAAACAATATTTTATGGTATCAGTAACCTAGAAGCATGGTACCTAACCTAACCTACTGCACTTTCTTAACAATGCAGTATTGTAACTGTCACCCATTTTCTGGCTTTTCTAACTATACTTGTTTCTTGAGTGTACAAAAGACATCTGGAGTCTAGTAATTTCATACCAAATAAGCTGACGAATTTGGGATTTGCTCGTATGAAATTCCTCTACATAATAATATAAAGCTTTCATTCATGCACATATTAAGTGACTTATAAGTTCTCATTTTCTGGATTTTAACCAATTTAATTCTACTTATACTTTAACATCAGACAATAATAATCAAATCTGCTAAATCTACTTTTCAATTTCCACTCACTAGAAACCATTGTTGTTTCAACCTTGATCAAACATTACTCAATTTTTCGTCATTCAGCAGAATATAAACTGAGCCTAAGTTTATGTAATTCTATAGATCACGAATATGACGTTTATTATTTCCAGATATTTCATAAAAACCAATCTCGTTTCTTTACATTTGTAATAGAACTTGTAAGCCTTTATAATTTTGTCCCTCTAAAAATCAAGGACGGACTACACTGTATGAATTCAATTCAATTTCTCGGTTTAGTTTAAACTTAGCTTGATCTTCTGTACAAGCTTGAAAAATAATATGGTGTGCAATCATTCGTTTAATAAGTTATAGGCTATTAAATTTCGGGTCTTATATCTTTGAAAAACATATAAGCTAATTCAACAGAACTCATCTGGTATAGATGAAACTTGGTATAATAGTAAACCTTAACCTGCTATAAAATTTGTGAAATATTATGATATTCAGGTTTTTTATTTCTGACTATAAGCCATCAAATTTGCCTTAGAACTTACTGAAATTTTCATTATGAATTTGTAATAAAGTACAACTTTTAAGCAACGAAGTCCAAATTTTCCGCAATTAGGAAACTGTTCAGGGTGGACCATTTATCTCAATATGCCTTGCATATCTTAAACTAATATAATGAAAACACTGCAATTTTGTACAATGCAAGTATCGGGAAGGGACAATTGTTTCGCTTTCTCTTTGATACCACAAAGTTAGTAGAGTTGGCAACCAAACAGAAAGTTTTATTTATTTATTATTACTGGCACAAAGTCAGATTGCTACATATTTGAAATCTGGATATAAAACAAAAACCTGTAGTACCACACTTGTCATAAAGTGTCATAGACTAACGGCGATACAGTATCACAAATTAAAAAAGAACACAAATTTTGAAGGTTTTTAAATCGGCAATAATGCAAGTAAGACGGGTAGGGAAATCATATCTAAGGCACCTTAATGCCCGATGTTATGGTCATCATATAACATATTTTGAACAACTGAAAACAAAGCCGATAAAAATAATTTTTATAGGGGAAATAAAAATTAGACGTTTTTCAAAAGACTTCAATTCGAAAAAAATGTTTAGAAAAGTATCATATCCAATTATATACAGGGTTTGTAAATAATAATAATAATAATAATAATAATAATAATAATAATAATAATAATAATAATAATAATAATAATAATAATAATAATAATAATAATAATAATAATAATAATATCATTTACAGCGATTTGACATCTCAAAACATTTAGGAGATATAAAAATTGAAATATTGCTCAAAATGGTATATTTGATGGAACTTTTTAAAGTAATTATTAACTTACTTTCCTTCTCTAACATGAGAATAATACTTTTTGATAGATGTTAATACTAGTTATAAAAATTTTGTAAGTTCAGTACTGCAGCATACTTTAACATTTTTTAAGTACATGTCCAGAATGGTTTGAGATATCAATTTCTTGTAATCGTAATCTTTGCATCTATTGAAAGCCACCTACGCAATTGAATGAGATATTTATTCAAGCAGCTTCTCGAAGTAAAGACTTCGTAAAAAGTCCAAATTTCAATATCTTGTATGTGAATTCCGTCATATGATGATCATAGTATTAGATACTAAAGTATTTTGGGTGTACCTAATTTCATTTGACTCACTTGCGTTACACTCCTGTAGTGGCTACAAAGTTTTGTTTTTGATACTGCAATGTTCTTAGTTGGGAACACTGAATATTAAAATTAACGTTCGTTTTCGTTTTTTTAGTTTAAAGTTTTCATTGAGCATATAAATTTGAAATACGTAAGAACCTGACGTTGTAGTTTGAAAAGGTATACTCTTTCTTTGATTGACAATACTGTTAACCTAGTGGTATTACAAAGTATGCCTTGTCACAGCATATCTCCTGCCGACATTTGCGTCCTAGAAAATTTCAGCTCTTGCTGTTCATTAATTTAAAAGTTACAAGGACTATCAAGATAAATTACCTATCCTGTGTTTATATAATATATTTTCCTCGGAAGTAAGGAATTGACTCCTATTGTTTTCCAGAACTACTTTGAATCTATTTTTCTTCCTTTATAAATATCAGAGAAGGCTCTTCTTCCTTTTATAAAAAAATACTTCTTTACTAGGGAAGATTTACTTAAAAAATGGAGAAAATATTTAATGCATCGCCCTTTACCTGAGAGAAGTTCATTCATAGTTTAAGAATTAGGTGCGCGAGAGAAGCTTTGGGTGAATTCCTTAAGCGTGAAAGATAGAAAGAGAGAATTGACTGACGTTCTAAATGTCATTGTCAAAAAGAGGAAGTACTAAAAGAGGAACTAAGAACTCAGAAACGAACTCATCGACAAACTTCATGTGATCAATAGACATAGAAAATCCCATTCTTTCTTTTCCTTTCCGTGCTCCGTTGAAGATCAAACAACTTTTCATTCCTCATTGAGATTTATCCTGTTTTCCTCTTTTTTCTTCTGTATTTTAAATATCTTTTTGATTAAAAAATCCATTAACTAAGTTGAAGTTTTCAGCTTCGTTTCGTTTATTTTTTCTCTTTTTCAACTTTTATTTTCTCTTCCTATCTCTCACTTTCCTTTCCTGTGTAATAGGCATGTGTGTATGTCAACATATTTTCCTTTATATCTTTCACTCTTCTTCTTCTACATCTTTCCCGTTTTCTGTTTTGCATGTTTGTTTTCGTCTTTCTTTCAGTGTGATAGATAGAGATGTATGTATTTAATATTAAATGCATTTCTTTCATTTCAACTTTAGAGTTTAAAATTACCAATAAAAGTATGAAACTCATTGGGAATTTTTTCATACCTTAGTTGAAAAACGTTTTCAATCTTCCATTTCTAAAAACATAGGCAGAAGGTCAAAGTAATACAAATGGCTCCTGTGTTTTAGACTTCCAGACTGTGATATGCAAAAATATGAGAAATATTATGAAAGGTCAACGTTTCCCTTTTTGTTTGTCGACAGATATAAGAATTATACCAGCGAAAGAAAGAGAGATTAGTATGTTTCAGTTGATTCAGCATCCTAAAGAAAGGTACCATTTCTTTTATGAGCCCTCTATCAAAAAGGAAATGCTGAAATAAACAATTCCCGGTTTCAACATTAATCACCCAAAGAGGAAAAATTGTAGTGTACAACGAGATTTTTTGGGAGGGGGGAAAAACATAAGCGTCTGAAGAACAGATTGCAATAGTGCCCTATCTCGCTACTAAAACGCGAGGCACAAGAAATCCACTACCACTTGTGGTTTCAGTATTGATCTTCATAGAGAAAATATGTGTAGAAGTGTGTCAAATGCCAATTTAATAGGTATTCAGCTCCCAGGAATAATTTTCATCTAAACATTTATATTTCTATTACTAGGTATAACCAAAAGTCTTAGAGGTCTCGGTTCTCGGTTTCAACACCAATATACGCCCACGGTTCCCCTTACTTCGGAACTTAGTTGTACTCATGCAACTCTAAGTTTGGTGATAGTGAATAACTCAAGAACCTAAAGACGTTTCACGCAAGTACAACAAACGTACTGAGGAGCCCAATTCCTATCTTGGTCTTTTTCACAGCAACCAAAATATAACTGATAACACTTCCTCACAACTGGAGTAAAACATCGATGTTGCGACTTAAATGTCAGCTATCCACATACGTAACAGAAATTGTCCTGGTGATTTACACACTTCCTCGGTATCTTGTATCCTGTAAGGTATCACACACACACACACACACACACACACACGAATCTACACTCCATCAATCATGAAGCAGCACAAACGTAATCTAACTCAGTGCATCACCACACAACACAATCTATTCGAACTGCACAACGCACAAATACTTCAACTTACACGCGGCCACATCTAAAACACGTCCAGATGGACCGTTACTCAACGCTACTAACAGTCATCAGGCTATGTGAGTCATCATTTTTTTATGCAATGTTGCCAGATCAAAATATTAAAAAGTGAATTATTTTCCAAAGAAAGCATTCGTGTATTTGTGCTTGTATTTGAGAATCCATCTATGTGCCGACAATAATACGTCAACGTTAGGTTTTTGTGTTTGTAAAAAGTGTTGCATAGTATATTCTTCATTACTTATAAATAGGCACAATAGTTTATATCTCTAGACAGAATAATGCGATTCACGGCGCAGTTCCTGTTTCTGTATCACTATATACAAATAGCAGGTTGAGACAAAAAAAAAATCTTATAAACTACTTTTTGAAGGGAATTTCCCACCAAGTCCTTCTAGAAATTCCCTCATACAAAATGGCGACATGGTGTACACGTCATTGAAAATATGTTTTATTGGAAGTCCAATGAGGTGTAAACCGTGCTTATATTGTAATTTTCGAGGATTTTATATGTGATTTTATCTGCACTAATGAATATTGTAAAATGAACAGTACACATAGCATATTTTCATATAAATATCCTTATTCCTCTTAGGGATGGTACCGAGACCGAGACTAGTCTCGGTCTCGTCTCGGTCTCGTCTCGAATTATCGAGACGAGACCGAGACCGAGACGGACTTTTATATACCGAGACGAGACCGAGACCGAGACGGACTTTGAAATACCGAGACGAGACCGAGACCGAGACAGACCTCTATAAATCGAGACGAGACCGAGACGAGACTTAGGTCAGTCTCGAAAGTCTCGGTCTCGTCTCGAATATTGATATTGATAGATACTAAAATTGCCTTCACTCAAAATTTCTTTCGTTGCTGTGTTAGATAATATTAGAACGGTTGAGTGATGTACAGTGGCGTATTTAGGGGATGGTTATCGGGCTCAAACCCCTCCCGAAATATATTTGTGATCACGTACAACGCAAATGTTTCTTAGTCGTTCCTCAAGCCTCTCCCGAAACAAAATGCACTGCTGATGCAAATATAATTCTCTCTCTCTCTCTCTCTCTCTCTCTCTCTATATATATATATATATATATATATATATATATATATATATATATATATATGGTCGCGGTGCCCCCCAGTGCCGCCCTGCATAGGTTCCCAGGGCCCAACTTTAATTTTAAATGGAAGCTAGGTGTGAGTGGTATCTCGTTCGATAGATCTTTAAAATCTAAAAAGCGTTGTGGCAAAAGATCTTTTATATCGGGCACTGTATTCAAAATGGCCGCCAAGATATTTTGCTCTATTAGATACAGTAAAACGTGCAGTACCACTAATATGAAAACGGTTGAACATAAATGAACCGAACAAAAAGTCAAATAGAAAATGTCATGTGGCACATCGATTAATATTGTCGCGGAGGCTTCCAGGGTCATCCTTCATGGGGGCCCAGGGCGCAACTTCAAAATTGTAAATGGAAACATGGGGTGAGTGATATCTCGTTCGATATATCTTTAAAAACTAAAAAGTGCTGTTGCAAAAGATTGTTCAATGTTTTCAAAATGACCACCAAGACATGGTACCTGCATCAGATAAAACGTCCAGTATCACTAATATAAAAACACCAGAACAAATATTCAAATAGGAAATCACAGAGGTATTTATCATTCAATAGCTCGAGAATGTTGCAAAAGTCGAAAAGATGATTAGAAGAAATCTCATTTTTAGAAATTTATCCTAACCTCACTCCGTAAGTGAGTGAAGCGGGAAGGATCGGTGGAATTGCAAATGAGAGCCTTAGTTTTTGCAAATTGTATCTACGAAACAAAGTTATTTGAAATGTGTTTTTATAAGAGATAAATGTCTCTGTAATGGGATAAAGTATGTAAAATTCTTGTTAAATGGTATCTTCCATTTTAATTACAGGCAATGGTTTGATGCAAAAATGAATCAACTGAAATGCGAAACAAATTTGTCGAACAATGCAATTTTAGAACAATGTTTAAAAACGTTGGCTTTGTTCAACAGTCGTTTGCATTATACTGGTTCGCTTCTTTTCCTTCTGTGTCTTCTTGCATGTGATAGAATATGAGTTTCACTGAGATGTCCACAGTTACATTCCGATAACTTTCAACGGTAATTTCAGTTGTGATCCTTTGTAACGAAACGGTACATACTGATGCAGATATGTCCCAAAAATCTTGCACGCATTGCGTTAAATTATCAGGGGTGGGCAAAATGTTGTTAAACTTGAATTTCACTTTATTTTTATTCATTATAGTACCAGTCATTTATACACATAAGTGTTTCAGACAAACCATATCTATTGCAAATAAAAGTGAGGTTCTCATTTGAGATTTTACCATTCATTCCCGCTTCACCTACTTACAGACAGAGATCGGAAAGATAATTTTCTATCATTTTCTCCTTTGCATCATGACAATTACACTTTAATAATCTTTTTCTCCGTTGCATTATACTCCAGCCGTGAAATGATAAATACCCTCTGTGCTTTTCCTATAGAGTTTTATTCTGTTCATTTATCTCCAACTATTTTCATATTAGGAGTCTAGTGGTACTGGACGTTTTATCTGATACAGGCACCATGTATTGGCGGCCATCTTGAATACGGTGACCGATATGAAAAATATTTTGCCACAACACCTTTTTACTTTTCAAAGATCTATGGAACGAGGTATTACTCGCCCCATGTTTCCATTTAAAATTTTAAAGTTTGGCCCTGGGACCCCATGAAGGGCGGCCCTGGGAGGCGCCGCGACAACACCATTCGGTGTGCCCCGTGGCATTTCCTATTTGAGTTTTTGTTCGGTTCATTTATGTTCAACTGTTTTCGAGATATTCCGTGGAAAGATTAAAATGGGCCATCCTGTATATATATATATATATATACAGCCGTGAACCCAGTATATGATCAAGGGAGGGGCTAAACCATGGTTTGCCGCTTTATCCAGTGTAAAGAAAGTAGGATAGAAGCTCATTTTATCCAGTGTATACCTGAGCGTTAAGGAGGGCTATAGTCCCTATAGCCCTCCCCTAGGATCTGCGATATATATATATTTAAAATGCTGAAATTTTGTACCAAGTTGGGAAATTCTTCTAAATACTCTGCAATACCACTAGATAAACAAGCAATGTTGCTAAAGCAAAATAAAGTTGTATTTTCTCAAATTGCGCTACGTAAAGTATTACATATTTCTAATTTAGTTATTTAACAAAACCACAATAGCCCATACATTATTTAGTGTAACAAAGGACAAAACAGTATCACTAACATCAACATTTTGGAGATCTTACATTGTGTTGATTTAAATCATTCAGTCAGTGTTGCCAGATCCGAAGATTAAAAAGTAGAGTGTCTGTACTCCGAAAGTAACGAATTCGAATTATTTGTAGCCCAGATATATAGAAATGAATACTGATAGTGCTAATGAAATAATTTAATATGAGCTGGAAGATGTGCTGGACGTATTGCAAGAAGAAATTATGATCGACGGACGAAAACAATTCTAGATTGGATACCACGAGACAAAAACAGTCTAGGAAACCTCCGTATACAAGAAGGTGTGACGAAATCAAGCACCACTGAGGAGTAACTTGGAAAAGAATTGCCCAAGTTAGATAGTTGTTGGAGAAGACTTGGAAAGACCTTCATCCAGCAATGGATTGATAATGGTTTATTAAGATGATGGTGATGATTTTATCATATCTGGACCTCGGAGGTAAACTAAACCAAGTCATAATTTCGTAATTTTAAAGAAGCAAAAAACCGGTTTCTCAACTAAGACCTATAGTACTGTTTGTGAAACTTACTAAGTAGTTACGACGTAGTAAGATGCTTTCAGACTTACATTGGGTGATATCAATAAAAATAAGTAACTACTCCTGAGAAGTCCTGCTCGAGAATCGGAGTAACTGCACCTGGAGTAATCTCCTCCCTCAATTTCGTATCAATAAAACAAGACACTACTCAGGTCTAGTCTGCTCCAGATTTATGAACGTTTACTCGCGCTTCCTCTGCACGTAGCACTGAGTCGTATCAATAAAAGAAGTGATTACTCATTTCTCCCATTCATCGCGCAGTCATTTCGTTGTTTGTAACCTATGGCGTAGTATCTTAAAAGCCATGAAACGGGCAAGTAGCAACGATAGCTTCAATCAAAGTGCATTTGTGGATATTATAAAAGAGTTTCCAGTGGTACTTTCAAAGTCACAGCTACCAGAAAGTAAACGAAGAAAAGCCGAAACTTTGAAGGTAATTACATTGAAATGCAACGAAATAACAAATACATCTACGACTGAGACACAAATTCAAAAGAGAATCTTTAATATTCGAGCGAGAATAAAACAAAAATAAAAAGAAGAAAAAAATAAAAAACGGGAAAGAAGAAAGTAATACTGAAAGCATGGGAATGAACCTATTTGAGCTGATGGATGTTGATTGGAATCCAGCACACGACAAGCGCATATCACGTGTTGTCCAAGGTCTTTGTAGATTGTTTGGCTTTAAGTACGAAATCAGACACTTGGCTCCTTTGTTTTCTTTTTAAAAAAGTTCAGCCACCCACGTCATAAATCACGTCCATCTGATTGCGTTTTCCACACCATACGTGTCCCCTTTCGCATTGACATAAACAAAATACATTCTCATGTATACACCCTTTCTATCAACGTTGAGTTGAGTTGATTATTAGTTTAACGTCCTTTTCAGTAGCGTACCTATATGAGACAGAACCCACTGATTAACGTGGAATCCAAACCACATGAGCTCCTGCCGGGAATCGAACGCGGGTCTCCTATGCCAAAGGCATGTACGCTAACCGCTTAGCCACGAAATAGTTCTTCCTATTAACGTATTACTCTCCAAAATACTAGGTTTCTTTAATGCCACTTGTGTATAGTCAAGTGCTCCGATAGCACCCGGAAATGTATATTGTTCTTGCCACTCTGCCTTTGCTGTTTGTATATTAAGCACACTTCCGGAAACAAACCATTTTCAGGTAGTCATAGACAGTACTTTGAGCCACACCAGAATCCCCTGACATTCCGACCTGGAATCCCGGATCACTCACGTAACGCAAGAAAACCAAGGGCACTGATTTCTCTGTAAATTTGGGGGGGGGAGAGGGCATTCAGATGCAGAAGGTATATATATCAGGATTTTAAGACAAATTGCACTCTAATTATGCCAATATTGTATATTCATAAATACAATAGGGGGCCCACATGAGCTTTAGGGAGCCCGGGCCCCCACAGAATCGGCGCCCTTGAAGAAAACCCGCATCTTTTCATCATTACGTAGTCCATCACCCCGAATTTCGGTTGATTCTCCTTTAAAAAGTGTTGTGCTAATCACTACATTTTCTTTCATAAACTTATAATGCTTTTTGTAATCTCCATTTCCAACATTTCTATGCAGTTTATAAGTTTTTCTACGTAGTAAAACAATCATATACTCTGCCATATTTTCCACGGAGTCACCTATTTAGCTTGCTCCACAAATTTGGAGAAGTTACTAGCATCACAGAGGAGTCCTTGATTTTTATTGATATCAAACGCGGAGTAGTTACTCGGCTCGAGAATAGAGGTGTGGTTACTTCAAAAGGGCGGGGCTTCTCCGAGGTCAGCCGAGACGACTAGTGCTCAGTTCTCTTTTTATTGATACCAATGCGAGTAACTACTTCAAAATTGGGCGTAATGAGTAACTTCTCCGTTTTATTGATATCACCCATTATTACACCACTAGAAAGAGCATAGTCTATTAAAAAAGTATTAACTCAATTTCAACCAAAAAGTGACTTAGCATAGTCTACCTCTAAAGTTCAGATATATATATATATATATATATATATATATATATATATATATATATATATATGAATCTGATCCAAAATTTAATGAAAGTCGTAGAGCGAAAAAAAATATATTTGACTATTCAATCCATCATGTTGCAGCAAAAATACGAAAATTAATACAAAAGAAAACTAGAAAGTTCAGAATCACTTGTTTTGGTGAGTCAGAAAAAACAGACACAGATAACTCTAATTACCTATATACTTATCTAATATGTATGATCAAGTTTTGCAAGTAATTTTCAATCAATATAAAATTTCAACGTAATGAAGGCACGATTAGTTTTCTCGAATGAAGATTACATGCACCGTTGAGAGCTCAGGAATAAGATTAATCTATGTTACGGCACTGGATATGTGCTTACGTAATGCATTACGACCTTATGAACTTGTATAAGAAACAAAATGCACTTAAAATGAGACGCGAACTATGCGAAACATCGGATTTTGAATCTAACTTGTTTTGTGATCCAACTTGAGACCTCACATAGCAAAGATGAGTGTAGTAGCTCCCACCACAAAGTTCAGGACGTTCGTGTTATAAGGTGTCAATTAAACACGGAGATGTAAAACGGTAATAAAGCATTTCATCAATTTGAAACACAATACGTATATTGTAGTAATAAGTTACCCTATTTGTTAAGATAATGAACGTTATATTTTGTTTTTAAAATGACAGTCAAAGCAGAATGTATTAAATAATAAATGAGAAATTGTAAAATTTCAATTTCGGTACGATTTATTACATTCGTGCTGCTATGTGTTGTGTTCTCCGTTAGGAGGTATTGAACAATTCTGATTCAAAGGAAGGAAATAAACTACTGTATAGTACTGGAGTTAATTTAATAGAGTTTAATTGTATAGGCAGTTATGAGGTTATATGAGACAAAGCCTATTGCTGAAAGTGAAATATGGGTTACTATTAGAGTTTTAGGGTGATATACCCACTGATCATTGAACCTGGAATACACACATGGAAAGCATTAACACTAGCAAATTAGCTTTGAAGAGGTACACCATACCATAATTCTAAGTCAAAGTGAAAGGAAAAAAATAAGCGGAAACGACAGACTATACGAGAATAATACTTTCACTATTTTAATTTCACACTATTTATTTCGAGACTTTCGAGACTTTCGAGACGAGACCGAGACTTGGTACTCGAGACCGAGACCGAGATCGAGACAAGCATCTGTTGACCGAGACGAGACCGAGACCGAGACGGTGATTTTTTACTCGAGACGAGACCGAGACCGAGACTGTTATTTATCAACCGAGACGAGACCGAGACTGTACAAAGTCTCGTCTCGTCTCGTCTCGATACCATCCCTAATTCCTCTAGAAGAAATAATGCGATTATTATGAAACTTAGAGGGCTTACTAAATATTAATCAGGCTAACATACAATGCAATTTGTGTGTTTATATACCTAAGGGTACCCGAGCTACAGGTACAAAAATTGTAAAAAAAAAAAAAAAAAGAAAAAAAGAAAAATTTGAGGGGAAATTTCCCGAAAATTCCTCTCTCACTGGGAGACTGAATGTGATGGGGAAACACTGATTACAAATTCGAATTCTACGTGAAAAGTTCTATTAGAATCAGGTATTTTCATTTCTGTGCCGAAACCTTGTTGACTAGTGTAATTGGTCATTTTTTATTATTATTATATATCTCCCTGTCTCCCAAGTTACGAGGCTGAATTTGGTATCGGCAGTATTCAACTCAGCGACCTCGAAAACTAGGGATTCAAGAATAATGTTCATCATTGTCGATCATGAAATAATGAAAATACTGTGACTTAGAGGGAAAAAGCATTGTATTCATTTCTAATCTCAACTTGCATGGAAAGAATAAGATTTTTGGAAGGTATTTGAAAGATAATATTTTTAACACATATTGTTTGTGGTCTCAGACGCTCAATTTCGCTGGAGTTTCGTAAATCCCCGTTCTGATTTCTTCCTTTAGGGATCACAATTTGAAGAACTTCATCATATCATCAGCCGAGATTACATAGAAAATATATTTACAAAATTCCAAAGTTCTTGGTGTATTGTTTCCGAGATTTTAAGAACAGTAATATAAATTTTAGATTCCACTTCCTACCATTTAAAAACTTCATCTTGCAACATTCCATGTTATTTACAACCTAGACTACGAGAACAATATTTCTATAAGTATTCTCAGAGATCTGGAGGATGCCAGAAAAATTTTTAGCACACTTTCTTCCCTTTTGTGAATCGAATTTAGCAAACATCTATCTTATATGCAATTTTGCTTCTGCAGAAGTGCTTCTCCAAACTTGTTATTTAGCACTTAGGGTTGCATTGATTTTACTGTCATAGTTTTATTCCGGAATGGAACAACTATAACTGAAATAGCATAACAGTAATTCCGAACCAGCTATGTCTGTATCCTAATTTTGCAGAGACCATATTTTTGGAGGTAAAAAACGAGTAAGTTTTCAACACCTTTGTATTGTCCTGTTGTAAACAAATTTTATTAGAATTGATGATTTTTCGTATCTGTACCTATCATGTCTTGAATTCGTTGTACAGATGTAACAGTCACATCTCGTTTGGCTGGAGTCATCGAGACCCCGAATGGCATGCCTTCAGTAGTTCGGAGATCCATTAATAAGAAAAGAAGTAAGCCAGCCAGTGAATTTACTCCTATAGATCTGAAACTTCAATCAAGACCGTTCTTGTTTCGTTCAATGCCATTGTTACTGGCTAGGAGCATTGGATCTATCATGATTGCAGAGTTTGAAGCAAAAAGTAATACATTTTAAATTAATTAAATGTATTGTGTAAATTAGTAAATAATGTGCAAATGAACCATTTTTAATTTTTCACTTTTAGAAAAGAAAAACGTTTCTTTGCGAGTTTTCTAAATTCCGAAAGTCGGAATTTTACATTAATCGCCATTCCTCAACTCATCTAAATTGGTTGTATTAATGAATCACAATCCCTTCTTAAAAGTTGTAAATTGGTTGTAGTTATGTATCGTCATTCGTCCTCAACACATAAAAATTGGTTGTATTCATATGACCTCATTCTTTCCCAACTCACGTAAGTTGGCTGTACTCATGTAGTTAATTACCCTAACTCATGTAAATGGATTTCATACGCAATATATTTGCACCAACCAATATTGATCAGTAAATAACAAAGGAATGATTTACGCAACAGTGATTAGGTAAGCAATGATACACGGAGCAAAAACATGGTGAATAAAGTCAGAGGGGACAATTAATGTTATCGAAAGTTCTTAATACTGTCTTGCATGTGTTAAATAGCAAGAACGGACAGAGTGATAATTCAGATAAGAGGGAGAACAAGCAACAGTATAGATATATTCATGAAGACCGAAGAAAGATGATTGTAGTAGTATGATCATCTAATGAAAAGAACAAGATACTATGTGTTCGAAAGAGTAATAGCAACGGGAATGTGTGGGAAGAGCGGTAGAGGGAGATTAACCAGGAAGTGGATGGATATGAGAGAATAACTTTTGAGAAAAGGATCGAACAGAGGAAAGATTACGGGACAGGGCCTTACGGTGAATAGCCATGAGAAACGTCGATTAGTCTGGAAAGGGGCAGAGAAAGAAAAAGAAAGTATATTGATTAAATTTATATGGTAATAGTGACCACTGATGGGAAAGATATGCGCTTGTAACATTCGAAGCCATAAGCACTAAGGACGAATAATAACCGAAAAACCACTTAGTCCCATGGGATTAAATAGTAAACGAAAAGAGCCACAAAGTCACTTGAAACCGATATCAAATTTAACATATGAAATGAAGGAAGTTGAAAGTATGTTAAAAATATCCCTGCTCTTCATTGGCACCCCAATCCCTGTACTTCATAGCCAAGCATCTCAGATTTCCTTTCTGAAATAATAAACATACTTTAGTTGCTGATGTAACTTTTTTAAATTGAGTTCCTGCCAAACTCGACAGGCGCACACAGAGTACACGAGGACACAATGATTGTAATACAGGGGTCTGGGAAGGTATGCTGTTGATCGTGAGACAAAACTTATCGAGAATTTAACTGCTATGAAAAACATTAATGTATTTAACTCTCCTAGATGTTTCTGTGTTCGTGTTCCTGTCGAACCTGACAGTCAGGTCAAGTTTCAGAGAAACAAAAATAAGAGTCAGAAAAAGTAAGGGAACAAATCTTCTTTCAATCCCTCTAGAGCTTCCTTTCAAGTTTTATACTTCGAGTTCTACATAATGTTTCTAGATGCTGATTTTTATTGTGTTTATATCGGTAGTTATGTAGTACCCACATCTGTTTTGTTGCCAAGTGTCTTCCTAGAAAAAAAGTACAGTCTACAAAGTACTGGAACGTTTCAAATTTATATAAAAAAAATTGCCTTGTTATTACATATTCCGACTCTGCTGATTTCGCTAGCCCTTCGAACAAAATTTACATATGAATTTAAATTACTCATAATTTCAAAACAAACGACTACATTTACATATTTGGGAATTTTATGTCATATTTTTTGTGAACTGAAAACATCAATTATTTTCCCCTCTGTTTTCCTTTAAATGATGTTGAGCATAATTACCTTCACAAATTACGCAATATATCATTATTATTATTATTATTATTATTATTATTATTCTTATTAGCTTATAGTGTAATCTCCTTCTTCCCCTATTTATACAAATTGAGTATGGTATTTCTATTTTTGTTAGCTTGCTGATATTAAGTCTGCACATAAGAATGAATTGATTTTACTTTCATATTTTATTCGGAAAATAAAGGGTTTTATAACTCAAATAGCGTAACTACCGATTTCAATTCAGCTATGTCTGTATTGTCATCTTCCAATTACCATGATGCTGGAGGTTAGGAACCTGTAAGTCGTCACCGTCTTTGTACACTCTGGTCGCAAACAAATTTCATTACGATTGAATATATTTCCTATCTGTACCTTTCATACCTGGGATTTTCACTGCTCAGAAGCAACAATCACATCTTGTCTGATGGGAGTCATCGAGATACTGAACAGCATAGAAATTACACGTGTATTTTTCAATCATGTGCGGAGATGATAAGCGGAGTTATTACATATTGTACTAGATACCTATTGGCTAACTTCATCAATCTTGATATCTATATTGGTCTATTGAAATTTAGCATCCCGCTTCAGCACCAAGGATATGTGAGACATAGTCCTACAGTTTAACATAAAGCCTAAACTGTATCTACGTAGGTCAATACCGCACTAACAGTAACAGCGATGGGCGAAAACAGCACATGTGAACGCGGTGTGGACAAAGCCAGAGGAATGAAAAACCGCACAAGGATGAAACAGCGCATGCAAACACCGCGTGGACAAAAACAGCCCATGAAAAAAAACCGTACAAGCAAAAAACAGCACATGCAAATACCGCGTAGATAAAAACAGCGCATGAACAAAAACCGAGCAAGGACAAAAACAGCGCATGCAAATACCGCGTGAGCGAAAATAGCCCACGGACAAAAATTATAGCTGAACATTTTCCACTAGGCTCGCTCGCGCTCGAGCTTCCTTGTTTCAACTGGCCTCGGGCTCACGACCACTTTCCTCAATTGGATTCGCTCTTCCGGCCACTTCCCTCAACTGTTCTCGCAATCACTCGCACTCGCAGTGACTTGGGGTGACACTCACCTCTCTTGACTGGGCTCGTACTCACTCGGGCTTGCACTCACACCAGCTGGCAATATAGGAATAGGTTGAGAACCACTTCCACATACTGTTTAAAATTTTTATGGACATCCTTAGGAAAGATGAGTCAGGAACAATTAGAGCAGAAGTCTTTTAAGTTTCACAACCCAAATTCCTTTACTTTGTTAGAGGTTGCATAATTGAAAGGCACTCTTCCTAGTAAGATATAAAGACAAAAAACTCGCAAGGACAAAAACAGATGATGCAAATACCTCGTGAATGAAAACAGCCCAGGAACACATTGCCATTAACCATAGATGAGCAATTTGCACTAAGCTCGCTCGCGCTCTCTCCTTTCAATTGGGCTCGAGCACATTCCGGCTCGCGAATAGCTTACCTCGCGCTCACCTGTACAGACTGTGCCCGTACCCACTCGGGCTTGAACTCACACGAGCTTGCACTCATTATTCTTAACTGGGCTCGTGCTCATTCCGGCTCAGCTTCAATTTTCTCACTGAGCTCGCACTCATTCGGGGTCGCGCTTATTTCCATCAACATCGTTCGAGCTCGCGATCACTTCTCTCAACTGGGCTCGCGATCACTTATCCAAACGGCACTCGCGCTCACACGAGCTTGCACTCAATTCTCTCGAGTAAGTTCACGCTCAATAATCGTAAGTGGGCTACTGTTCATTCGGTCTCGCACTCGCTTCTCTCAACTGAGCTTGCGCTGACTCAACCTGACGCTAATTTCTCTCAACTCGGCTCGCGCTCGGGATCACTTTTGTCAGCTTAACTCGCGCTCACTCGGGCTCTCAATCACTTCCTGAAACTTGGCTCGCACTCAATTGTCTGGAATGGGCTCGTTGTCACTAATTCTAAGGGGGGTCGCGTTCACACTCACTCGCGCTCACTTCTCTTAACTGAGCTTGAGCTTACTGAGGCTCGCGATCACCTATCACAAAAGGGCTCGCGCTCACTCGGTCTCGCATTCATTTCCCTCGACTGGGCTCACGCTCAGTAGGACTCAAGCTTAGTTATTTCATTGAGGCTCGTTCTCACTCAGGCTCGTGCTCAGTTATTCAGCCAAAGCACGGCAGAGCGGAAGTGCCGAGATCACGAGCGTCGGGGTCGCTAATTTAGACACCTATGACAAAAGCTGCGCATGCATGGCTCGCAATGCACACTCTTTTCAAAGCAAACATTAAGGCAATAGTTGTGAGACTAATCTAGCAAGGCACACTAGGTCTTGCGGTGGGCTCTACTCTTGGATGGATCGAGCTGACTTGCAGTATATTTAGACATAATCAAGTAGTTAACATCCTGGATGAGCATTGTCTGATTAAGGGGTTTAGAAGTGGGAAAGAATTAGAATGTGATACTACTAAAGGTAAGCTGAAACCGGGTCCTGTAGTTGAAAAATTTCACTCATATATATATCCTTTGTGTAAACTCATTGTTGTGCAATTCCAAATAAAATACAAAGTTGTAATACACAGTTTTAATCTGAGATATTTGTAAAACTCTACTTCAATTTTTGATAGTACTTTTTATTATCGTTATTATTGATGTTTTATCTTTCATAACTTGGTCTGTGGTGTGCTTGGTAATCTTTATTAGCTATTGACTTGTCTGCATTATTACAACTTTGTATTTTATTTAGAATTACACATCTATGAGTATTAAAAGGTTGTATGATAAGAGTTGTATTAGAACTAACAGTTAGAAAGAAGGTAGGAAGTGGGAGAAGGAGATTGAATGAAATTGCACATAAACGTATCACTATACAGATTTCTGTTATGGAATATTATTGTACTTTAATATTGTTTGTGTACGTATAATGTGTATTTGTCTAAATGTATGTATTGGATTTTAAAACTGAATAAAGATAAAAGGGGGTCAAAGTGGTTCCTAATATGCTTAAATTTTTACCAGCTCTGAGAATACCCCTTTGGGACTTTATGTTAGGTACATCAACTGCGGTATTGTTGAAATTTGACTTAAAACAATAACACACTTATTCAGTGTTTATATAATATTTGACATACAAGGGTAGAAACAGGGGCGAGGTAGTTTGATCTGCTGTTGTGGAGTGCAGGGGAGGAAAAGAGAAATCTCTGTATGAAACTCATATGTAAATCTCTCTCTTACTACCCCTTTACTTACAGGAATGTTGTATCATCCAAATTTAAAGAAAATCAAAAGATATGCCAAATAAAATAATAGAAATTACTGAAATTTAGATAAAAGTCGGTAGAGCTAAGATTAAAAAAAAATAATATATATATAATTTCTATAATGCCATTCCTGTAAGTGTGAGTTCCTTATTTAAAGTCCTGTAGCCCCTTTCGGACTTTCTTTGATATGTGGACTTACGCATGAGTTATCTGCCACCTTGGTTTATCAAAGAATAGGTGTGTGATTACCTTACTAGTTTCGAACATCTGATATTAAAGAGCATGGAATCCAGCAAACCTGCAAGAAACAAACAAATTATCCTGGTACTTACCATACCAGCCGAAATTCCGTTAGGGAAGTTGATAACTCCATGTAGTTTAATAAACACTTTTAGTATAAACACAGCACTTAATCACTTAAATCACAACACTAAATTGATATCGATATAAGATATGCTCACAGTTGAACTAAAATAATTAAAAAAAAAATCTTATGATTTTTTTTTATCACTAGTTCATAGTTAATAATATGTATTTGTATCTATTGCACAGTTCATCTTCTTTAATTTCCAGGTAGGTGTGTCCGTTACTTCAAAGCATTAATCACAATTTTAGTGTCTATTCTTTCATGTTGATAGTATTCTTTTAAAACGGTTTCCGTAGCATCCTAAGGTAGATTAAGTCCTTGGTACCTGATTATAACTGAGTCTACCACTGTGTAACCACTTCAAACTTGGTTATAGTTGCACTTCTATCTCTCTCTATCTATATATTTTAATGGTTTGTTGCTGCATACGTAAGATATATGTATTCGTTTCCAGTGTTGTCCGATTGGATCTAAAAATGCATATAGTCTAGAAAACTGACACAGTTTATTTAACTTATTTTGAACACCAATGGTGCAACTTATCGCACTTAATTAAGTTCACTTTTAAAATAAATATATGCACCTATCTTCCATTGCAACTAACACTGTTGAATATATAGTGTTCAGGAAAATAACTATTTTCACACGAGCAGCAACTTCACAGACTCGATCTAAACGCCAACTGCCTTGTTCTTCTCCAGAATTTCGGTTTTGTAAAAGGGGTTTGACGCCCAAGAGTCGTGCTTCGCCTCAAAGCTACTGGCTTTTCAATAGAGATAACCTTTTCTATTGTCTATCTACCTGCTAACGGAACTTTGCAAGGAAGTATGCTTTATTTTATTTACATTGACTTTATACGCAAATAATTCACTTCTTATAGATTGTCACCTAATTTCGAATCAAGCACTAAAATCTGCATTCTTTGGCCTTTCATTAGATACCAAATATGTTATAGTCCCCTTCTGATATAACCTTAAAATTTTGCATTTAAAATAGGCCGGTTAATATGTTTTCCACCACCTGACATGTTATTTTCTTATGTTAATCTAGTCACTGGAGCCCTCTAGCGGAAAGAATTAACAATGTCACGGACAACCATAATAGTTCGGAGTTTTCTGCTTCCGCGTGACAATTTTACAAATTATTAATTATAGAATGAAATTAAACATACATCTACTTTACTTACAAGTATATACATATCTTTGCTACCATATACATATGTGGTATGGAGTTGTCATCCTCTATTAACTTTATTTGAAACAATTTCTTAGGGTAAGGATTCCCAGTTCCGTCTGTCCCCAGCAGAAAGCCAAAACTCCACCCTCCAATACCAGATAGTACTTGTTATTTTTTTTTTCACGGTTGAAAGAAAGTTTTATGATACGATATACGGAAGGACGGAAAGGTAAAACAAAACAATAAGGGTACGCGTAGCTTTCCAATACATAATTGACTCTTAAACACACTAATTCCTACATATTTTAATTATTATTAGTATTTGATATTACAAACTGCTTCATCTGGTAAACCTGGAACGAATTCACAGCCTGTTTTGCTAGATTCGCTACGCCAGCTCGAATTCTTGTGAAATCGGCGGTCAACCCAAGATTTTAACACATCATTGTCCTTCTGTTTTTATATCTATGTGTTAAATTTTGACAATAGACAAATATCCGACTTTCTGTCGCCTTTTCGGTAGTGTTACAACTCAGAGTGTTTTATGGTTTTTTAGTTCTATATAGTATTCTTATAGCTGCTTAACAGAAATAAAACAGTAATTTTTAGTTTCAACTCACAATATAGTTGGCTAGGCTGATCAAGCATAGGTGACTGACCTTTTGGAGCTTCGTTGTCTTCTACAAGTTTGCCTTAAAAAAAAAATCTAACTCACTAGAGTCTATCTTTCTATATACGAAATCCAATATCTATCGTTACATTCTCGATATAAACTATAATATTACCAATACTTAGGAAATAAAAATAAATATGATTCTAAGTTAATTAATAACATAAATAATATTTGAAAATAAAGAAAACCATTTCCATTTTGATATGCAAATTAATGATAACATTTAAATATACTACTATATAAGCTTTATTAATAACTAATGTAAGACTGCGTCTTACACTGTGGATTCAAAGAGACACTATTTAGAACGCGTATTACGCATGACACACACATCCGATTAGACTGCTGTTTGCACTGTTTTATACATTACACACTCTGTTATGCGATTACAGGCAGTATCAACTGAAGAGACAGTCAGCCGGAAGCATGCAGCCTTCGAAAGCGGAAGTCAACCGGACTCGTGTTCGAGAGTTCGTGCCGAGGAATGAGTGACTCTTTGACTCTGAAGTCGTGAATCACTTTCAAAAAGAAGAATTGAGTCGTGCTACTGTATGCAGATCATTACAAGGGATTAAAGATGGGATTTTAATGAAAGTAAGAGAAGGGGACGAAAGAAAAAATGATTATGATGAAAAAAATCAGAGACGTTTGTGTCACTGATGAACACTAGCGACGAAGATACCATTTCAAGTGCTTAACGTGTATTGAAAGTGAGTCGTGATGTTATGCGAAAGTGGCTACTGGAACTGGGAATCAAAAGAAATACCAAAAAGGATGCTCCATTTGCAAGTGAAAAACAAAAAAAAAAAAGTCATTCTGAGCAAAATTGAAAGGGACTAGTTTCGTACCTCTGATGATGATAGGGACGTAATAATGGATGATGAATGGGTATGATTTTAGTGGAAACATATCGTACTTTGAATCTGGTCAAAATCCTGTCCCGAATCCGGATTATCGGGAAAAGAGTTATCCCATTTATCAAGGAAACTTATTAGAATAGTGATTACATCTTTTGACCTGATTTAGCTTCTCACTATGCAATAGGGACGCAGCAGCTTTTGGAGCAGGAGGAAGTTTATTTCTTGTGCAAAGAGCACAATCCATCAAATGTGCTACAAATCCGTTTCATTCAGAAATTCTAGGCTTATTTGAAAGCAAAAATATTCCAGCTACCGTATGCACCAAATTATATATCATGTTTGAAAAAAGCGAGGCCGAAAAATAATACGTTATTTCAGTGCAAACTACATCGAACAGATGATGAGAAATGAGGGTCCAAAAGTCAGAGAGGCTGCTAATCAGGGCGTTCTTTCTGTAATTAACTGATTTTATATGCGTTTGGAATATCTATTGTGTCATCAGTCTAAAAACAGTGACTTTTCATATGCAAATAAACAAAATACGGCAATTCAAAATTGTGTCTCATTTGAATCCACAACAAGTTTCTGAGATACTCATATCTTGGAACTTTTTAGGTTTACAGAAATTAAATGAGGTATTTAATTTTCTCATTTTAAATAATTATACACAAGTATCTACATTCCTTGATATTTGACACAGAAAGAGAGATACTACTGGAGTGAAAGTTCATCTCGCGCCCTTTCCCTATCTTCAATCGTTTGGCCAGTAGAAGTTTGACGATAATGCATGAAATATGCCACGAACAGATTCAAACGTGAGAAATAAATGTAATATAAATTAACCTTTATTCTTCTTGAACGTAGAACGGGGACTTGTGCAAGTTTATGTATGGTTAATTATGTGTCGGTTTAAAGTAGATCTAGAGTTGCGCATCCGGAAGCATAATATTGTTACTGGAATTATTTCTAAATTGAAGTAGAACCGAAGCTACGCTTTGTAACAGAAAAGTATAATATTGTTTCAGTTTTATAAGATATTACGCTTCCTGTAACTTATATATCCTGTTTGCTTATACAACACTTTGATTATTGAGGCTAACAAACTAAAGCAAGTAAAAGTACGATATGAGCTATTTTTCAATAATATTTCCCGGGGCAACGCGGAATGATTGACAGTTTTTAATCTCTTCCCTAATACAGGAATACACTGAATTAGTTCGAAAAATTTCTACAAAATGGAACATCACTTTCCTGAAAGTTTATTTACCATGTATTTAAATTTACTTGTTCATCACTATAAAATTATAATAATAAAAAAATTGAAAATTAAAAAGGAACCTTCAATACATACTTATTTTTATAAACTAAATGATACATTTTAATACATATTGCCCTATATTGTAAACACAATTCTTCAAATGAAAACTTTCAGCTTTAATTTTCATGATTATGTTCTGTAAAATAAAGTAGATAAGTTATTAATGAAATTTAATGATTGAAGACCTCGGAGGAAAATAATGATAACCTTGAAATTCGTGAAAAATGAATGAAACAGCCTATGCTGCTTGACGCCGTTGGATCTGTTATGTCTCAAAGAATTACCAAGTTTGGTCAACAGATGACAGAGATATGGCCAATTCCTTACAGGTTTCTCAATACGTACCAAAGCATTCAAAGCCGCGTACCTCAAAATCATGTCTGTGTGGGGTATCATTATTTCCTCGCGAGGTCTCCGATTATGAAAGGAGTTGAGTTGAGTTGAATTTCAGTTTAGCGTCCCTTTCAGCAGCGAGGCTATGTGAGACGTGGACCTACTGATTATCGTGGAATCCGAACCACATGAGCTCCCGCTGAATTATGAAAGGAGTTTACTGTGGGATAAAATGGGAGGAAACGAGATGTTGTCCATAACAAACTAGGATGGATCGAAAAGAAAATGAAATCCTTCAGTTTAACGACCAACGTTACACCCTTTAGTCTAAGAGAGACGGATGATTGAGGGATGTCAATGACGAAGGGAGAATTTGGGAATGAAATTGTAGGACGAAACAAGAGTGTATATATATATATATATATACAGACTGTTCCATAATTCGTGTTATTTTCTACAGCACTGGGAGAAGATGAAGTTTATACACAATTAATGTAAAATTTGGCACTCTTATTGAGAAAGATCTGAATTTTTCGAATTTCTAAAGAAAATAAGAGAAAATTACTGTTTAGCCCCCCTTTTACGGGTGTAAACACGAAAGTTCATTTTCCTTATGGGAGATTCAATGTTAAATTTTAGAAGCAGTTTTCTCCAATAATTATTCGTGAAGATTTTGGAGCAAATGAGTTGTATGTGTTACAAAATGCAAAAACACTCACTTACAAAGCTAGTAGAGCCGTCTCAAACATTATTTTGCGAAGGTCCCCAATTTGGGGGGCAAGGGTCGTAAAAAGGTAGTGGGTGATATGTTAACAAAATCCCAACATTTATTTTCGGAATGCCAGTAAGCGTGAGATTAATCACAAATGTCACAGAATTAATGCTCCAATGTCCTTACATGTAAGAGTGACTGATAATAGGGCTACAGCCCCCTTTCAAAAATAAAAAAAAAATCACCATAAATATCCTTAGTAGGGACATACGAGAAGAAAGCATTTTTGTTAATTAATGTGAAATTTGGCGTCATTGTATCCAAAGAGTATGCGTTTTGAAATCTGGAATGTTATTTTGATAACGCACCGCCTTAGAGGACACAGGGAGCGAAGCACTTGATGATGGATCTTTATAAAAATTCAATATTTTGTTCCGGAAATGCCAGTGAGGGTCAGATTTTTCACCACTGTCACAGAATTAATATTTTAATGCTCCTTTCATGTGCCAGTGACTTATATGGGGCTATAGCTCCCTTTCAAAAATAAAAAAAAATCACCATAAATATCCTTAGTAGGGACATACGAGAAGAAGGTATATATATTTTTTAAATTAATGTAAAATTAGACGTCATTGTATCAAAAGAGTATGCGTTTTTGGAATCTGGAATGCTATTTTGATAACGCACCGCCTTAGGGGGGCACAGGGGGCAAAACATAAAATGATGGATCTTTATAAAAATTCCAAATTTTATTCTGGAAGTATGAATGAGTATTAGATTAATCACAAATGACCCAGAATTAATATTCCGATGCTCCTTGCATGTGCCAGTGATTGATGTGGTGCTACAGCCACCTTCCACAAATCACCGAAAATAACTATAAATATCCTTAACAGAGACATACCAGAAGAAGCTTTTTTTCTGTTGGTCGATTAATGTGAAATTTGGCGTTATTGTAATAAAAAGTTATGTATTTTCCAAATCTGAAATGTTATTTTGGTAACAGGGGACGAGGGGCGCGGTTGGTAATTTTTGAATTTGGAGGGCACAGGGGCACAGTATAAAAATTCCAAATTTTATTTTGGTAGTGCCAATGAGCATGAAATTAATTGCAAGGCGCACAGAATTAATGCTCCTATGCTATTTCCATGTACAATCCGCAGGAAAGAACCTGCAACATGAGCATGTAAGTTTATTGTGAAACTACGACTAACAGCACGGGGAATCAACATAACGTCTAAGTGGCATGAATCACGCCAGGAGAAACCTCGGCGTCCTCCCCTGCACACTTATTTTGGAGCAAAAGAATTCGTCGTTTCACAATGAACCTATATGCTCATGTTGCAGGTTTTTTTGCAGCGGACTGTACCAGTTGTAACGAGTCGCCTTGAGGACACCCCCCGGCCCGCGACTCAATGGACTCGTCCCAAGTCGATGACGACTAACGAGAAGCAAGGGAGAGTAAAAGAAACTGAAAAAAAATAGGAAATACAAATACGTTATTATGTTGTTTAAATCAAGCTAAATTTAACTTATATATATATATATTTATTTCATTGTATCTTTGTTAGTTTTTTTTAAAAGAAAAAAGAAAAGTAGGAAAGAGTAGGAGTGCGCGAAAACTAGAGTCAATATGGAAATCATTCAAATTTGCTAGCGCGTCACGTGATGGTACGTAGTTTCGTGGTATGTGGTTGCCGCATACTCTTTCGTGATTCACCAACCGAGACGGATCGTAAATTCGTAGTTTCTTCGGACAGGATGGAACGTGGTTTTGTAGCTGTAGTTTGTCAGCCAGCATGGATTATTAATTCACGATTGCATGAGTGGTGACGGTTGTGGAACGAAACGTGTACAAGTCTTTGCATGGTGTCATTGTTTGTGTCAGAGTTTAGCTGTGAAGTTAGACTGGGCCAATGAATGGATTGGGCATTACGGCTAAAAGAGTGAAAAGTGTGGAAAAAAGTGCTTGGTGATATGAGTAAAATCACAGTTTCTCAGAAGCTAGTATTTCTGTTATTTTTCTTTCTTGTTTTAAGCCGAAAGATAATAGAAGTATTGGAGCCGAGGCAGGAATTGAACGGGGGACCAAAAGGAGGTCAACTTGTGCCCGTTTAGGCCTATATGTTACGAGTTTGTTCAAATACCCAGGGTAATCTTTTGATTACTATAACATTAGTTGTCTGGTTATTTGTGGAGCATTTTTGCCCAAAGGACGAACTCTACACATTTTTGTGGGACGTTAATTTGTGAAAAAAAGAAAAGAATTGAGAAACTATAGTTACTTGCTCTGATGATTTTTTTTTAATGCAGGAAGCTTTACTTTTATCAAGCTCAACTGTTTATGCAAGTAACTGTTTGCACGCTGAAACTAAGTTTAGTTTGAATTTGGCGAGAGTTTTTGAAAAAGGGTTTTTAGACCAAGTGCCGTTTGACCAATATATTTATTCGCTTCGAGTTACATCTCAGTCAGACAACGAAGCCAATCCCGTTACCGTGACACCACAAGACAAGGTAATAAGAAGAAAGAAAATTTGGGTGAGTGAATTTTTGATTTAAGTAGTATATGGGTCACTTTGTGAACAATTGCAGATTGGTTGTGGTTAAGGTCGTTTCCGCTTTGGTTAGGACGTTATTTTCATTTATATTGAATCGCCACTGTAGGGATCTGTTTCTTAATCTAGTTAAATCCTCCCCAGATGGTAATTTAGAAATTAGTGGAATGATAATCCGGGAGTATAGATCCGAATAATTACGAAGAATATTAAGAGAACCGAGATTATTTCCTTGTGGATATGTTTATAACCTTACGGCGTGATTTTTGAATCGTTAATACGTTCATGTTGCATTCATTCTTAACGAATGATTTCCATTGAGATTCTATATCGAGCCATTAAGAGTAAATAATTGGGTTTTTGAAAAGAATTGAATACTGAAGGTTCATTGTGCGATATTTTGTGCATATTTAAGATTAGTAATTGTGGAATTAACATATATTACGTTATTATCATAAATTAAATTTTGAGTCGGTACAGTCATAGTCAATAAAATAGGACTAGATACAACTTTGGTAAAGAGTATTATAATTCGAATAGGTAGTTTTTTCTAAAGAATTTGAAAGAATAATTGAGATATTACTTTTACCGAATTAATTGAAGAATCATTAAATTATTGAGTTGGATTCTCAGTTTTGTACAGTCGGTGACAAAAGTTAATGAAACGAATATTTGCTAGTAAACATTGAAATTTGCTTACAACATTGAAAGTTGATTATCGAGACTGATTAACTTCAGATTTATTATTATTAAATATTTTGTTAATATTTGACAAATCACTTTCAGACTTTATTTTATATTCAAGCGAATTTGGATTTAAATTAAAACATTGAGATTGTTGTTAGGTATTACGATTACATTAACAGTTACTATATTTGAATTAAATTATTATAAGTTTTGAATTGGATTTCTTACGTATTGCTACGCGAAATATTAATATCTATATACATTTTTTATTATTATTATTATTATTGTTATTGCTGTTTTGTGCATTTATATTAATCTAACGTATTAGTATATATGCACAACCAACGCTTTGAAATAAATATTGTTATTGAAAATTTGAAATCTGGTTGTACAATTATTTATGATTATTTGCATATCCTATTTATTGGTATTTGTCATTAACATATTCACAAGGAACTTCTATCCGTCTAGTCTGATAAAGCTACTTTGGGTTTATGTGTCTGTTCGGTCAAGACTCTTCTTTCAGGTTTGCTACTCGAGTTTAAATCGATTGTTGATTTTTTTTAGTAGAGACTCTCGATTTGGATTCGTGTGGCGTGACTAGAGGGAAAGGGTCGTTTCATAGTCACGAAAGCGTATATTTCTTATATTAAGACACCTTCTTAAAAAAATTTTTTTTTGGATATACTCAACTTAAAAAATTTGTTTCTTCATCAAACAAAAAAAAAGAAAATTAGTATAAGAAATATATCTAGTCCTTCTTATAACAGTAAATAGAATTAGTTTCCAAATATTTGATAGTAAATTTTGTATTTCAATTCTCTTTAAAGTTATGCTTCTCTTATGCAAAGGTTTTGCAATTTAATAGAAATAATTGGAAATATTTGTGATTTCTTATCTCTTCTGAATATATTTGAATTCTCGCAGCTGGTTTTTGGTCGATTCGATTTTCATTTGTGTAGTGTAGTAGTAGTATTAGACTTAGCTTGTATTTATGTTAATATTAAGTAACATTTGTTATATATTACTTGTATTGTGTATATACATATTGAAATTCAGTGCAATGGAAGATCTTAGAGACCATACAGTTATTGATATTCCGGATTCCGAATATTTAACGTTGGATGCCACAGGGCATGTCGATTTAGATAGAACTTTAGAATTTGGTTCTGTTAACATGGAATTAACTCCTCCTACACAGGGTAGTTTATATATATATCAAATACCATCGCCTTTTGTAAGTTTATCTAATAGATCCACCCATTCATCGAATGGTACTTTTGGTTTCAGCCGCATGGTTAACGCTACTAGTTTAGATGGTTCTAGAATGGAACAAAGACAAGTGTCCTTTGCTGAACCAATGTTAAGTGAAAATAATTCAATACCTTCCGGGAATAATGCTGTAGGCGATGAGCGATTGCGTCATCGATACCTTAATTTAGGAAACTATTACAAAAGGGTTTCTTGTATTAGAAATTCGACTCCACGAGTGGGTAGTAATAGAAATTTTGTAGGGAATGTCAACTCCAACTTCCGGTCAGAGGATAGAAACACCGAATCCTGTAGACCTAATGTTGTTTTTTCAAACCCAAGTTCTCATGTAGAGTCTAATCGTTTTGATTCTGATATTGAGCATAAGCTAATGATCAAATATACTCATATGCGATCATTGAGTTACTTAGAAAACAGGTTACGAGACATAAAGAATGTTAACGGTAAGAACAGTATTCAGGTTTTTGAAATGCTATTCAAGTTAGAAGAAATATTAATGGATAGCAATTATTCCTTAGGAATGCTACTTTCTGTCTTGATACCTAAATGTGAAGCGGAAGTATTAAAGGTAGTAACTTCAGCATTGAATGAAAACATGAGTTGGGTAAATTTTAAGCAAATTATTTAGATGAAGTTTGTAACTCCCATTACTATACATTCGCTAATAGGAGAACGTGTTTATAGAAAACAGCGATTAACTGAATTTGTAAATGATTATGTGAAATCAATAATAGTTTCAATGTCTGTGTTGAACATGAGTATTGAGGAAGGGGATTTGGTTAAAACAATTTTGTGCGGAATGAATCCAAGCATTAGGTTCAAAATGTTGAATTATTATGTGCCATCGAATAAGTGGGAATTGTTAGATATTTCAGAGAAATTTGTTTCAAGATTTAGAGAACAAATAGAATACAATAAATATTGTGGGATTACCAAAGGCAAACCAAATATGGTATTATCAAATAATAGTTCGATGACTCGAGATATTAAGACGAAAGATAGTGTTAAACTAAATCATAATGTACAACTGAATTCAATGAATGAAATATCTAGGAGTTCGATTGCTTCAGGATTTCGTTCATTTAAAAATAATCGGTCTGATCAAGTATTGAATAAAAACTTTAGCAAAATTCCATCTGAAATGGACGGAGTTGTTGCGACCTTTGTGGTTGGCAAAGTGAATAATATTCTAACTAGTGTTTGTGTCGATGGGGGGTCAAGTTTCAACCTCGTTACCATTGATATGGTCAGGCGTTGTGGTTCCGAGAAATTTATTTACGAAGTAGAAGAAAAAACTGTGAATGCTCCTTCGGGTTTAAACTTCTTGACAAAAGAAGTTGTGCTAACTATTAATCTTTCGGGATATTTCCAAACTGTAATCTTCAAGGTGGTCGAACAATTGCCTTGCGATTGTTTGCTTGGGATGTCATTTCTTCGGACTACGTCTGCTATATTAGACTATGATAAAAACCTTTTAATTTTGAACAATGGAAAAAAGAGGTTACGACTTCAATATCGGCGGGATGTGTTCAAAAAGAATATTGATGGATTTAGATCCAGTGATCGTGGTGGCCAGCGAAGGTTTTGGCAGAATAAGTCGTCTTCAGCGAAAGCGGCTAATGGGAATTCTTCAGGCCAGACTTCATTGTTCTTCAGGGCCGATTTATCTTCCATGGGGATTAAAGAAAAAGGGATCCAGTGTGTTTTGGATTTACAGCAGCTGGAATCTCAGATGTTGACAATCAACGCTCCGAGTTCTTCGCAACTTTTGGAACTGCGAGATTTAATCGAGTGCAACTTGTCAAAGGGACATACTGATGTAGTGGTAGCGCAACCCGAGATGGAAGAAAAGTTGGTGAAAGATGATAATCAGGACTTAGTGAAAAGTAACGCCTTCAATCATCGAGCTGATACTTTGGTTGATTTAGCCATGATTTCAACCAATTATGAATCAGTTGAAAGGACAGATGATCAACCTATATCGGCTGACAGTGCGAGTCCAAATGGTCAATTGGAAGAAAATACTTCGTCAGTGTTGGGCCACAAACAGGATTCTACTCTTCGTAATAGATCTTCAGTTCGATCAACTTTGAAGAAAAAGAAGACGAAGAAGAAAAAGAAGAAGAAATATTCCAAAGAGGTTCTAAATCGAAGTGAAGAAATTAAGCCAAAGAGTGAAGAAGACAAAGGCGCTTCGGTCCATCAATGTTCAAAGCCAATTGCAAAAAAGGAAGTGAAAGGCAGTTCATCGGAGGCTTCAGATGCTGACGTCGAATTAGCTGAAAATTTTCATACGCTTCTAAAACGAAATAAGAAGTATGTGATTGAGAACTTACCTCGTCGGACTTTAAAACTTGATCATTCCGGACAGGTGAAAAACCGTGATAGCATACAGGTTGAAAAACCTAAACACGACGATACCTGGAGTTATCGGGATTCGGATGTTAAATCATTTATTGATTCAGTTAAAAATGAATATGCTGATGTTATAACTGAACGCGTTGGGTGTATAAAAGATTTTGTTGGTAGGCTATATTTGTCTGACAACAAGCCATTTAAGCAGAATCCTTTTCCAATTCCCAAGAATAAAGAAAAACTTTTGATGATCAAATCAGGGACTTGATAAGTCAGGGAATACTGATAGAGGTTGACCACTCGAATTATGCGAGTAGTTGCTTTTTGGTAAGAAATAAAAATAATACTTTTAGGATCGTGGGAAATTACGTGAAAGCGAATGAGCTCATTGTTAACGATCCTTATCCATCTCCCAATATTGAAGAGTGTTTGGCTGGGCTTGCAGACAAGCGTTTCCACAGCAAAATTGATCTCAAAAAAGCTTATAACCAAAAATTATTAGACAATAACTCTCGTGACATAACTACTATTGTCACCCCTAAAGGGTTATATCAATATACCAGGGTACCTGTCGGTATTAAGACTGGTAGCAACATTCTATCGCGTGTTATGCATAAGATACTTGGTGATCTTGAGG
The DNA here is from genome assembly GCF_964235325.1 of Thermobia domestica. Lineage (NCBI taxonomy): Eukaryota > Metazoa > Arthropoda > Insecta > Zygentoma > Lepismatidae > Thermobia > Thermobia domestica. Next base: position 17,161,499 of record NC_137457.1, read on the forward strand.
TTGAAGGTGTAAAATCTTTTTTTGATGATGTCTTGATATCCTCTGATAATATTGAGAGTCATAAGAAAACTATCCAAAAAGTGTTGGAACGTTTTAGGAAATATAATGTAACGGTTTCGCCGGATAAATGTATGTTTTTCCATACTAAAATAAACTATTTAGGATATGTAATTTCCGGTGACCAGATGGAAATTGATCCGGCTAGAGTTGCTGCGATTAAAAATATTCCACCACCTCGAAATAGGAGAGGCCTTATGAAAATTCTCGGTTTCTTTAGCTATTATGCTAAGTTTGCATCTGAGATGCAAGAGATCATGGGTCCTCTCAGCGAATTGAAGTCTACAAATAGCAAATTTGTCTGGACTTCAGAACATCAGGATATTCTGGATAAGTTGAAGAAGATCTTAATGGAGAATGTGGTCCTTAAGACACCGGATCTCAATAAAAGGTTCACGCTTAACGTTGACGGATCTGGAAAAAGTATCGCGGGATGTCTGTCTCAGGAAAATAGTAAAGGGGAAATGCAACCCGTCGCTTACTACAGTAAGAAATTGTCTGAGGCAGACAAACACCGTAGTATTTACGAAATAAAGATCATAAGTCTAGTTAAAACCATTGCCAGATTCAGACATTATTTGGTACGTGAGTTTGATGTCCTGACTGACAATAAAGCATTAACTTGGATCTTGAGTAATTCCAAACGCTTATTAAAGTACGGACCTCTTGTCGAGACCCTTTGCCAATTCTCTTTTAAAATAAAACATGTGAGTTCTGGCGACAATTTAGTTGCCGATGTTTTGACAAGGGTTTACGATCCGTTTGAATTTAACGTTATGGATGGTCCAATGGGTTTGGCAGCCTTTAATAACAACATGAGATTGGCGTATTCTTGGAGACTTCCATTAGTGAAGGAGCCAATAGATCAATTACAAAGAGAAGATCCAGAATTAAGATTGTTGATAGATAAAATTAGTAGTGGTGATTCTGTTCAAGGATACATTCTTAATAAGAATATTCTCATGAAGAGAACTAATTCTGCCCTCAATCCCTATAAGATAGTAATTCCTAAGGACCTACGGAGAGTCTTGGTGGAGTATTATCACCAGGATAAGTTGGTTGGTGGACACTCCGGGATTTATAAGACTCTGAGAAAGCTCATGAAACGCTTTACGTGGGATAAAATGAAAGAGGAGGTGACAGAATTTGTTAGGACCTGTCATAGGTGCCAATTATCTAAAGAACAGAATCAACGAAAAATGGGTCTTCTTGTGTCGGAGTTTAGCAAAAGAGTAGGTGCACACTGGATGTTTGATACTATAGGAATTTTGCCCAATTCTAAAGGGTATAAGTTTATCTTAATAGGTTTCGCTAATGCCAGTCGTTTTGTAGTACTGGAGAAATTGAGAACCTTATCGGACATCTATAGCCAGTAAGATGACTGAGATCTTCAGTAGACTTGGCTTCCCAGAAGCAATATCGACTGATAAAGCCTCAGTCTTCGTTTCTGATTATTTCAAAAAATTCCTATTTGGGCTTGGAATTAAACATATCAAACTAAGTCCATACCATCCAGGTGGTAAAGCTGCGGAAAGATTCATAAAAACCTTGAAATCTTCCATTAGAGCTTATTTTTCTAACAAACAAAATTTATGGGCTACGCTTATTCCAGACCTTCAGTACACTTTAAATATTAGCGAGCACTCTGGGCTAAAGATGTGTCCTATCGAAGCTTTTTGTGGACGTCCGAGTTATACCCCTTTAGAAATCCGATGGAACATCTGTGAGTCCGATCTCGCTGGTAAAACTTCCCAAGAAATTTGGCTGAAAGCTATGGTAAATATAGAAAAAAGCTGGAGTAACAGAAGGAAGCTCATGATGCAGCGTAGAAGAGAGGTAAACTTTAATATAGGAGATAAGGTTTTACTCCGCACACATGTTAAATCGTCCTTAAAGGATCAAATAACCAAATCTCTAAGTGATAAATGGCATGGGCCTTATGTTGTCAGGAAGTTCCTCACACCCAATACTATTCTTGTCTCTGACGAGAATGATACTATGACTTCTTATAGAAAGAGTCATGTATCAGACGTAAAGATTTATCGTGAACCACGATCGAGAGATCATTAGATCGGAATCATTTCAGGAAGAGATAAGAAAAATTATTGTAAGAGATTGGTAATATAATTAAGAATTGCAAGGAATTATATATGTACATGTATATTTTTTTGAGAAGTTAAACATCTCAACTTCTTTGTTTTGTTGAATGAATTCAGAAGCAGTGGCCATGAATACAATAAAAAATGTTAAAATGGTAAGCTGAAGAGTATGTGTTAATATTTATTATAATAAAATGTAAATAGTATTTATTGAATTATGTATATATTTGTTTTGTATATATGTTAATGCTTTCTTTTATTTTGTAGCCACTCTATATTCCTTGCCAATTGGAGGAAAATTTTTGCATGTTGCAAAAAATTTTTTTTACGGAGGGGTGATTGTAACGAGTCGCCTTGAGGACACCCCCCGGCCCGCGACTCAATGGACTCGTCCCAAGTCGATGACGATTAACGAGAAGCAAGGGAGAGTAAAAGAAACTGAAAAAAATAGGAAATACAAATACGTTATTATGTTGTTTAAATCAAGCTAAATTTAACTTATATATATATATATATATATTTCATTGTATCTTTGTTAGTTTTTTTTTAAAAAGAAAAAAGAAAAGTAGGAAAGAGTAGGAGTGCGCGAAAACTAGAGTCAATATGGAAATCATTCAAATTTGCTAGCGCGTCACGTGATGGTACGTAGTTTCGTGGTATGTGGTTGCCGCATACTCTTTCGTGATTCACCAACCGAGACGGATCGTAAATTCGTAGTTTCTTCGGACAGGATGGAACGTGGTTTTGTAGCTGTAGTTTGTCAGCCAGCATGGATTATTAATTCACGATTGCATGAGTGGTGACGGTTGTGGAACGAAACGTGTACAAGTCTTTGCATGGTGTCATTGTTTGTGTCAGAGTTTAGCTGTGAAGTTAGACTGGGCCAATGAATGGATTGGGCATTACGGCTAAAAGAGTGAAAAGTGTGGAAAAAAGTGCTTGGTGATATGAGTAAAATCACAGTTTCTCAGAAGCTAGTATTTCTGTTATTTTTCTTTCTTGTTTTAAGCCGAAAGATAATAGAAGTATTGGAGCCGAGGCAGGAATTGAACGGGGGACCAAAAGGAGGTCAACTTGTGCCCGTTTAGGCCTATATGTTACGAGTTTGTTCAAATACCCAGGGTAATCTTTTGATTACTATAACATTAGTTGTCTGGTTATTTGTGGAGCATTTTTGCCCAAAGGACGAACTCTACACATTTTTGTGGGACGTTAATTTGTGAAAAAAAAGAAAAGAATTGAGAAACTATAGTTACTTGCTCTGATGATTTTTTTTAATGCAGGAAGCTTTACTCTTATCAAGCTCAACTGTTTATGCAAGTAACTGTTTGCACGCTGAAACTAAGTTTAGTTTGAATTTGGCGAGAGTTTTTGAAAAAGGGTTTTTAGACCAAGTGCCGTTTGACCAATATATTTATTCGCTTCGAGTTACATCTCAGTCAGACAACGAAGCCAATCCCGTTACCGTGACACCACAAGACAAGGTAATAAGAAGAAAGAAAATTTGGGTGAGTGAATTTTTGATTTAAGTAGTATATGGGTCACTTTGTGAACAATTGCAGATTGGTTGTGGTTAAGGTCGTTTCCGCTTTGGTTAGGACGTTATTTTCATTTATATTGAATCGCCACTGTAGGGATCTGTTTCTTAATCTAGTTAAATCCTCCCCAGATGGTAATTTAGAAATTAGTGGAATGATAATCCGGGAGTATAGATCCGAATAATTACGAAGAATATTAAGAGAACCGAGATTATTTCCTTGTGGATATGTTTATAACCTTACGGCGTGATTTTTGAATCGTTAATACGTTCATGTTGCATTCATTCTTAACGAATGATTTCCATTGAGATTCTATATCGAGCCATTAAGAGTAAATAATTGGGTTTTTGAAAAGAATTGAAAACTGAAGGTTCATTGTGCGATATTTTGTGCATATTTAAGATTAGTAATTGTGGAATTAACATATATTACGTTATTATCATAAATTAAATTTTGAGTCGGTACAGTCATAGTCAATAAAATAGGACTAGATACAACTTTGGTAAAGAGTATTATAATTCGAATAGGTAGTTTTTTCTAAAGAATTTGAAAGAATAATTGAGATATTACTTTTACCGAATTAATTGAAGAATCATTAAATTATTGAGTTGGATTCTCAGTTTTGTACAGTCGGTGACAAAAGTTAATGAAACGAATATTTGCTAGTAAACATTGAAATTTGCTTACAACATTGAAAGTTGATTATCGAGACTGATTAACTTCAGATTTATTATTATTAAATATTTTGTTAATATTTGACAAATCACTTTCAGACTTTATTTTATATTCAAGCGAATTTGGATTTAAATTAAAACATTGAGATTGTTGTTAGGTATTACGATTACATTAACAGTTACTATATTTGAATTAAATTATTATAAGTTTTGAATTGGATTTCTTACGTATTGCTACGCGAAATATTAATATCTATATACATTTTTTATTATTATTATTATTATTGTTATTGCTGTTTTGTGCATTTATATTAATCTAACGTATTAGTATATATGCACAACCAACGCTTTGAAATAAATATTGTTATTGAAAATTTGAAATCTGGTTGTACAATTATTTATGATTATTTGCATATCCTATTTATTGGTATTTGTCATTAACATATTCACAAGGAACTTCTATCCGTCTAGTCTGATAAAGCTACTTTGGGTTTATGTGTCTGTTCGGTCAAGACTCTTCTTTCAGGTTTGCTACTCGAGTTTAAATCGATTGTTGATTTTTTTTTAGTAGAGACTCTCGATTTGGATTCGTGTGGCGTGACTAGAGGGAAAGGGTCGTTTCACAGTGACTGATATTAGGCTACAATCCCCTTTCATAAAACAATAGAAATTCATGATGAATGTCCTTATACGCAAGGACCTACTGGCAGAAGGTAAATATTTTTCATTACTAAATTGAAATTTGGCATTATTGTCGAAAAATGTTTGTTTAGAAAAAGAGCTAAACCAACAATATGATAATGGTCATGTTTTGATCTCTTTTAGTGGCGTCAACTCAAAATTTGATTGGCCTAACTGGAGTTTCAATGTAAAATGCGGAAAGCAGTTTGCTCTATATTTATACGAATTTTGATGTAAATTAGCAGTTTTAGGTAGGAAATACGATACCATTCCTCTTCTTCCTTCCCTTTCATCTATGATGGTATATGCGTTTCTAGTTTTATTACGCCAAACCTTCAAATTGGGGAAGATAGGCAGTAAGGAAAATTCAAACTTTTCGTTACTTCCCATGAGCGTCAAAATATTTGGAAATATACCAAAATTAATGCTTAGAAGCTACCTCCATGTGCCAGCGAGCACTTTAGTGATTCAATTCCCCCTTCCCGGTCCCAAAATCATTTAAAGAACCACACTACTTTGTTTTATTATCTTCCATGCTTCTCTCTGGCCTATTCAGAATGCATGCTAAGAGATGTGTGTTTAAGGAGCACTGGAACACGTCCGAATCATTTGTTGGCGTCCCACTGTAAGCTTATTTTAAGCAATGTCAACAAACTTTTGTTTATAAAACACTCTCTAATTTCTGACTCAACTTCTTGTTCATGTGTGCTGACAACAGTTTCAGACCTTTTCTTATCGCAATACACCAACGATTTACGAGTTAACGTGTTGACAGTTCAATAGGATTTCGTGTCTGTAATCAACACCTGGGTTAGATTGACTTCTTCGGAAATGGACATTACATAGTAGGTGAATCTCGGGGATAGACTGGCTTAATCATTTGATAATTACTTGTCGTTTCCAGTATACTTTAAGTGTGCATTCATGCTGTTGTGTCTTTCGATCATGCAGTCTTTAACTCAGGATCAGCGTGCTAATGTAATTGAATGGTACATTTTATCAGAAAAATCTGCAAGATCAACAAGATCCCGTATAGTTAAAGAACTCGGATTAAAAGTACACGATATACAAATTCACCGTTTGTACAAACAGTTCCGCAGCAATTATTTTCACAGTGCCCATCTTGCATCTAGAAAAAGTGCAGGAACATCTCCAAGTGTATCTACAGAAGAAACAAAAGACAAGTGTTGTTATCTGTTACTAGTTCACCGCGGAAATCCCTTGCTCGTCGAAGCTTAGGCTTAAATATTAAGAAAACTACGCTACAAAGAATTTTAAGAAACTTGAAGGTAAAACCATACAAGGTCCAAATGGTTTCTGAACTGTGTGCAAGTGATTATGGTGATCGTGTTTATTTCTGTAACTGGTTTATCGAGAAGTTAAATGAAAACCCTATGTTCTTATTTCAAGTGATGTTTTCCGATGAAGCAGAATTCTTCTTAAATGGTTCTATGTCCTCATCACATGCAAGATATTGGTCATCGATACATCCAAACGTGAGATCAGAAGTGTCAATGGACAAACGAGGAATAATGGTTTGGTGTGGTATAACTGCAACTGAGGTGATAGGACCTTTCTTTTTTGATGAAAATGTAACAACGTCATCATACCAAAAGCTACTAGGAGAAAAAGTATTTGCTGACTTTGATCGTTTAAATTTAGGTCAAAGTGATGAATTATGGTTTATGCAAGATGGAGCGCCAGCGCATCGCTCAAATACGACTATAAGTCTTTTGAGAGAGAAATTTGGGGAATGGATTATTTCTATGGGGTCAAGTGTCGAATGGCCACCAAGAAGTCCGGATCTTACACCATGCGATTTTTTCTTGTGGGGATTCCTAAAACAATTGTCTACCAAAAGTTATGCAACAGTATAGAGGACTTGAAACAGAGGATTGTCCACGGTATAGAGATGATCACTCCAGATATGTTGGAGAAGGTGTTCACAGTTTCTTCAGTAAATCGCATTAATTTATGTCTTGCTCGTTCAGGAGGGCATGCCGAATAAAAGCAAGTTGATTTTATGGGTTTTACACTTAGGTTTATAATCTTTTTAGACAATTAGTGATAGTAAAGCCAAAAAGAGTTGTTTTCAACAAAGAATAATTTCCAGCAACTGATTCTTATTCCTCGGGAAACATTTGTTTCTATTACAACCGTGTGTTCGTGTGTATTACGTCTGCAGTACATACGAGTAAGTTGTTATATGGAAAGTTGAATAATACGGTTATTGTGTAAGAAGTAATGAAAATACATGCTTTTTCTTTTTACGAATAAAGCAAACAATATTGAAACTTAAAGCTCACTTTTAATTTTTAAGATCTTACTTTTCATTAAGATTTTTTTTTTTTTTGTTGTTGTTGTTCCTGTTACGTTTTCCATTGTCATTTTGTGTTCTATTTTGAGATGGTTCTGCTTAAGTGTGTAGAAAATACGTAGGTGATTTGTGTGTGAGATTTTCTGCTATAAAAAGAGCCCTAATTGATTTTTAAAAATATAAAATTCTTTGATTATATTCCAGTGACACCATAACAACAAAGCTATATTATATGCTTAATCAGTTACACTGACAGAAGTTATTCATTTACAGTAATTTCCAGGTTTATTGTATATATACTTTTTTTTTTGTTTTGCGATCATGACAACTTACATATTAATTATGACATATTTATTGTGAACTTTTGTGATTTTTGGAAGGGGGCTGTAACCCGTATAAGTCACTGAGACATGCAAAGAGCATCGGAATATTAATTCTGTGACATTTGTGACTAATCTCACGCTCATTAGCATTTTCAAAATAAAATTTGGAATTTTCATAAAGATCCACAATCTTATGCTTCGCCCCCTTTGCCGTTAAAGGTGCTGCGTTATCAAAATTATACCGAATTAAAAGAAAAGAAAAGAAAAGCCAGCGCCAAATTTCACGTTACTTACTAGCTTCTTCCGGTGTGTCCCTGTTAAGGATATTTATCGTGATTTGTGGAAGGGGGCTGTAGCACCACATCAATCACTGGCACATGCAAGGAGCATCGAAATCTTAATTCTGTGCCATTTGTGATTAATCTGATACTCATTCACACTTCCAGAATAAAATTTGGATTTTTTTTTTATAAAGATTCAAATGCTTATGCTGCGCGCCTTGTGCCCCCCTAATCCGGTGTCACCAAAATAACATTCTATATTTCAAAAACACGTACCTTTTTACTAAGATAACAAATTATTTTACATTAATTTGATAAGAAATAATGGTTTCTCGAATGTCCCTGCTAAAATATTTATGGCTAATTTTTTATGTGATTTTTTGGAAGGGGGCTGTAGCCCCATATCAATCAGCAACACATGCAAAAAACATAGGAATATTAATTCTGCGAAATTTATGATTAATCTGATGCTCACTGGCATTTCCAGAATAAAATTTGGAATTTTTATAAACATTCATCATTTTATGTTTCGCCCCCTGTGCCCCCTAAGGCGGTGCGGTACCAAAGTAACATCCCATATTAAAAGACACATACCTTTTTTAGCACAATAACACCAAATTTAACTTAATTGATTAAAAAAAAGTTTCTTCCGGTATGTTTCTGCTAAGGATATTTATGGTGAATTTTTAATATGATTTTTGGAAGGGAGGCTGTAGCCCCATATCAGTCACTGACACGTGCCAGGAGCATTAAAATATTAATTCTGTAACAGTGGTGAAAAATCTGACGCTCACTGGCATTTCCGGAACAAAATTTTGAATTTTTATAAAGATTCATCATTGAGTGCTTCGCCCCCTGCACCCCCCTAAGGCGGTGCGTTATCAAAATAACATTCCAGATTTGAAAAGCGCATACTCTTTTGATACAATGACGCCTAATTTTACATTAATTAATAAAAAGTACCTTCTTCTCGTATGTCCCTACTAAGGATATTTATGGTGATTTTTTTTTTATTTTCGAAAGAGGGCTATAGCCCCATATAAATCACTGGCACATGCAAGGAGCATTAGAATATTAATTCTGTGATAGTGTTGAAAAATCTGACGCTCACTGGCATTTCCGGAACAAAATTTTGAATTTTTATAAAGATCCATCATCAAGTGCTTCGCCCCCTGTGTCCCCTAAGTCGGTGCGTTATCAAAATAACATTCCAGATTTGAAAAACGCATACTCTTTTGATACAATGACACCTAATTTTACATTAATTAAAAAAAATACCTTCTCGTATGTCCCTACTAAGGATATTTATGGTGATTTTTTTTTATTTTTGAAAGGGGGCTGTAGCCCCTTATCAGTCACTTTTACATGTAAGAACATTGGAGCATTAATTCTGTGACATTTGTGATTAATCTCACGCTTACTGGCATTCCGAAAATAAATGTTGGGATTTTGGTAACATATCACTCACCACCTTTTTACGACCCTTGTCCCCCAAAAGACAGCTTCGCAAAATAATGTTTGAGACAGCTTTACTAGCTTTGTGAATGAGTATTTTGGCATTTTGTAATATATACAACTCATTTGCTCCAAAATCTTCACGAATAATTATTGGAGAAAACTGCTTCTAAAATTTAACATTGAATCTCCCATAAGGAAAATGAACTTTCGTGTTTACACCCGTAAAAGGGGGGCTAAACAGCAATTTTCTCCTATTTTCTTTAGAAATACGAAAAATTCAGATATTTCTCAATAAGGGTGCCAAATTTTACATTAATTGTGTATAAACTTCATCTTCTTCCAGCGCTGGAGAAAATAACACGAATTATGGAACAGTCTGTATATATATATATATATATATATATATAAACACACACAATGCTGTAAACTATAAGCTTACTTGACTAGGAACTAAACCAGAACCCCTCCATAAGGTAAGCGCTTTATCACTGAGGCTACATGCCCCTATAAGGCAGAGATCGAATCAGAAACCTCCAACACCAGAGTTAATTGCTCTGCCTTTAAGATGCCGTCTTCCTATTTGAAAACGTAGTTAGTATCGTCATATCATAAGCCAATACGCGAATCGATTTGTATAGTTCTTCCATCTTTACATGGATACGTTCTATTTACTGAATTTTATTTTTAAAAAAAAAATTTAGTAAAAAATTGAGAAATCTATTGTCATTCCAAACCAATACTATAATAGAAAACCACACTAGATCAAAACTTGCGTAGTTATGCGAAATATCCATTACATGTACTCTTTAATACAGTTAGGTGCTAGTTTTTGCAAGGTCATTAAGATAATACAATCTATTCAGAGTATGGCTTCTATTATTTCTGGGGGCGCGGTGGCTCAGTGGTAGAGCGTTCACCTACGGTGCTTGAGGTCCCTGGTTCGATCCCATCTCGCGCCGTGTGGACTTTGTGGTGGACAAACACCGTGCTCGTAGGTTTTCTCGGGGCTCTCCCACTTTCTTTATTCCACCATTTCACTCATTTTTCATTATCACCGTCTCCTTTACCCTAACCGGCATAAGCGTGAAACGTTAAACTTAAAGATTTCATTTCATTTCATTTTCTATTATTTCTGTGACGTTTCATATTTTTGTGAGTTTTTACCAGATTAAATGCCCAATGTGACTGGGCAACATGGCATAATTGTAGTACCAAGCTTTTTAATATTAATTCAATACAAAAAATGCGTTTCATTGAACGTCAAGGCATGCTGAAACTTAGGGAAGAAAATTATTTGAGTACTTCCTTCTGTATCACTAACGACAGCTTGTAAAATATCTGTACGCTCATATCTTCCATTTTGATTGTACAGTGTGAAGAAGAACATTAAAAGTATAAAAAAAGGAAACTTCAATGCTCATTGATGCAGTGAACAATGGAGAGTCCTGTCATAAGTTTTTCCCGAAGAAAACAACTCATAGGATGATATCTGCCATTGACGTCAGTTGGAATGACATCTCTATGTCCTCCGTCATCAATTTCTGCTCCATTTACTCACGCCTTTGTTAAGAAATGTCGCTTCTCACAAACAAATTTATCTACTATCAACACTTCTCTCTTTTCTGCTTCTTTCTAACGCATACAAAATAAAATAAAAATTGTATATACAGTATTTCCATGTACTGTTATTAAGAACCGTATTAGATAAATAAATCATGATGAGACTATATTTTGTCCTTTTGGTTATAAATCAGGTCTAATAGCAGTAATATCAGATCTAATTTCGTTCCCAAACGTTGATTTTTTAAATATTTTCTTCTTCGCTTTTTGGTTACCAGAAGTGCTGTGTCCTTATTTACACTGTGTAGTAACAAGAATAAATGGCAAAAAATTTAAGATTGAGGGAATTTTAGAAGGGTAAGGTGGACAAGGAACAGAAAAGGAAAATAAAGGTTATATTTTTTAAATATGCTATCTTTATATTAAATAAGCATATGAAACAAATTGAACTAAATAACTGATAATTTTCAATGATTTTTTAAAACAATCCTATTTATACATGACTAGAAACAAAAGCAAAGAAACACTCTTTTTTTTTTAAAGCTACCGTGAGAACTGGCTAACTCTAGCAAGGTATATTGACGAAGTGTCCCCTCGGGATTCGCGTAAATTGATTCAAATGCAAAAGTTCTCGCAGCTCAAAGTGGATTTTACTAACTTTAGCGGCCCGTACCGGTAATTTGCATATTTATGGGCCTTTATATATCCGGACTTCAACGGACTACTATAACGCTCGGGTACAAAATTGCTTTTAATTTGTTCAGATGTAACTGGACATGAATGTGGCCATATGAAAAACAAATTGGATCAAACACTGCTTCTCTGACACATGTCACTCATCCCGGTGGCAATCTTGGATCCGCCATATTGGATTCAACGTTCGGTTTTACAAATGGGAATAGGTGCAAGTGATACATCAAATTCATATACAATTTTTTCGGAAATTCATTGGTGTAGAGAGTTTTACCTTAGCTTCTAGCGCTTGCAAAGTATTGAATGTAGAATGTCAGGCACTTAAAGAATATTCAACCAAATAGAATGTTATGCAGGGCCCCGTGTTTATATGTAATCTTTTACGTGATTTATCGTTGACGAAATAGGTATTCTCTGAACGTACATACATACAGATGTCAATACGGAAATGATAGGTCTTCAAACAAATCTGGCCATATTTGGATTTACATTAGTTATTTTGACCGTAACACAATACTCTCTTGCTATAGTATAACATGGAAGTGTAATATGCTATTCAGGGTTGGCAAAAAACATGGTTGTTATGAAAAACAAAAGAAAAAAAAACAGTTTTTTTTGTTTAAACCCGGTTTTTTGGGTTTAAACCAGTTTTTATGTTTAAATAATTTGGTCTATGTATTTGTATCACATACGGACAGAAATAAGTTTGTTTCGTCTTGGTGTTATTATGCAACAACCGGGTTATGTTGGAAGGGGTTACATAACGCTTAAAGCGGAATCCAACCGCTTCTCGGCTTACATCCGAGGGAAATTGTCCTTCATTTGGACTCGAAACCGGGACTAACTGGCGACAACTGCGATACGTCTGCCGACTCACTCACGAAGGACTCCTGATAAAAAATACGTTGTACTGGTCTTTACATACTTGTTAATATAACTGTCAAGAGTCATTTCAGAAGGACAAAAAGTTAAATAGTTGAACAAGTGAAACCATTATACAGATTTACATATGGACAATTTGAAAATACTGCAGAGTACAGAAGAACTAATTTAGTCCAAGTTAGTTCACTACAACTTCTATTAGTCCAAGTTAAAGATATACAACGACTTAATTTTCGTATTAGTACGAAAAGTGAATAAAGATACCAATTATTTGAGTCCAGTTTGGCTCTGACCCATTTATACATAAATAGATATCAAAGATACTTCTGATTTCAATAAATGCCTCTCGTGCGGTTTGTATGACCGCCCCCCCCCAAAAATGTACGGCATTTCGATGTATTTTATCAATAGTAAACATTATTAGAACGATACAATATTTAGAATTTTTCTTTGATTGCAACTGCATAATAATAATAATAAACTATAAAAAAGATCGCATAAGAAACATTCATTAACTTATACAAGTTGTTTTGTAGTATAATCCCTTTGAGTAATGAATGGGGAATTTAGGTCTGAATATAATACGAATAATATATGGGAGTGAAACGTGATAGCCCACAAATGTGTGCCCATCAAGATTTTACGAACACATACTTTTACGAACATTTTTCGCTTTTTGTATTAAACTAGTTGGTTTTGTTTAAAAAAAAAACAGCTGTTTTAAACCAGCCAACCCTGATGCTATTACAGTTAAAATAGTATAAAATTTTGGGGGACCAATACTTTTTGAACGTACCGCGTACTGTAAATTTTTAACACATGATTTTCACTCTATGTATTAAATCCATTTGTTTTTTTTTTTTATCTAAATCAAAACTAACGCAGGAGCTTCAGAATAACCTAGGAAAAATTGTGTTTCGGGGAATATTTTTAAAATTTATATATTATTTCATTGTAAATTCCTGTATATGGACAAGTGAAATGGATGGTTATTGAATATACATTTTATTGCAATATAAATCATAGGTTAATGATTGGACAGAATTTTCTGAAATTATCCACCAATCTGATATTTGGCAGAATAATTTACACTCCCTTCGTTCCTCTGAGATGCTTATACTCTGCTAAAATACAATTTAATCCAATTTCTACAAATTTTTATTCGCTTTGTATTTTCCATCGCAAAAATTCCTTGCTCTGATTGGGAACCATATACCCGCCTCAGCATTCTAGTGCGCCTTCACCTTGTTCTTTGTGACGTAACCATCGTAGAGATAAGAGTACTCATCACCGCTCTACCAAAAATCGAATGTTTGGCAGGGAAAGAACAGCATATTCAGATGAAAATAAGTGAAATAGCCACATAACCATGTCGGAAGCTTGTGAACAGCCAAAACTTTAAGAAATTATCCAGAAAAGCTAAAATGTAGAATTCGGTTCAGCAGACGCCATGATTACATCTACAAGTAGCTGTGGACAGGAGTGAAATAATAGTGCATTGGTTTTCTGGTGTCGTAGATTTAGCGATTTAAAACCATTTAGGACATCCCTATTACCTTTCCAAATCTAATTAGGGTGCGGTAACCTGTTAATATAGAGTTTTTGTGTGTAGTATATGTGATTTTTTAACATGGCGGTGTTTGTAAGTTATTTGGTAGTTAAGTTATTTTCCGTTATGTCAGTGTAACTTCTAACAGGGACTTCCATTTACCCCTAAATTGACCACAGCTTCCAACACATCATGGGTTAAATAATTTCATAAAGGATCTTTTCTCCTCAGGAAACGAATCTTTTTCTTAATAGTTTCAGTCTATCCCTTTCGGGCATTAGCAGTAATCCTATAATTGAAATACGGATTAGTTTAATAGAAGGACCACTTGGCTCTGACCCCTTTCCTCCTTTCTCAGTTCTCAGAGCCGATTCAATAAGTGGTAATGTCACTAATTTGTTCGATATATATAATTTGTGTGATTATATGTATTACTATATGTAGTTTTTAGTTTATGTACGATTTAGCATGTATATGTGTAATTTAGTATGCGATTTAGTAGGAGTGATATATGTGTGAAAGTATGATTAATTTAATTTAAGGATAGTGTATTGTTGCTTTTAATTATTCATCTCTTTTGTTCCGTAGTAATGAGCATATTGTTCCGTAATGCACATTTACAGTAATTCAGTACCGTTGTCTGATGGTATACAGCGCATAGTTCGCTATTACTATAGTACAAAGCGTGTTTAGTAGTACAAAGTTTATTTTCATACTACAACGCCATATAAGGCTAGTTATATAAGTACTTATTGTTAGTGTTTTGTTCCCCCGAAAATTAAGAGGCTAGTCAGCTTAAAAATCACCTCTTGTTAGCAATTATTGAGATATCTATCGCAGTTCTGTCCGATATGAATAGAAAAAACATGAATTGTATTGTAGTCTCAGTATTCTGAAAAGCGCAATACGTTATATAGGGTAGTAATGAAATGAATAAAATAAGAACTTTAGGTTCGTTCTTAAACAGAAGATTGTATACACGACGCTATTCTGTCACCAGATTGCAACTTCAAATTTTATCTCTTCGTTATACTCTGTGATCAACCTCATTGTTGCTGTATGCAGAATATAAAAGCATTTAGTTAAGAGAGCAGTATAGAATTTTACTTGCACATATAGATAATATGAAGCCGCGAAGTGCAAATATGTTAAGATTTGTGTAGGAAGAATTGAGTGTTGGTTCATGCGGATTTTCAGATATTGATAAGTGTGCGAGAGTTTATGTAGTGGCTTGTTAATTTTAATATATATAGAATAAGAATGCTTTGAACAGTCTTGGATATAATTATAGAATTGGGTGTTTATAAAGGAATATATCTTATAAATGTGAATAAATATAAGTCAATAAGAATAGTGTATATATATATATATATATATACACTATTCATATATATATATATATAATAGTACGTATGATTAAATAATAGGACACGTATTTACGAGTCCACTTGAATTATCTGCCGTAAGTTACTGATTGCTAACATATGTAATGATGCATGTAATAATGATGAGCACTTATCATTGCGTCAGAATTCCGAGTGAGGAAGTGTGGTGTGAAAATGACAGATTATGCTTTCACTTCGTGGTTTGAAATGTGATTGTAACCGTTCACACTAATTGCTGATCTGGTCCAACCATATGAGTAATATTCATATAGCAATTGTTCCCGGATAGTTTCCAAGTAACCGCAGAACAAAATAGCCGTTTCTCTGATTGGGAAAGTTTAAATATACGCGTCCAGCCTTACACTTGCGATAGTACTTTGTAACTATGAATTTTTTCCACATCACCTGACTAAGCCGCGTTCGTCACTGTTCGCAGAGGTGACGAAATGGTGAGGAGTGAATAACATATTAAGTTTATTACAGTAGAGCCCATAATTCCGTACGAGGGCGTCCAGAATCTCAATGCTCATGAATGTTCACTTATTTCGTTCTAATATATAGTATGTAAAATTAGTTGACGCCTCAAGTTTAGCGCTATTGCGGACTGGGAGCAACTAGTAAGAATTTGGCAAACAACATGTTAGTACAAAATTTATTTCCTGTATTTTTTTTTTTTTTTTTTGATTTGGCATATCCCAGTTAAGATTGTCTCTATTTTATCGACTTTACTCTAATTTTCCATACTTTACTCTGAACTTCCTTCAATTCCTGAGGGGTCAGATACTTTTTTACATTAGAAATCCTAAATGAAGAAAGCACACTGATTCTGAGAGCTTCCACAGTCTCCAAGACCTCGGCCAGATACAGTGCCAAGTGGGATTCCCATAAAGCCACTGTCTGTGAAAATCTCATTCTGAACACGGACTTGCTCGTGATCTTGGAGATATATTTTCTGTAGGCCACGCATTTAGTAGACCATTCCTTTTGGCATACTTTACTCGGAACTCTTGTCAGTTTCTCAGGGGTCGGATGCTTTTTTTATTTTAGAAATCCGAAATTAAGAAAACATACTGACATTCCGGAAGTTTCCGGAGTCTCCAAGAGCTCGACCAGATACAGTGCGAAGTGGAATTTCCTTAAAGCCCATGTCTTTGTGAAAATCCCATTCTATTTTGTGTATCCTAATAATTTTGTAGATGAAAATATAAATAAAATGCAATGTTACTGGTTCGTTACCACAAAACCTTTGAAAGGGAACACGTCGGTACATTCTAATGGGGTGCATCTTAACAAGTTCGGACCAACGACCTCCTAAGAAAGTAGATAAACAGAGCAGACGTGTGTCTCCCATGGTACCGACCATTGAACGGACCACCTGTCGGTCCCACGGGGAGTACATGGCGACGTACGTGTTAAAATATCTTAGTGCTCTCAACCGGGTCGGGTCAGCTTGGATCGGGTCGGATCCTGTCATCTCAGGTAGGGTTGTCAGGTCGGGTCAATCGGGTCAGCTTGGGTCGGGTTTTCGGGTCAGGCTACTCGGGTCGGGTTATTCGGGTCGGGTCAATCGGGGTCAGTCGGGTCAGCTCGGGTCGGGTTGTCGGGTCAGGTCAATCGTGTCAGCTTGGGTGGGGTTTTCGGGTCAGGTCAATCAGGTAGGAACACGGGCCGGGTCACTCGGGTCGGGTCGGGTTATCGGGTCGGGTCATTGAATTCAGGTTACAGGTCGGGTCGGGTCGGTCTTCAACCCGACCCGACCCGACCCGTTGAGAGCACTAACCTATGTAGGCCTATACCCTTGGTTTCCTTCAGTATTTAAAGCCGTTTTTATTTTTCATGAAAGTACCGGAAACTAATTACTATACATGATAAAACAACTCATTCTGCCAAGTAGATAAAAGTAAAATAAGACATGTTTCGGAAAACGTGTTTAATCTTACTTTTAAGTAATGAAATGTTTAGCAATATAACATTGTGTTCAATAAGTTTTGCACAGATAGGTATAATATTTTTGTAAGTTGCAATATTATAATGGAATTTTAGGTGAACATACTTTTGTCCTTTAACTTCAAAATTGTAATAGTTGCTCTTTCCTATTATATATAGGTAAACCACAACTAGCAGTGAACAAGACATCCGGACCCGACAAAATTCAGTAATGCAAATTCTGTCCAAACTCGGTGATTAATCAGGCACCGATGAAGTTCTTTCCGAGTTATAGGGTTCACACATCGGATCGCGCCAGTATCCAGCGTTGGTTGCGGAGGTTTAAAGAAACCTAGACTTTCCAAATCAGTCCAGAATATTATGAATACCTTTTACTGGGATCATTGCAGTGTCATTTTCACGGACGTCTTGGGACATGCCTGCATAATTAACAAGGACCATTATTGTTTGCCAGTGGGTAAGGTAAGACGTGCTCTCCAGACCAAGATACTGCAGTTACAAGGTAAGGTCAACTCTATCATGGCAATGCCAAACGACACACAGTCATATGAACACAACAGAAAAACATAAAAATGGGGAACGAGTCCTTCCTGTTTGGTTGTCTGAAGACTCACCTGTGAGAGAAAACATTCACAGTGACAAGACCTGTATTTATCGTATTAACATCGGTGTGAAAATCAGCAACCTGAATTTTACCAAAGTACATTCAAAACATGGAAATAACATTGAACGATTTCCATCAGAGCAGCTGGAGACTATATTGAGTGACATAGTCTTGAGCCAAGGATCAGAGAACGTTCTACTAAAATGTCATCATATTGAAATTAATAACAACATTATAACAATCTGTGTAAAACTTATTAAACGCCACTCGTGTTTGAAAGGTAGACGTTCTTGTTTTCATTTCTCACATTTGAAACAAGGATTCGATAGGAACGCTAGAAAGCAAATGAACGATTTCCAGTAATTTATCCAAGCCAGTTATTCCCAACAGAAACAGTAAAGCAAAGTGGGAGCTGGACGACGTAGAAGAAGGGAAGAAATAATTGTTGGCAGTGTACGACTAGTAATCGATCCATGAGTAGCATATTGTACAACCATTGACTACTAGCTTATGTGATTTGGTTTCACTACTGGCTTTGGCAAGGCGCCAGACACTTATTCTACTGTTTGTTCTCTGCATTTCATCTTCATACTCATCACCATAGGCAACCTGTCATTATAGACAGATCACTTACCAAAACTGTGAAGCTTCCATGTGGCATGGTGTTTCAGTAACTTTTTCGTCTTCATGTACGAATTTTTAGTTTTGATACTGTCTGTAAATTGTAGCCTCCCAATCCACTTACTTGTTTTCCTTTCTCTATCGGCCCATCATTGATACTCTCGTCCAATAGCCCTTCTGAAAGCGTCCCCTTCCCAGAGATCCGAATGGAGGATATTTTAGCTCCAGAACTAAATTTTGATGTGCGAAAGGATATTTGACACTTCTGTTTTAAAAAGAAAACTACATGTATATTTTGATGCATAAATAATCTTAATTCTTTTAACCAAAGAAAGGCTATGTATTGTGATTAAGACAGCAAATCCTACGCATTTAATTATGAGCATCACTATAACCTTACTAACATCATGAGTATTTTCTCACATTGACAGGTTCTTACATCAAAGGAATCTTTCTCCATTGATTTCTATTCTCAGCCTTACTTTTTATTAAGGCATCAGAATTAACGACCTTCATATCGTCGAGAGGCTGACACATTCTTCTTCTGCTCTTTCTCCTCCGAGAAATTAGTCCTTTCAAAGTATCCCTTATAAGGCAATTCATCCTTACATAGTGTCTTAAACAATTTCTTTTTCTTTTTGCTATCAACTTCAGGTATTATTTTTCCATTCCCCTATTCTCAAAACTGCTTGATTTCTTATTTTCTCTTTCCAGCTGGTTTTTCCTTCCTTCTCCATATATACATCTCGAACCTTACTATAACGGATATAACTACAATTGTAGTAAAACACGTCTGAAAGTATATTAATGTGACTATGACTGTCCAGCTCTACATTATAAACTGGATTGAACACTAGAGCTCGTTTTTGTAGCCACTTTTTTTCCAGTAATTGTAATTCATTAAATATGTCTTGATAACTGTTTGTGTGAATGTTTACATGTTATTTCATTAAGGACGATAATTGCATTTACGATAGCAAAAGTATCTGTTTGGTGTGAGTGTGTTTCCCCTATTAGTTCCCACATGCTACAGGAACAAGCTATTTCAGAACGGGACTGCCTGGCTCGTATATCATTTAATATTTACAACTTCCGAAAATTGATTTTTTTTGCTCCGTTTGTTGACACATAACAACCCCTCATAAGTAACATTTCAATTCTATAATGATGCTTATTTCTTGAGTTCTTCAATCTTCTCTACCTCTCTTCAAGAGAGAATGAGTGAAAGTTGAGAATCTCAACATAAATGACGTGGGATTCCTTTTACTGGCAGCCGTTCTTTTCGAAAAAAAACAGCTGATAATTACTTACTGAATGTCGGATGATCAAATTATATTCTTAAAGACTGTCTCAAACTTTTCATTCACACATTACTCCGCAGTACATATCTATTGTTTCTTACTTGAGGAAATTTCATACTCACCTTTGATTGTAGATAGAAGTCTTCTTCAGATCGAGTGCTTAAAAATATGTAATTGTGTAATTTTTGTGGTGTTGGCTGTAATATCTTCATACTGGAACAGTGGCGTAAGTAACAGTGAACATATTCAACAAATAACTATTAATATATATGAAGAATATTTACTTTTATATTAAAATATTTGAGTGTGACTGAATGTAAACAACTAAGCAAGGCCTTGTTAGCGTTGCCAACCCACTCTATTCTTATAAGCACTTTCGATATATCGAAGAACTGGAATCGAAATGAGTTGTGGTGAGTGTCAGAAACCTGTCCCACGGCAGGAAGCTTTAAGCAAAGTACAGTGCGGAGCTTGTTTAAATTATTGGCATGCTAAATGTGTTCGATTAAAAGAATCTGATGTTGACTATTTAAAAAATGAAAAACAATTGTGGTTTTGTAATGTATGCCAAAAGTCAAGACGTTCCAGTATGCATGGTGATACGGAATCAGCAGAGTATCCAACTCTCGCGGAAATATACGTGTTATTACAAAGTTTAAAGAAAGAAATAGGTGATTTGAAAAAGAGTAATACTGAAAGAGAACAGGAACTAGGTAAATCGTTAGACCTCGCCCATGAAAAACTTGACGAAACTATGAACATAATTAAAAATCAATCCGAAACCATAGGTGAATGTATGAAAACAATAGAACAGTTAAAGGAAGAAAATATTTCACTAAAAAAACAACTAAAGGATGCTCAGCTAGAAAGGGATGAAATTGAACAGTACGGAAGAAGAAATACTATCGAAATATATGGTATTCCGGAAAAACAGAATGAAGATACATACGAAATTGTAAAAAATGTAGGTAGGGTGTTAGATATTGATATTACACGGGAATCTATTGATGTTTGTCACAGACTAAACAAACTTCCGCATCAAACAGATAGTGGCATTATTGTCAAATTTGTAAGAAGAGAAGATAAAGATAAATTTTTAGCTAGAAGGAAAGTAAAAAGAAATCTAAGTATAAATCAACTGGGCTATATGAATGAAGGTATTGTCTATATCAACCAGAGTTTACCTGCGTACCGGAGAAAAATCTTTGGAAACGCGAGAAAATTGAAACGCGAGAAAAGTTATGCTTTCTTATGGGGAGATAATGTCGGACGAATATTTTTGAGAAAAAGTCAAGGTGATTCTGTGATACAGTTAAAAACATTAGAAGATGTAATCGCATTGTCGTAAAATATTTTTGTGAAGTACATAGAAACTGATAGTTAGTCCTGACAGAAGTATCTTAAATATCTACTATCAAAATGTTAGAGGATTAAGGACAAAAACAAACGATCTATATATAAATACTGCACAATGTGATTATGATATAATTATATTAACAGAAACTTGGCTTAAACCTGATATTGCCGACTCAGAAATGTTTGATTATAATTATAAAGTGTATAGGAAGGATAGACTATATAAAAAAGGTGGTGGAGTACTCATAGCAATTAAAAACAAGTTTGCAGCCACTAATATTGAGATACGTAATGAGCTTGAGAATTTGTGTGTTAAGGTAGTTGCATATTGTAAAACATTTTATTTTGTAACTGTATACTTCCCCCCTGTTTCATGTTTAAATCATTATCTAAATTTCTTTCAAATATTTGAAGAAAATGACTTGTTTCAGGAAAATAACGTGTTAGTGGCTGGAGACTTTAATCTACCACTAGTTACAGGTACAGACTATAATTTCTTGAACGGTGGTGAATGCTATCGCTCATTAGCTAATTTTTTGAGCCTACAAAATCTTCATTCTTTAAATAATATAAAAAACTATTTTTGTAGAACTTTAGACTTAGTGTTTAGTAATATTTTGAATGGTATTGTTGTACAAAGAAGTGAATTGCCGATTATAAATGAAGATAACCATCATCCTGCACTAGAAATCACTATTCCGTTTAAAGGGCAAAATTATCCACTAAAAAATGAAACAAAAATTGTATTCAACTTCCAGAAAGCTAATTTTTTAAAACTATATCAATTAATTCGAGAAGTTGACTGGTCGGTTTTAAAACAATTTAGTAATGTTGATGATGCAACTAACGCATTTTATGATATAATAAATAAGATAATCATTGATACAGTACCTAAAACGCGAAAATGTAGTATGAGAAAATATCCGTGCTGGTTTACCAAAGATATAATAAACAAGTTAAAATTAAAAGAACATTATAGGAGGCACATGAAAGACTCAGAATATAATAAACATATGTATAAGGAGATAAGAAAGGATACAAAGAAAATTATTCGTAAGGCGTATGAACATTATATTAGGGAAAGCGAAATTGAGGTTAAAAAGGATGTAAAATCTTTCTGGTCATATATAAAATGTAAACAGAAGAATAATAATAGTGAAAGCGGTAGTATGACATTAAACGGTAATACATTGAATACAAACAAACTAATTGTTGATGGTTTTGCAAATTATTTTAAATCAGTATATGATAAAAATATATCATCATACAACCCTCCTGAGGAAGAACATATGGAGGTAAGCAACTGTTTGGAAATTGATAGAGTGTCGAATGAAGAGTATAGGAAAGCTATTACGAAGTTAAAACCTAAAAAAGCATGTGGACCAGATGGTATTCCTCCATATGTGATAAAAGCATGCTCGGAAATACTACTAGAACCACTGTCTATACTTTTCAATTTAATACTTAAAACCCAAACGTTTCCTGAAATCTGGAAAATTACTAAAGTATCACCAATCTTTAAAAATGGGGATAAGAGTAAAATAGAAAATTATAGACCGATAGCCATAATTTGTGCACCAGTAAAAGTTTTCGAACAAATATTATATGATCGTGTTTTTAACCATGTAAAGAACTATATTTATGAAAACCAGCATGGATTTTACCCTGGACGATCGACAGTAACAAATTTGCTTAATTTCACTCAATTCGTTCATGAAGCTATTCATGATCGCAAACGAGTAGACACAATATATATTGATTTTGCAAAGGCATTTGACACAATTAATCATGACATACTACTTAGAAAACTCTCAAGGTTTGGATTCTCATCAAATTTACTAAAATTGTTTAAATGTTACCTGTATAAGAGAAAACAGTATGTATACTTCAATCACATAAGATCATTCAGTTATAATATTAATTCCGGTGTCCCGCAGGGCTCAAACTTAGGACCCTTATTGTTTCTACTTTTTATAAATGACCTCCCAAAATACGTTAAATATTCCAAATGTTTATTATATGCTGACGATTTAAAATTATACAAAGATATACAAGAAAATCAGGATGTATTAAAACTGAATGAGGATCTAAATAACATATATAAGTGGAGTATAGAAAATAAATTATATTTTAATACTACCAAGTGTAAATTCCTGATATTTTCAAAGCAAAGAAGGTTAACTAAAATTAATCCCTATAAGATAGATAACAAAGTATTAGAACGTGTATATACATATAAAGATTTGGGTATTACTTTCAGTTGTGATATGTCTTTTAATAAACATACATTGTTGCTAACACATAACGCTTTTAAGCAATTAGGATTTATAATAAGAAACACGAAAATGTTTACAAACATTGATGTTATAGGAACTATTTTTAAAAGTATTGTAAGATCAAAGATGGAGTACGCCTTGGTGATCTGGACTACGAAATACGTAACTCAAAACAATCAATTAGAAGCAATTCAGAAAAGGTTTTTAAGGTACCTATATTACAAGAATACTGGACAATCTGCAATTACTAATAAAATTTCGTATTCCAGACTACTAGGTGAATTTAATTACTCAACTTTTTCGGATAGATGTGTTATACTACAAGAAATGTGTTTATTTAAAATAGTAAATGGTAAATTCGATAACAGTGAGTTTTTGCAGTATATCAAATTCAATATAAAATCAAGAACTTTAAGAACGAGGAAATTATTATGGTATGCAACTGCGAAAACAAATACATACAACAACTCACCTTTAATAAGATTATGTTTATTATATAATAATATAACTAAGAGTGTCGATGACATTGACTTAAGTTTGAAAGAAAAAATATTTAAAAAAATATTGAACAGATATTTGTGTAAAATTAAGTTAAATGGAAAACGTAATTAATATCGGATATTACTATATTAACTACGATAATGACATTTGATTATTTTCTTTTTTCATGTTATTGTAATGTACAATGTCAATGGTGAGCACATGGATGTGTGCATGTGAAATGTGCGAGATATGTATATGTGTTCGTCCATATATATTTGCATATATAAATATTGGTGTATGTATATGTTTATATATGTATATGTAAGTGTATATATGTATTATGTATGTATGCCTATTTCTAGAATGAGAGCATGAGTTCGTGCTTCATAAAATGTATGCATTGATCCGTGGAATGTCCGTATACTAAGCTATATACTGTATTTGCTTATTGCTAGCTTAATATTCTTAATATTTTCATTTTTAATATTTTCATTTATAAATTTCTGTTTTACTTATTATTATTATTATTATATAATAATGTAATCAATTGTGTACACCTCCTATAATTGGAGAGATCTCTCTGTTGGAGGAAATAAATAAATAAATAAATAAATAAATAAATTAGCAAATTACCAAATATTTTGAAAATTCATATCGGACGATTATTTAAAAAAAAGATGAGAAGGCAATGAAAATTCTTTTAAACCTATGAACACATCTCTTATAAAGAAAGAGATGGATACCTATATTCATGATAGTAAAGACAATTAAGTTACCTTCATTGCAGTGAGTGTACTTTGTGTAAAATGTATATTTTTATAATTTATCAGTATTGTATGATTTGGTTATAAAATATGTTTACAGTAGAAAAGTATATTATCAGATGTAAAAATTGTTTGCCGTTTAAATTTCTAATTACTTGCTCATTTGCATTTATTTCAGTCTACTTTTACACTCATCTAAATGTGACTGATTTTAACCAAGTAGTCTTATAAATATTTTCTTTGAACTTAAAGTAAAAAAAAAGAAAGAAAAAAGAGAAAAAGCAATATAGCAATATACACCCATTTTAACACCAAAGCATTAAATTTGACATTTGCATATTAACAAATATTACATTTGTAATTATTTCATCATATCTTCGTGTTTAAAAGTTAATTAAAAAGTATCTTTGAAAAGTTTCGAACCATCAATCTTCAAGTTTCACAAGTTCCTTAGGAATACTCAGTGCCTCACGACGCTCGGCTATCAGTGTTACTTCTTGTAGCTAGTGTCTATGTAAAACCGGGAAGGAAAATGCAATTCCCTCTATAAAGATCTGTGGAAATTGTGATGGATCTAGGCTTATGTTTTTGGACAGTGTCTAGAAAGATTTCTAGATTTTTCTGAACAGGATTGTACATAAGTTTTCTTACATCATACATACAACAGACCACTGAAAATAATAAATAATCTTAGCATAGTTTCCGGCTTTTATACATATTTCCTTAAATTTTGTTACTTTTGTAATAAGTGACATTTTGTTAATGTGTTATTACCAGATATATCCAACGTCCTAAGTACGGCTTTGTGCTCAATCTTTGGACAGCAAGTCAGTGTCTGTGTCCAAGCAAGCCTAAGCCACAATGGGGATACTTAGTTCGAATACAAGCGTGTTCGAACCTCATTAGGATAGAGAGTCTGACCACTTGTCGAGCCCGAGCTTCATGAGATAAATAATCATAAGATCGAGTTAGTTCGAGACTCGTTAAGGATAGCAAGCCTGCTTGAGTGATTACGAGTCTGAGTTAGATTAGTTTCATTGGGATTGGTGGCTGGGGGACCCTTTGAGGATGGCAAGTCTGATTACAAAATGTCCATTGAAAGTTTTTACAGTTTTGAAATAAGCCATTGGCACTTGTAAAGTAATTAATTCCTTAATGTTTTCCTGTTCTTTTCTTTGTAATCACACTAATATTATTAAATTTTTGTTACGTGTTGAAAGCATTATCTGGTAACAGTACTACCACCAGTATTTTTTTAAAAAATAAAAAGTGTTCTTTATTGCATGCATAAAAGGACGTATAAGTGTTGACGTGTTTTCATAGTTCCCAGTTTTGATGTGATTGCATGTAGCGATAGCTTTTAGGGCTTATGTTAAATGATGCTAATTCGTGTGACATAAAATGTCACATCACATATGTCTGGCTGTTTTACTCATTGTTTACCTCTTCTTTATCTGCATGTACGTGTGTGTACATGTTTGAAATCACGATATGCTGTCAGTTCTCGTGCAGTTATATGTGTGATTAATTAATGAAACAGCACATACTTTCTGACACTTGCCAGTGACTGGTAACTTTGTAGTAATGCCATCAAAGGACTACGTTATTCTTGTAAAATGATTCTGAACAAAATTTCATTGGAAAGCAGACTTAATGTTACAGCTGGTTATGTATAATCAAATATCTAAAGTATGTGAAATCGAATCAAATTCTTTATGATTATTCGTGAAATTAAGTTCTTTATTTAACGTACCACGAATATCCTCTTTAGGTTAAAGAAGATGGTTAATTAGTAAAAGTGAATAATAATGGAAAAAATTGTGGAATGAGAATGTGGAAGAAAATGGAAAATTCTTTAAAAAACTCAAGGAATAATTTTTCTCGCCAAAAATTAGTTTTCAATATTTGAATACTCATTCATTCTGTCAATAATTCTTCCTGGCCAAGTAACAGCGCCGTAACTTAGGTCTTTTTCCTGGGGGCAAGCATTAATACGCGTATTTGGGCCCCTAGAAATAGTTGTTTTCCAAATTCTTTGGCCCCATCCTTCTCTTGCTCTTTATGGGTCCCCGGAGCCTGTGGACTCTCCAGCACTGGAAGATCTTAGGGACCGTTAGTTACACTTCTGGTAACGTTCCGTACATGATAAATTAATTAAGAGCGACATACGAATATTATTCAAAGCCATACGAATATTATTTGTAGGCCCCCTAATAGTAGACATTCTTTACTGAAATGGGCCCACGACTCTTCTATTTTATTTACTTTTTGTGTGCTGGTTTGTTTAAGTAATGTAATGAACTTGTTTGATGGTTCATTTGTAACTTGATGTTTATATTGTATATAGAGTAAGACTGTTTTGTTTTTAAATGGGCCCATCTCGAACTACAGGGAGCTTTTCTGGGGGAAATTGCCTCCCCTACCCCCTTAGTGATGAGCGCAAGAATCTTAATCTTGCAGTTTTTGCAGGAGTCTAGCTTGCAAGATCAAGACCAAGACCAAGGTCAAGGGATGCAAGTCCAAGACCAAGACCATACCTGGAAGACCAAGACTTTTGCACAAGTACATCATCATTTTATTTTTTTTCTAGAATGTAAAAAAGGAGATGGATTTCTTGGCTTCAGTAAAAATGCTGCTGGAGTGAATGTGTTCCTAGTAGCTTATGCAATCGGTGTGTTGATCTGCCTCTGTAGCATATACCTACAGTATGTCTTTTACTGAACTGGTTGTTCGCGTTTTCTGTAGATATTGCTAGTTTTTAAGCCACACAGGAGTGATCTTGCACCATGCGAGCTTTTTTAAATGGACAAACACTGTGTGCGTGGGTTTTGTCAGAAAATTGCCAGAACTGAATATTTTTATTTTTTAAGAGGGGATGAGGAGTCTAAAGAGGAGACGAAGAATTTCCCCATGTTATTTAAATGGTCGTTCTCTTGGGATACAAAATCTTCTCTTTTAGATAGTTGAAATAAGAAAAGAAATGATAGAATTACGGGTTTAAGAGATGCGAGGCCGTAGGCCGAGCAAAGATTGTGTGGGGGCGAAACGCCTGGATGGCTAAATTCAGGAAATATGAAGACCAAATTCACGAAATTCGCTGTTGATGCTAAGGTCAATAAATAAGAAATATTATAGGCTAATCTATATTATAAAATTGAAAGTGACTATTTTTTATGACTCCTAATTTCTTGATCCACCCGACCGATCTCAATAAAATTTTCAGCATGAGATTTGAGCCTGGGAGTGTTTTGATCCTTTCACTTTGACGGTAAAACTTAGGGGAGGAGAGAAGGAGAGGTATAAAATAATACATAAAACTTAATAACTCTTGAACCAAACGGCCAAACTCGATCAAATGTTTAACATAGATAAGGTTCAATCCTGGAATGTTATCTGAGAATTCACTTTGACGGATCAACGTAGTTGAGGAAGAGGATGGAAAGATGTACAAAAATCAATATAAATAAACATAAAAGTGACTAAGTTTGTGACTTAATAATTCTTGAACCGATCTCAATAAAATTTTTAACCATCAAATCACTTTGACGGTTGAACTTAGGGGGGAGGGAGGAAGTATATATATATATATATATATATATATATATATATATATATATATATATATATAGAGAGAGAGAGAGAGAGAGAGAGAGAGAGAGAGAAGTTGTTCAGTCTACATTTGGCCAATTTTGAGTTACGTAAAAATTTAGAAGAATCCACAACGCCAGGTCCGTAAGTGCTAGATGTGTTTCCCTTGGTTCCTAACAATAGCCCGACAGGGAAATTTCCATTGTAATATGCTTCTCTGAAGAACTGGGAGGGGAATCTTGTCCAATTCCCTTTGCACAGCTTTCCAAAGTCCTTCCACAGTTGTCACACGCCGTTTTCCCAAAACCCGCTTCAACAATCCAAATCCACAATAGTCCATAGGACTTGCATCTGGAGATTTAACAGGTACCTCATTGAAAGGTATCACATGTATTCCACTTGCCTCCTCCATCTTCCTGTAGAATACGAAAGACGGTCGTGAGGTATGTGATGAGGCCTTGTCCATGTGAATGAGCAACAGATTGGTAATCTGAATGCAGTTTGTTTTGTCTTAATTGTTGTTTCACATGTTAACAAATCCTATACTGTCTCTTGTGACCTGTCACAGGTCTTTAATCCTTGCGAATCGATTCTTACATAATTGCTTTTAACGGATTTGTTAACTTTCGTGCCACAGCCTTTCTGTACTCTTTTTCAGGCGCTACGCCATCGTTTCTGTGGTTTGGAAGGCATGCAAGATTTTATGCAGTATATCAACTCAAAGACAGTTCGTTTAACAGCTCTCGGAATCGGTTCGAAATAGTGATTCCACACAAACACCATTGGAATTGCTGCACTACAGGGAGACCTCGGTTCACATTTCCGCATTATGTCAGGGAGATTTATTCTTTCTTTGGCTACTGAAACATGTGCCCTTTTGGGTGATTCCTGTATCAAACCCGTTAGTCAATGGATGCATGCTGTACAGCCTCACCCGGTCACTGCTTGGTATATACATTATACGTAGCGGGTAAATAAGGCATTTCGGCATCGAGTGACTATCACCACGATGATTGTTGATCCACAATTAGTCAGGGTACCGATTTTCATATATATCTAGCTGTCCCGGCTCGCATACGTCCCTTGTCAGTAGGACAAAATTTTCTGAAAGAAAGCCTGAATATAGCGTTCGAAAAATGTATACTAGGTATGATCTTTGTTCTTACTAATCTATTCCAACCTTAAGAAGTACCTAAGTAAATATATGTCGTTTCGGGTTTCAATGTTCATTACAAAGAACAAAAATGGCAAAAGTAGTGAAAAATAAAAACTCTTTTGATGTGGATTCATCAGCTTAACAATGGACCAATGTACATTTTGTATGTCCTTATCGCTCTACTGAAATCAGAAATTGTGAGAGCAAACTGGGTATCATAGTATTATGTGAACCTATCCATACTACATATATATATATATATATATATATATATATATATATATATATATATATATATATATATATATATATATATAATGAATGCAAAGAACCACTCGCCCGGGGCGAATGCTTCATTAGTGTGGGCGAGTATTTAATGTCATATCAAAGGTAATTAAATGGCTTCTATTGTGGGATGTGGACCAATAACCTTTTTCCTTGCTTGTAAAATTTCCGGGTAAAATTTCGTTGCTTATTTGCATTCCTTATATATATATATATATATATATATATATATATATATATATATATATATATATATATACACATATATATATATCATATTGTGTGGAAAAAGTGCCGGAGCGGTCCAGTATCTCGGAAAATATACAGATCAGCAAAAAAACCAATACACATGTTAAATAGTTTTTTAAATGGTATTTAATGACACCAAACACAACCTTTATACCTACGCTCTTCTGTAGTACGGGGGTAACTAAAATTTGAAGTGGTAACCCACATTTCTTTTTGCACTTTTGGATTCTCCAAAAAGGGTAAGTGTTATTTAATATGTGTTTTTGTTTGTTTTGCTGATATTCGTGAGAATTTGGACCGTTTCGGGACTTCCTGGGTCCAGGGGTCTGGGTCACCGAGAGTGGTGGGTTAGTGGATCATGGATCAAGTTTTCATTCTGGCACCGGAGCCAACTCTCTGATTGAAGGGGGGCTAATACTCTTCTATATCGGGACAAGGTTTCTCCCCTGCTTTTGCTCCTTTTTAAAGTTTATGTAGTTCGCAATGTAAACAGAAACATTTATTTTGATGTAGAGAAATTATTACGACTGCAAAGTTTTCTACAAGAAAAATGTAGCATGTATTGCTTTAAAGTGAACACAAACAAAGCAGTTAAAATTTGATACAAATTAAGAATTAATGACAATCGTGTCACATACAAAACAACATGACCATCTTTCTTATTATTCCAAATAATAAATCAATTAAAACATTGTAATTTTTCTTGTGTTTACGTTCGTCTTTTTTGAATTTAAGAGCGCCCCTTTGGTTGTTTTCTGTCGAGAACTTCAATAGGACATTTGAGGGGATGAGAATCCTTTTGTTGAACAAACAAGAGATCACCTGGTATCCATGGCAACGGCACAATCGCGTGACAACTTTGTCAGATAAATCACTTAGCTTGCATTGACTCCAATTTAATTGTTTTCTCAAAATATAAAGAAACGAACCTCTTTTCTATTGGCTTAATTGGTGTTTTTGTTTAGACATTATTTTGCCTTACGGATGGTATAATGGGATAATTTTACTTTTCTACATTAACATTCATCACTAATATTCAACATTTCAACAAAATTAATGTACTTATTTCTGTAAACAATACTCTCCGTTGTGAGACAAACTTTACAGAGACTTCTTTCTATTTTGTAAATAGTTTTCAAATGTACTTTCTCTCTCGTTTATTTTTGGTTGGGCCGCCACTTTTCCAATCCAAGCTGTAGGAACACAAGATGCGGAGAGAAATGACAACTATTTATTTATGTCATAAAACAAGTCCTTTTTAATGAAGAAAGAATAGCATTTGTCTAATTGTCCGATTTTCAATATTTCTAATTGTTCTTGCTCTATTTAAAGACGTATAGAATTCGAAAGTACAGAATGATTTTTAAAAAAACGGATTTGATTTTTAGAAAATTAAATAATTTCATGAAAGCAATCTAAAAGAAATATTTATCTCAGTTAAGAGTAAAAATAATGCCATTTTGGAATACATGCAGCCCAATTTATTTTTTAAAGATTACATCTTGCATGTGAGCTCGTTCTCTACCCGCAAATATTCCTACAGTCTCTTCACTACATTGCCCCATAGGATTGTCTTGTGTCTAATATCTGAAATTTTGTTTGATAACAAATCCACTGAGGTATAAATTGGCTTCGTCTGACATCCACAGTTTGTTAATAACCTCTTCATGCTCTAATCTTCTAAAGCATTAATTCACAAAATTGTCGTCGCATAAGATTATTGTTGAGTTTCAGTTTCTGAATGATCTGCAACTTGTATGGATGGCATTGCAAGTCCTGTACTAATATTCTTCGAAGACTTGAACTATGCAACTGTGAGGATTATGAGTGACGATGGATTGACCGACGTGGACTTCTTATAACAGCATATCAAACAGCTTTGATATTGTCCGGTATGCGAACGGTTCGAATATGGCCTGTAGGTTTCTTTTTCATTGTCAAACCAGTTTGCTCGAATTTATGTATAGATGTTTTAATCGCATGTGCTGATGGGTGGGGTCCTAAATTAAAATGATGGCAGAATTCTCTACATTTCTCCTTCACAATGCCATTGTTCTTGTAAACCGCTTTGATCGCGAAATTACTTTACGCACCACTCCACGAATTCATGATAACTAGTGCAGGGTATCGTTAACACGCTGGCGTGCGTTATTCAGTGTTATCAAACGTCCAGTGTTGCCAACACAACTTTCAGAATTTCGTTTCTTTGAATCACCCTACACTAGTGAATTTCAATTAATTGCTTTAATTGTAGAGTGCTGAGAATGATAATGGTATGTTAACTTAAGATGCTTAGTCAATTGAAACCGTGCAGCTGGCTTTCCCCTTAACGTCTTATAGAAGAATTCCGTGTCCACTCCCGGCAAGACCTAATTTTGCATAGTTTGTGTTTACCTTGAAAGCAGAACACATCTGATTGTGAGAATTCTACTGTATTAGGATGTGTGACTCGGAATTATACTTTGTACGGTATGTATTATGCACCCATTCCACAATCCTCTTATTCATGTATTTTTGGAAGGCGTGTGTGTGTGATTTTTTTTACGCTGAAACGTATCGACCGTCATTTCAGACTTCCTGGAATTCGAAATAACATGTGTTGAAATGTACCATTTCTACGATTTTAGACGGCTCTAGCTGTGAATTACGCACTTTTTCCCACATGTCCATGCGAACTTTTCTCTTATTTGGATGTGAAGAATCATCTTTCATAGTTTGTCTATATAACTTATTAATATTCTTTATAGTTATAATGAAGTTCTTCTTTATTCATAAATCTAAAATGATAATTTTGTCTTACCAAATCAACTACACTTTTAGAAATGTTCTTGTTAACTTTTTAGTGAAACACTTTGTTGTTGATCCTTAATTTTATAATCTATAAGCAATTCGTTTGAACTGGAATACCCACAGAATTCGCCAATGTGCACTTTTTCTTTCCCATTGATAATTATTTTCTATAATCCTTCATTTTTTAAAGATTTTTTAAATTTACAATCGAGTGATTAAATGTTTTTTCTATTGTAATAGAAAGACGAATTTAGAACATACAGTTATATTTTCATTCATAAAATTCAAGTGCTGAAAAAAGACAAACTTGTCCAGAAAAAGAAGCCACGGAGAAAACTTCTTTTAAAACCGCTTATTGTCTTAGCACTTACATCTATAGGACTAACCGAAGGGCTTGCAATATGTAGTCACATGCCACAGGTTGAAGCATCTGCTTCGGTCACGGGAAATATAAGAACGAAGTAAAAGGTAGAGCTTATGCATACAGATTAAAGTAAATGCTCATCCTTCGACCATTTGCTTCCAAGCTCTTGCCTTTCCTTAATGCTCATGTATTGAAACATTGACCACTGTTTTATTCATACGACCTACTGTTTATATAATTTCTGTCTTAGATAGAGCGTTAAGATGTTTTAAATATTGTAGACAACCTAGAAGAACCAGTATTAACAGAATTAGAAAGTTGTAAAAAGATAAAGTTAATTAACAAATCAATTTTTTATCGTCTGAAAGAACAACTTCAAGAGCTTTTGGTAAACCAGATATTAAGAAGTTATTAGTTTTGTAGCAGTAGCAGCATTTTTAATTACCACACATATAATGGGGAACTTAAAAGCAATACAATACTTCATAAAATATTGAAAATAGAAATGAAATATGTAACTTTCCTCCCTATTAAGATCTGTCTGTTTTTGTAAACTCTTTTATGTTTTAAAAAGGAAAGAAGTTTTCAGAAAAACGAAAAGGAGAGAAAAAGAAAATCTTTAGCGAAGTTGGTATAGGAATAAAGCAACGAGAAATGGCATACAATAGAAGTTGAATAGTTTATGCAATATTAATTGTGCAAAAAACAGGAGGGAAATAGAAAGGAGAATTGGGAATTCTGTGTGAAACTAGCGAGCTTTCTTTCTTCTTACTGAGCTGTAGAGAAAAAAGAAGTTCCATATTTGGTCTTTGTCTATTATTAATACAGTTTGAGCTTCTTAGATTAATGGTAGGAGCCACACAGTATGTAATAATAAATTCAGAATCTTTCGCCTTTGTTTTTCTTTGTTTTCTTTTTTAGATTTTTCTAACTTGTTTGATCTGGGATATTTTTTTCTTATTACGTCATATTTTTTGCATGTTTCCGCTGCTCCCCTTTCAGATATATGTGCCTTTTTTTGTTCAAAACATACCAGATCCGAGATGCTGAAATTGATTTTTGAAAGCTTCCACTTCAGACAATCTCTCTTTCTCTCTCTCTCTTTCTCTCTCTCTCTTGCTCTATCTCCTTCTCTCTCTCTCTCTCTCTGTGTCTGTGTCTAACTCATCTGACTGTAAATAAATGGAACAGTATCATTAAATTTTCAATCAAGGCCCAGCCATCTCTTCATATTGTATTCCAAGTTGGATAACAATTGAATTCTTTATATTTTTAGATTTATTTTTTTAAACATAACTACTCATCATTTGTTGATCCAAAGTCTTCGGATAGGAACTACGCTACCTGATTCTTTTGGAATTCATAATGCGGTCCGAAATAAGCAATAGGTACCCCTTGTTTCCTGTTACATCGTCTTTCCTACTTCGGTTTAGATGTGAGATTCTCATGCGGAAGTTGGTTGTTAATTCTGAAAGAAAATCAAAACTGAGTCCGGATTGTTAAAAACAAAAATTTCTCCTCTAATGAAAGTGTTTGGTTCAAGCAAAAATAATCAAATGGTTGCATGAATAGATTTTAAACAATGTCAAATTTCACAATTGGTTCTTGTCATTTAATATCACATGAATTGAGATTTCTCATAGAAGAGGAACACATCGTCTGCATGAGAAATACGACGTGCTCAGTGCAAAAAGGAATTAAACACTATTTTGGCCATTTTGGTATAGTGTACCTTTAAGATCTCCTTCTGAAACTCTTTTCAGAGTATAAAAGGATCAGGTAAAGATGTTTTTAATAACTGATATAATGTTAAAAAAAAACTGCATAAGTTTTTCATGTGTTTAAGCATTCCGGACAACTGTATTTGTCATTTTCTTACAACTTTGATATTATAAATTCATACCCTTGTGCTCTGAGCGCTAATATATACGGCGTATAGCTATTCATTTTATTATTATCTGTGTTTTATTATTATTAAGGAAGTCTTATTATTCAAGATTAGAAAATAGTGTTTATAAGAACAATTAATATTTTGGAATATTTTTAAAAATTAATGGTAAGAAACCAAAATTTATGATATACACCAATACAACTCAATATTATGTCAGTAAATATGAGGTCAATAGTGTGCAAATAAAGGAAGTACCGATATGCATTATTAAAGACCTGGGTGTTTCATTTGAGTTCAGTTGAAGTTTTCTTATCACAGAATATTCTTTTTCTTTTTTTGGTAACACTCTCCTTGCGTGTACAGCTTTTTGTCATTGTAAAGGTCGTATGAGCAAAAAGTTGTCTCTCAACTGTGAACAGTTTGTATTATAACAAAATTATATTTAGTTTAAATTGTTTTCTTGCCAAGTACATCATCTAGAGACACGTTGATCATAATGTCTTCACCATATTCTACAAAACCTAACAACATCTTAGAGGTTCATATAATAACCAATAAACAACCAAAAGTTGAGACGCATACATCACACAAAAGTGATATTGCATTATAGCATATTGAGTCTTATAAACAAAATACATTCGTACATTGTTTACTGTACGCATTACCATCAGAATGATATTAAGCGATTTTTAAGAAAAGTTGTAAATCTACGAGAAATCGCAACTTTAAGAAGTCTTGCAAAATATTAGAGGCACAACATCAGTATTGAGCTTAAATGATAACAAATTAAATTTAAATGAAATCAAATTTGAATTCTTTTTGCTTTAAACCTATCATTGGAATGATTTACAGCTATTTTGTAAAGAAAAGATCAAAATTTGAAGCTTGTATTTCGCAAAATATTACAACTACAAAACTTAAGTTATATCAAATTAATTTCTACATAAAACTGTTTACAATACTTTTTGCTGTAAGACCTACTATTAGCAGATGATTTTCAGCACTTTTTAAAGAAGGGTTGTAAATTTACAAAAGGTCAAAACTTTAACAGCTTAGGACTGGAAAAGTATTGAAGCTATGAGACCAATATTTACTCCAAAGTGTAGTTAATTAAATTTCAGATAAAATAGATTCGAACACTTCTTAGATTTAATCAACCTTACCGTTGGAAAATCTTCAATGTTTCTATCTTTTTCTTTTCTTTCTTTCTTTTTTTTCTGGAAGTGTCGAAGAACCTTGAAGAAAAAAGATTACATTGTATTCCAAGATAGCAATACCGAAATTCCGGCACCTCGTCACAAGTTGATTGTTCTGTGGGTGCATAAGAACAACGCAAATTTTTTTTGCTTTAATCTAGTCCGCCACGAGTCTAGCTAATATCTGCAGTAATTCGTTGCGGTTGAAATCGCTCAATAACAAGTGAGTAAAAATAGCTAAGTTTCCCTTTAAAATCATTATTTAAGTGTTTTGGTAAAACTATATTTGTATTCCATTTCTTAAACCAAATTTATTCGATTTTAACGCAATAAACATGTATTTTCTTTAAAGTGTTGTAATCGTCCCCACTGGTTGACGTTAAAGTCTACCTAGAATGAAGGAGTAATATTATACATTCGTATTTTACAAAACGAAAAAAGTGCCAGAATATTTTTCAAAAAATTATTTTTAATTAAAAACAATATAGGGCCTATTTATATGTCTTTCTGACTTGACACTGACTTCCACTGCATGGAATTATAATCAGCGCAGAATAAAAGGATGGGTTTACTATTCAGCTTATTAATTAAAAATATATATTTCCCAATAACTTTCGTGAATAAAACATTCGATTTTAATGAAAAACGAGACATATATTTGCGGAGGCTTCTCAATCGTTCTTACGGATTACGTATAACATCAGTCGAAAATAAGAATAAATTATGCATCCTTTTTTCTGTGATTTAGAAACATGTCCTCAATAGTTTTCGTAAAACGTATTTGGTTTAGAAAGAAATTGGGTTAAAATGTTCTGTTTTTTTTTTTTAACAATTTCTACTGTTCGAGGTTGAAATAAGTATATAATGAGGGGAGAAATTTACCTCATTGATAATAAAAGAAACAGATTTCAGCGAAAAGCACGGAAAATATTTTCCTATTAGTATAAAACTATTTGTGTTACTAGTATCCTATTAGTATTTTATTGTTAGTATTTACCGAGCGAAGTAGCTCAAGTGGGAGAGCGTTGGCTTCGTATTCGGGAGTTTGCGGGTTTGATTCCCGCTGCCGATCATCCTGTCTGGGGTTTCCCAGGGTTTCCCTCAGTCCTACCAGGCAAATGCCGTAATGGTACCTACTAAACAGGCATTTGGCGATACCCTCCCAAACCCTTTTCTTTGTTATTGATGTTGTTAGATATCCAGTATAAAATGGCCTCTCAGCTATTTGGTGATTGTCAAATAAATAAATTTAGTGAAATTAATAAGGGATATGATAATTCAAATATTAAATCTACAAATAAGTAAACTTCGGCTTTTTCTACAATACACAGCACCAATAGATACATCAATTGCTTTGTACTGTATTTTGACTGATCAGATAAATACGCACATAAATAATTGAATATAATAAGTTATATTTATCTGTAAATTTCCACAAAGAATATGTGAATGAATGAAATTTCAAATAAATAGGGAACACGTTATAGCGATAATAATATTGAGTGCATTTTTAAGTATCTTCTGTGTGTCGCGTGAGATAGACTTTATTTCTAAGAGCTTTTCCTGCCAAACTCTTTTTTCTGAACACGATTTCACATCCTTCTCCTTCTCTCCTTTGAGAACCATTATCGTTGAAGACTCTTGTTTTCGGAATCTTCTTTGGTAAATGCAGCGTTCCTTTTTGTCAAACTTTCCAAAGGACTTCTACGACATTTGATCTCTTTGCTTTGTAACTCTGACCTTAGCGCTTTCTTCAACGTTTTGTCTTCTCTCGCACACTTTTACGCTTGCTTTAGCTGTTTTGTTTTTTAACTTTTCACGTTATTTTACTTTCTTTGCTTTGATTTTCTTAGATTCACGTATTAAAATTTAATTATATGTGTACGTGTTCATCTGAAAACCATGGCACTTGTTTCAGTGGGGTAAACTGTGTGTAGTGTGTTGTATTTTCCGTCTTTGAAGGTATGAATTGTCAGTGATAACGAGTCCATGTCGTCTCCAAAGAGTTGTAAACGTGGAAGAGGTAATATCCTTACAGGAACTGTAGATTTTTGTAGCTTTACTTAAGATGAAAAATGAATCGCAAAAGCATAAGTATTAGTTGTAGTTCATCCCAGATCATATAAATTTGTAATTTCGTAATAAAGGTTTCATGTTTAATACAACAAGTTACAGATAAGTTCTAGCTTACCCCAAATCAGTGGTAAAACATCCAAGTGTTTGTTCGTGTTGACCGCAAAGAGTTGTAAAAGTAGTAGTTGTAGAAAAATTGCAGCTTTTCCCAAGCTACAAAATGAACCGTTCATGTTTACTGCGAAGAGTTGTCCCAGTACGAGCAGTAGTTGGAAAAGAGTTCTAGCTTGTCTCAGGTCACATTAATTTGCTAACGATGATAGTGTTCGTGTTCAGTACTAAGAGTTACCGAAATATAAGTATTAGTTGAAGAAGAGTTGGAGCCTATCTCAGGTCTTTAATGAACTGTTCATGTCAATTGCAATACGTTGTTAGAAACAAGTTGTAGTTTATCCCAGATTTTAAGAAAATGATCGTTCATATTTATTGCTAAGAATTGTAGTAGAAATAGAAGTAATAGCTGTAGAATTGTTGTACTTCATCCAAGTTCTATGTCCAATCGCGTTCTACTTCTCCAGTCTAATCGCTCTTTTGAAACCAAAAATGGTAGAAAATCACGTGTTAATGATTACCACCATTGAATAAAAACCCTAATATATATCGGGAGGGGATTTTCTGTAATATATTAGGTGTCCCAAAGCTTCCCAAGAATATATTCCATGTTCACTTTAATATCAGTACTTACACCCAAAATCATAGAAATCTACTAGGTCAATCCATCTGCAGTAGTCCAAATATGGAGAAAATGGTTGCTTGACTACCCATGAAAATCATAGAAATTGCAGTGTTTTGAACCTTGCGTATGTGAAGGTCAATAACATCATACACATTGTCGTATTTAAAAGTGATCCTGAAAGGCGACCATCTTTGATGTCAGTGGAGTGCCAATTTTTGCATTTGGGAAGCGTTTACGAAAATTATAGTTGCTCAGGACGTACGAATCAGACGAAGACCAAACATAACAAATGTTTAGAGAAGAGACTGAGGCACATGGGGAACATATACTCTTGCTGCCAAATAAGTATGCAGGGTTACAAACCGATACATGAAATCACTAGAAATAGTACAGAAAACTACACTTTTGAAGGTGTTGTAATTTAGAATAGTATAAAGTGTGGGGTCATGTATTTTGTGCTGAATACTATTGCATACAAAGAGTCTGCAGAAATATCCACAGCTATGAAACTATTGGCACCATATATTTATGGGGTCTGAAATTGAAGTTTGTAATTTTGATGCCATGTTTGGGGCGTCGGGCATGAGGGCAAAGTGTTAAAAATTGCTGCTTAGGATGCAAACTAAGTCTGTATATGAATAAACTATTGCAAAAAAATCTTGACTGATATTACATGAAGGAAAAAGTAAGAATATGTTAAAAACTCGAAGAAAGCAGATGAATGACGATGGTCATAGCATGGAAAATTTTAAATGTTTTGATATATTTTATGCTAGATCTCAAAAGTGACGCATGATTCAGCAATTAGGCTCGCTTTTGTTTGTGTTCAGTTGTGCTAAAGCTTTTGAGTGCCGTTTGTTCCGTTTTTGTAGCTCCATAATAATTGCCATATCTATATGATAAGGGGGTTAGCTCCAACTTGCACCCACACCTGTCGTCGAACTGGACCGCGGTATTATGGCACTTCAGCAAAGTATTATTGAAATCCAATCCCAGTTACGGAAGTTAATGTGTTTACAAAGTTGCGTTACATATATCTATCCTATCCTGCTGAAAATTGCGTATTTGTGGAAAATATTTAAAATGATTGTTGTCTCACTTGTCTCCTATAGCATTACAGTAAGAGCTTTTTATGGCTATAATGTAACAAGTTCTCGCAATTACACGATTTATGCATTGTTGCAAACTTCAGCAATGCTTATCATATCTCCGGAATTGTTTGAGATATTGTAGTACAGCAAACGGCAAAATAATTTACACATTGATTACAGACAATGCAAATAACTAAATATGATACTTATCTCAGCACTTTTCGAAATAAAGGATTAAAAAAATAAAATTTTCAAACCCTGGTAACTTTGTTCCTATTCATTCGAAACAAGTCATATCAAGACCATTGTATATAACGCTAATGTGCTTTAGATGTGTGTTATACTGTCCATTTCCGTTATGCTGTAATTGCGTTTGAGGCTTCTGAACTTTGGATGTTTGTGATACTTTACCATCCTTAGTTTGCAACACTGAATAATAAAAGTGATATCTAAGTTTATGTTTGATACATTGATATAAAATACGTAATAATCCGACGTAATATTATTAGAAAAATATAACTTTATATTGGGTTGGCAACACTGTTTATTGGTTCTTTCTGTTTAATACGTACAAAGATGT
This sequence comes from Thermobia domestica, assembly GCF_964235325.1. Taxonomy (NCBI): domain Eukaryota; kingdom Metazoa; phylum Arthropoda; class Insecta; order Zygentoma; family Lepismatidae; genus Thermobia; species Thermobia domestica. The sequence continues at coordinate 17,202,347 of NC_137457.1, forward strand.
CCCCCTTCTTATAGTTGCTTCGTGCAAAGTTTCACTTTTCTCTCTCTTTTGGTTTGTCCGTTATAGCGGATGATCCAGATAAATTGTCCAATCTGTAGATGTGGCAGTGTTCATGAAGCTAGAAAGATGGAACAAACGCCACTCGCAAGCTTTTGCACAACTGAACACAAACAAAAACGGACCTAATAGTTGACAATGCTTAGGTTCTGAGATCAGGCATGAAACATATCAAAACATTTAATTTTTTCCAGGTTACGACCATCGTTACGCACGTGCTTTCTTCACGTCCATGCCCTGTCTTTTTTCCATGTTCATATTTTTTTTTCATGTAATATCAGTCATGATTTTTAGCAACATTTAATTCACATACAGGGTTACTTTGTGGCCTAAGCAGCAATTTTTAGCACTTTGCCCTCATGAGATATTACAAACCAAATATGGCACCAAAATCACAAACTTCAACTTCCGGACTCCCATAAATCTACGGTGCGAGTAGTATCATAGATGTAGATATTTTCGTAGACTCTTTACATGCAATAGTATTCAGCAAAATACTTATGAACCCCCACTTTATGCTATTCCAAAATACAGCCCCTTTAACCCTAGGACTTCCGGTGGAGTCCAATGGACCCCAAGACTATGTTTGACAGTTCGTCAGTACTATTTTCCGGGATTCTAAGGGCTAAAAGTGTAACTTTCTCTACTTTTTGTAGTGATTTCGTGTATTGGTTTGCTACCCTGCATATTTATTTAGAAATACTAATATATGTTTTCCGCATACCTCAGTCTCTCCTCTAAACATTCGTTATTGTTTGGTGTTCGTCTGATTCGTACATCCTCAGCAACTGTAGTTTCCGTAAACGCTTGCAAATGCCAAAAATGGACTCTATCGACAACAAAGATGGAAAACATTCAGGAATACTTGTACATACATACGACAATGTGAATGATGTTATTGACCTTCTCATATACAAGGTTCGTCACACTCAAATTTTTGTATTTTTCGGAAAAGATGGAGCAACCACCTCTGAACCACTTCGTATGGATTGATCTATTACTAGTTCTAGTATCAACATTGAGAAAATACACACAACAAAATGTCACACCACAATATTTTGCCCGTGGTATATATATATATATATATATATATATATATATATATATATATATATATATATATATATATATATATATATATATATATATATGTATGTATATACATGGCACTGTTCTTTAGGTACAAATTAATTTACCTAATACTTACCTTGTTGATTTAACATCTATCCTACAAAGAAATAAGCACACTTACTTAACACTAATCTACGCGAATTTCTATCATCTATGTGAAGAATATAGGAATAAAAGAAAGAAAAAAAACTATAGTATAAAAGGAGTAAGAAAATATTTACCTTATTCCATGTTGAGTTAATTTACAATATTTATTTATTTCAAATACGTGACGTATATACGTAAAACAATTTGGTACTAATATAATCTCGAACTAACAAAGTAATACATTTAGTACGTACTAATTAAAATTCAGTTTTTTTCTCGTTGTTTGTATATTTTCAATACGAATTATAATATCTGATTTATTTTGTTGTATTTTCTTCTTGTAAATTGATGTGTGACACCATATTAAGCATTATAAATATATTTAAGTTTACAGAGACTTCAAGTGTTTCGAATAGGCTAGGAAATTCCTAGTAAAGGAATAACTAGGAAATAGCTTGGGTGGAAGCTGAAGTGACTCGGTATTGCTCTCCTTGCTGGTTTAGTGGATAGCACATCCCCCTTTGGTGTACGGAGTCCCGGGTTCGATTCCCGGTGGAAGAGGAATTGGAATTTTAACTGTGCTGGATATGTGTGTGTTCGTGTCCCTGTCGAACATGCTAAAGGTCAAAGAGGCCTTCTATACGAGGAATCTCGGTTTGCTCGTGAAACTGTGGTATCATCGGTTAATCTTTTTGTAAAAAAAAAAAAACGGTAGGTAAGTGGTTAGCGCATTGCACTTCTATTCGGCGGACCCGTGTTCAAATCCCGGCCAGTTTCAAACTTTTTCAAATGTTTCAATTTCAATATATACTCAGCGTGACAAGCAAGATCTTCTCTCCTCCTGAAAGAAAAAGATGTTGGAACGAGGAAAATTGGAGAAGGTATCTCAATGAAGGCAATCATTTACTAACTTACTTCCAGCAGTTGTTATAGATTTGATATTTTAAGCTATTTTCAAACATTTACTGATTCATGCTTGGTCAGTATTTTTATTTCTCTAAACGTACAGAATATAAGGAAATAATACATTACATACATAGCAATATTGAGATTAATATATGGTGTTCTTTGGAAAACACGACCCGAACCATAGAGATTCATCTTAGAATGGAGAACTGTTTCGTGAGTCACCTACTTTACAACTTTACCTGCATAAACACCTGGATCAGGACTACCAACTGCTGTGAGTGCCGAGAAAAGTTCAATGTAAGTTGGGTTCCATGTGTCTAGCCGTTCTCACTACTGCAAATTATCTGGACCCCAAGTAATGGAATTAGAGTACTTAGGGGGAATATACTTTTGCTGGTGGCTGTACATAATACGTATGCAAAATTTCAATCTTGAGTTTGAAAACAAAGGACGAAAAAGTTGTTGAAAGTCTGAATTTAGGCCGTATATATATAATTAGGCCATATATATATATATATATATATATATATATATATATATATATACATTTACTGCGTTATCACAGTTTTTCCCAGAGTCATGACTCAAACGTTATTGTCTTTATTATAACGAGCCATTTCTAACGGTACTACTCACACACCTGAACCAGAAAAATCGCGAAAAACCGGAAATTTTCTGAAAAAGTCACCCCCTCGGAACATTTGCGCCGCTCGGGCCCGGCTCCAGACTCACGTAGGGATCTCAAAAAAGTTTGGGGAATTTCCAAAGGTAGGCACACTCCATATGCAAAGCTTTAATCTGGTACCATCAAAACTAAAGGCGTGAAAACAATTTTCAAATTTGCCTTAAGAGAAAGAACACAATTCACGCCCTCTGGCTCCATTTGGCACCGCCAAGTTACAATTCTATTCCCAAACGCATCTGTTGTGTTGTTTGGTCCATCCTTGACTTGGCCAATAAAATTACCCGTCTTAAATACGTGTTATATAGCCTAAATCAGGATTAAAAGTGGATCTGAAAAGGTAGGGGGACGCATGACGTCACGAAGTCCCCGTGCCTATCGTTGCCCATTGTATTTTTTTAGAAAGTGGGAGACGCCATATATATAGTTTCGGGAAGTGAGAGGACGACGTCCCCCGGGTTCCCTCGCATTTTTACCCCTGGTCTAAATAAGCGGTCATAGACGGCACTACGCCATGATGACAAAAGTTACCAAAAATCCTAAAAGGGTTAATCTAAAGGGCATATTCGTGGGACGTCACATTGAAATATATTACACCCATTATCGGGTAGAAATCGGGTGCGCAATTTATGACGTGTTAATAGTCCAGGATTCAAATTTCTGCAACAAATGGAAGGTTCACAAAGCAGGACCACCTCTACCGTTTGTTCAATATCGAAGAGGACGCGTAAAACTGCCATAGAATATTGAAAATCTATGGCCTGGTATTTCTGATTTTGCGAATAGGAAAAGTTTCTATTTAAAGACAATTTTCCCTTCATAAGGAATAAACTAATGATCCAGTTTTGTTATATTTTCATTGTTACAGTACAACCCCTCAAATCCGAACCCCGGAAATCCGAAAACCCGGCAAATCCGAACATGTTCTCAGGAAAAAAAATTAACTACAGCTGGAAAATGAAAAAATGGATTTAATCACACAAATTTAGTTTTTTTTAAGGTTTTAACATTCTTAGACTTAATGTTTATTCAAAACGTTATAAAATACAGTTAAGTTTAGATAAAATAGGAAATAGTTTACGTCTACTTACGTATTTCAAAAAATCCAAAACAATGAAATGATTTTAGGTTAACTGGATTATGATTCACACGAAAAATTACAACACAAGATTAAACAAACACTGATTTTTTACTTGAAGTCAGTTATCTTTAACTGTCGAAGATTAGAAAATAAGTACGTAATATTAATTCTCGGGTAATCCGAACCTCCCGAAGTCCGAACAGGCTTCAGCCCAAATTAGTTCAGATTTGAGGGGTTGTACTGTATTCATTCTGCAAGATAAGAAGTGATCACGTGGCCGTAAGTGACTTAATTTATTTGTTTGCGTATGTTATTTCATTAATTTAATTTATTTGCTTGCGTATGTTATATCATGAATTTAATGAATATTATTACCGAAAAGCCTAATTTGCACAGAAAGCCTCACCCCTTGATAAGAATTAACTCCTGGACGAGGCATAGTTATATATCAGATGTCTAAAGCAAGAAAGAACTAACTCCTTTTTGCGTGCTGTGAAACATTAAGGAAGCAAAAATTGTTGTCTTTACAGGCGAGCTTCAATGAATGTTGTCAATTTATACACTTAGTTCGCTATGGCATTAGGTTCGGTGTGAAGTAAACTGAACGCAAACGATTTTAAGCTTAAATACAGAAATAAGCGTAAGTGTAGTTAATGCAGTTTGCTTTCAGTGTAAAGAAATCTGTATATGCATATCACTCCATAGACTTCACAATCAAGCAAATATGTAAAAACATTTGTAAAAGTCTAGAGTCAACTATAAGGAAGTCTTGCTACAAGGAAGACAATTGAGTCACCTATGAAGTAATTGTAACGGTAGTAATTTAAAGTATTACAAGAAACACGGAAGGTAGTTTTCAACCTGCATGTAGAACTCACGGAGAGCAGTCTCAATTAAATTCTCGTTTCGGAAAGATCCCGTGATTCGGCACCTAAGTTTCTATATCTCTAGCGATTGTAATTTCGCCACTGCTATACCAGGACTGGAATACATTACCAGCAACCAGGTTAGAAGATTCTTGCGAAATGTCTAAGCTAAACAATTATTAACAAAACCAAACGATCATTAGCTATTATTATTATTATTATTATTATTATTATTATTAGTAGTAGTAGTAGTAGTAGTAGTAGTAGTATAGTAGTAGTAGTAGTAGTAGTAGTAGTATTTTCTTTCTTGTTTTACATGAATATGAAATTTTAAAAACACATTTTTATATATACTATTTGTCTTTGGAAGCAGTTCTTGTCCCACCGTTCCTCAGCTAAAAAAAAAATGTAATGAATTCGGTGTAGCTTCTGACAGTTCACCGAACTAAGTAGCCCAAGTGGTAGAGCTACTCGCATTCGGGAGGTCGTGGGTTCGAATCCCGCTGCCGACCATCCAGACTGTGGTTTTCTAGTGTTTTTCTCAGTCCTACGAGGCTAATGCCGGGATGATACCTACTAAACAGGCCCTGGTCAATACCTTTCCATTGTTGTTGTTGTTAGTGTTGGATATCAAACATAAAATGCTCTCTGAGCTGTATCTGGCGATTTTTAAATAAATAAATAAAATAAATATTATTTTCAGATTAACGTCAATAAGACAATTCATGAAACCAGTGATAATTTCAGATTTTCTCCGGGGAAGGATTTCAATACACTGAAAGAGAAAAGTAAGATTACGAAATTACGAGGAATCAAAAATGACCATGGTAAAATATATTGTCTTGGGTGGTAATTTTGTGACACGGCGGGGACATAATTTCCTTTGGTTCACTCCCGAAAACAATCAATGCATGAAATTAAAGGACAAATTATATTAAACAGAAACAAAACTTAGTTTGTTAAAAATAAAAATAAAACAACGTGGTTCAGTTAATATAAATGAAAATAATAAATTCATCTATGTTGCTACACTTGGTACAATTGTACCAAATTCAGCCCTTTTTGTCATTCTTCGGCCCGTTGGTACCACGCTGGCATTTTCAGCCCCTTTTGTGGAAAAGTTAGTAGAATTCTACCCAATTCAGCACCATTTAACAAATACTTGTCACATTTTCAAAAGTGTCAGTAAGACTTTTCCTACATCTCACGTTACTTATACTGTGTGTTGGATTCTTAATAATGCTGTTGAACATTCATTCTGTGACGCTGTACCACTTAATACTACGAAATTTGAGTGGAAAATTCGTAATTGGAAGTCTGTTGGGAAACAAGTGAAGCGAGATGGGCGCATGAAGCGGACGAGAAAGAAGCTGTATGGTGGACATTTTAGCTTTAAAAAAGTGTTCGATATTCTGGATTCTGGTTACTTTAAAATTGAGGCGGGTTTGCTTTCCTTACGAAACATACTAAAGACAGTGGTGCGCACCCCCCTTATGTCCATGACGCACCCCCAATTGTCTATCCGTAGGTATTCTTCCATGAAAAAAAATCTTTTCGATTAATTTTTACATCCTCTCAAACATATTTAGATAGATTTTAACCCCCCAAAATATTTCACTGACGCAGTTTGCGTCACAGCCCCCCCTTTGTGGACACCCCTGCTGAAGATGACTGTTTTGCGTATTAATTTATGGCCTTTGTTAGAAAATTTTCATCTACTTCCACGATTGTTCGGGGTCCTCCTATTTGAATGTTTTTGAAAAATATTTTTTTTTTTAAAAAATAGCACTTTTTTGATTGGAACTCTTGGAAGAGGGGGAGGGGGAATGTTCTAGAACTTTACCTCTTTTAGTTTTGTGTTTTAAAACTATGTATTACACTGGTATAAAATAATGAATTCAACCCTTTTTGTTTCAATTTGGTACTATTTTTCTGCCCACTTTAGAGCTAGGACTGTGGCAACACTGAAATTCATTATTAAGGTTTCCTTAAGGCGATAATAGAGACTTGATTTTTGTAATCAAGTAAAATAGCACACTGAGTAGCTCGTTGTATTTCCCAAATATGATCTGTATTTAGTTTCTCTTCAAATGCATTCTCGAACTAATCCAGTGTTTTATTAAATCATGGAAAGACGGTAGTAAAATGCTTTTATTTGGAATATGTAACGTTAACGACGTAGAAGACAGCTTCTAGTTATGAATATGTATAGTCTATTTTAGAACAAGATAGTGGTATGAGTTCATCCTATAATAATTACTTGCCTGCAGCAACTGAAGGCTCTGGAAAATTGGAATTCCCAGACAAAAGTTCAGAATATGTTCAAGTGTGTTGTAATTGAATTGGCGCATTGTTAGAATAACATTCACATTGTCCCTCAAGATATAACGAAAAACATACGAAGAGTGGAAGTGTGACGCGAGAAAAAGAAATACGAGAAGAGGGGACACATGCACGTGGGCAATGACCTTGAAGGGATCTGAGCGCGTTTTTTTATTTTGCGCTTCCAGGGTGTAGCCGAGTTATCCGGACTGCCGGATTATCGAGTGCAGAGTTTTAGGGACTCTATTGCATTGGCCGCTGGAAAGAGGATGTCATAAAAGGGGGTTGTAGTATGAAACAAGTATAGAAAACATGAACTAGTGCTTACTATTTAGCATTACAGAGCTACAGTGGATCCTGTGTTACTTTTTGACTGACTTGAACATAGAGAACAAAATAAATCTAACTTTTATGATGCACTCAACATACTGTTTTAAAAGTTATAGCTAGTCCGGATAACTCGGCTACACTCTGGCAGGGCGAAAAAAAAAAAAAAGAAACGCTCAGATCTCTTCAAGGTCATTAGCCCACCTGCGTGTGTCCCCTCTTCCCGTGTTTCTTTTTCTCGCGTCACACTTTCACTCTTCCAAACGTGTCTCTTATGTTCTTTTATAGTATAGGGAAAGGCTGCCTTCATAAAGTACGTATTTTCCTTTCTTTAAGGGTGTTTGGGTAGTTTATTATTTGTCGTATTCTCAAGCTACCAATACACACAGGTACAGTAATGTATTTAATGAGAAAAGACTCGTACTTATTATTTATTAACCCCACTCCCGGCAGGGGCGAATCTAGAATAGGGGTGTTCAATAAGGCTGAGGACCTGTCGAATTTCGAGAGTGAAAATTTATCGAATTGTCATCGGTTACTCGAAACCGTTCGAGCATTTGAAATTATCGAAGTTTCGAGTATGTATTATCGAAATTTCGAGTATTATTGAAGTTTCAGGTATTATCGACATTTCGAGTATTATCGAAATTTCGGATATTATCGAAATTTCGAGTATTAAAGAAGTTTCGGGTATTATCGAAATTTCGAGTATTATCGAAGTTTCGGGTATTATCGAAGGTTCGAGTATTATCGAAAGTTTCTTGCAGCCAAACTAGTCAGACAACTTTTATCTTCTGATTAGTTAATGCAAAGTTGTGTTTGTGAAGACAAAAGAAAGCATACAGAAAGGGACTGCTTTTTCGACAAACATACACACACATACACCCCCCGCCCCAACACACACAGGAAATTTAATTTCTTCCTGAATTCTAACTCTTGTTTGTTATTTGCTGAACACGTATCGTATCAGTGTTGCCAGACATATGGTCTTAAACCTACAAATACGGTAATTTGCTCTTCGTACGATATAGTACACGGTCCAACACCTCAACCGTATTAATCATGTGCGGAGTTGCTAAAATTTTGTGGGAAAATTCTATTTGTAAGTCAAATGTTTTATCTTCTGTCATGTTCTCTCTCTCTCAATGACCTCTAGCTCACACATTGCCGCAATCAGATATGATGATGCTTTGGGCGCAAACTCTCCATTTCGCCTTTCAGTAAAATAAATGTTAATCAAATCAGTAGCGATTTCAGGGTGTTGTTCAAGAGGGATATTTCCCCACAAACATATCTCTGATCGTATTCATTGTGGGTTACCAGTATGTTTGCTACTTTCACCCTCTGTGTATTCAAAATCTCCTGGGGTATGATTACCATAATTTCTGGACACCAATCCCAGACATTTTTTAAAAGAATGGCGTGTGTTTATTGAGAAATTAAAAGAAAGTCTAACCTTAAGTTCCAAAAATGCTTATGCTCATTTTCTTTACTTAAATCATATTTATATATTACTATTGTCTCAATTATTTTTTTGAGTAAAGTATTCTTCCGAAGAACACCTTATCGCTATTGATTTTTCACAAATATAAACACAAGACAATTTGAAAGCCAACCACTTGACCAAACGTAGCGAAATTTCCCGGCCTTTCATTTCCCCTAGGATTTCAGACACTCTATTCCAGACAATGTTCCGTACACAGGGTTGAATCCCGGACGAATGGTAAGTCAACCCGGGGGAAGCTCTGAAAATATCACTGAGTTTAATGAAAATGAAAACCGGAAATAAATCTTACAATATTGCGAGCGGTGATTATATTCAATGAGAAAAAGCATAAAGGCTATTACTCAACGCACAAAAAATATATGTAGCAGAATTTTCTTTTACATGCAACAGGTAGTGTTTTCAGAAGATGCAACTTCCTTCTTCAGCCTGTGATAGACTCCAAAAAGGATTAAAAAAACACGAAGGAAGATTAAAAATTGTTAAAAGTTTAAGATATGTAAAAAACAAATCTTCTGTCAAACATTATTCCCCTGTGTTTTAATGTTTAACAGAATATTTGTTGTTTACATATCATAACATTTTAATCATTTTTTATTCGTAATGAAACACTTTTAGTTTAACTTAGAGCTAAGTGAAGTGGTTAATATTCGTATGGTACCGGTTTTGATCCCAATGAAGGTGCTTGCCTTTGAGAAAAGTCAGAGTAATGTTTTGAATCTCACTTTATGAAATAGGGATATCCCATATAGCTTTTGTGTTGAACTGTAATATTAATACCCAATCAAGCAATCGATTGTGAATTTTACATTAGGATACATGACGATACATCAATATAGATCACACACAAAAGAAAACTCATTTTCTGAATTGCAATACAAAAAAATCAGTAGACCTGTTAATCCTGAACACCTTTGGAAGAGAAGAAAGTCAACAAACATTCTGATGAGACTAGTTGCCACCCTCCCCACTGCCTTCATTCTCATTGGTAGAGGAGTTTCGTTATCAGAATGTTCTTAGAAGGGACACAACAATCACAAAGAAAGCATAATGTTTGTAGGCATGAGCAGTAGGCCCTCTCTCTCTGTCATACATTGTCCATCTGTTCTGCAGTATTGCTTTTGTCTGATTCCATCAATCCATCAACTGGGTCTACTCTTGAACTTGTGTTGTTTGGTTCCGTCCTCTAGTTCCATTTACCGAATCCACTGTCTCTTCTTTCCTCTGAACGAATCCGTCTTTTGATTCCACCAGTCAATACGGTTCCTTTCAGAGATTCGATCCTTTCATTCCACTAAAGGATTCGTTGTTTTGGAACGAATCGTTCCGGAACTACCTATCACTAATTGAAAGTACAAATATTATCGAAATTTCGCGAATTATCGAAAGTTTGAATATTATCAAAGTTGTTGACGCAATCGGTAAAGTGGAAGTTTTTAGACTTACGGGGCCTTATGCAGAGTCGTTTTGACGTATGTTTAGCGTCATACTAAATGCCTGACTACTGCAGGAAACATGTTAATCGAACTCTTTAGTATGGCACTAATCACGGGTTAGAACGACTCTGCATAAGACCCATGGTGTCTTGGATTCCAATCCTGTTCGGGTGATGCATGTTTTACCTTCCTTTCTCTCTCTCTCTCCCTTCCCTGACGGATTACTTAATCCTTGTACATATATAAACATTGGTCTTAAAGACATGTGGGTACAAACTCTTCTTTCACTTCGTTTCAAGTGAAGCAACTTTTAAAATGAACACCGTATATGTAGTACACATGTAGGCTTACACGTATGATAACATCCATTACATTGTTCCTTCCAGATCTTTTAGTATTTGCTGCTTGCAAACAATTCGAGTCTCCCAAACTCGTTGAATGTTTCTAAAACTTCGAGTGTCTCAATCGTTTCGAGAGTCTCAAACAATTGAGAGTCTCAAAACAATTCGAGAGTCTCAAACATTTCGAGAGTCTCAAAACAATTCGAGAGTCTCAAACCAATTTGAGAGTCTCAAGCATTTCGAGAGTCTCAAACAATTCGAGAGTCTCAAATGATTCGAGAGTCTTAAACAATTCGAGAGTCTCGAAAGTTCGATAATTCGATAAAATTAAAATTCTTTATCGGCGAAACGGTTTTGAAATTTTATCGAATTGTTATCGATTACTCGATTATCGGAACAGCCCTAATCCAGGACAGACTTCTGGGGGAAAGGGGCGGTGGGTTGTCATATTGCTACTTTTAAGGGCTCCAAACTTTGGGATGGGTTTTATTTATATATATAAAATAAGAAAGTTTCCTCTTCTGAGGTGGACAATCGCACCGATCACCCCCTCCCTGGATCCGCCCCTGAATCCCGATAACCTAGCATTTTCACAAAGTTTGCCATCCTTCGACATTACGTCGAAGGACATCGATCCACATTACGTCAAGTTTTCGGAACTCTACTTGCCAAAAGATGACTCAACCAAAAAGCATGCAAATTCATGCAAATTGAAAACAATTATGACGATATAGTCTAATTGCATCTTAGAAACATGATTGCCTAAATTTCATTATTTGAAAATAAAAAAATGGTAGTTACCATATTTAGAAATCAGCATTAATGAAATTATTATTATTATTATTATTATTATTATTATTATTATTATTATTATTATTATTATTATTATTATTATGTCAGTTTAACGCCCGCGGCGAAGCGTTAAGGAAGGCAATGTGAAACTAATTTTTTGTTCTTTTCATTAGGAATTGTGTCGGAACCACATGAACAAAATTAACATATGCTAGCTCGTGGACCAGTACGAAGGACTTAAACATTAATATTTGTGTATTGCTACAGTATCACATTCTGACAATTTAATTGCAACTTGGGCCGCGGGGCTGAGTGGTAGAGCGTTCACCTGTGGTGTGTGGGGTTCCCGGCTCGATCCCAACTCGCGTCTAGTAATCTTTATAGTGGACAAACACCGTGTGCGTGCGTTTTCTTAGGGTTCACCCGTTTCCTCCCACTTTCTTCGTTCTACCATTTCATTTATTTCTCATCATCAGCGTTTCCCTTAGCTTCGGTGTATAATCGTGCGAAGTTCGACTAATTGCTTCATTTGATTTTAATTGTTTAACTTGATACTTCGCTGTATTTTTTTAAAATTAATTATTTGAAAATGAATAACAATGATACAGAACATGAATTTGTTATGTTGTTTATTCTTAGAGGAGGTGAACACATTGGAGCTCCTAAAAAAGCACGATTTTAGTATATAGTGTACTGAAAAATGCTTGCGTGTAATTACCCTACTACTTACAGTAAATTGAATTAATCAATATTAATATTTTATAGGCTATATCGATATTTGCCACCAAATAAAGAAAAAATGAAATGAAATGAAATCTTTGGGTTTTACGTACCACGTTTATGCCGGTTAGGCTAAAGGAGACGGTGATGGTGAGTAATGAATGAAATGGTGGAATGAAGAAAGTGGGAGGAAATGGGAGAACCCCGAGAAAACCCACGCACAGGGTGTTTGTACACCATAAAGTTCACTTGGCGAGGGCTGTGATTGAACCCGGGGCCCCTAGCACCAGAAGTGACCAAATAAAGAGCATTCGGATATATGTGACCAGTAGAATCAAATCGTTAAAGTTTAACTTTATTCAACAAGGTAGAGAATTAATGTTACTTAGATAATTACGCTAGAAACCAAAAATAGATCTGATATTCAGCACCCTTGAGTTTAATCAAAGTTCTGTTTAAAATCGTTCAACAGTGTAACTGCTTGCCACCTTCCTTTTCATACTCATATTCAAATACACATATACTAGGTCTATGTTAAAAATCGGGAAGCTTCATAAATCGTAGTATTCTGTTGATATTCTATTTCTAATCACTTTCGGCGCTTCAAGACTATTTTCACGCCAACCTACTCTTGCAAATAAACGCACCAGTGAAAGAGCCAAGTCGAGTTTCGCCCTAGGAAACTGCGAAATGTAGCTACATTGCGTCAAAGCTTTAATTTACCCCCCCCCCTCTCTCTCTCTCTCTCTCTTACTCTCAACACTTCCTTTGTCATTGTTGGTCCAAAGACGAAACCTGGAGGCACATTCTTTCAGTATTAACATCTGAAAACAGAGCCTTACAAAAAAAGAGTTATTTGCCTTTCTCCTGTATACCAAAGCAAAATGGGAACAACGCGCTCGACTGTGTCTACAAACATCCGTAAACGTATAAACAGAATGCAGTGCTTAGTTATGAAAAAGCCTGCGACTCAAGAGGATATTTTAATCCTCGCTAACAATCGTCAGTAAAACAATATACCCTCAATTCCATATTCAGAACTTATATTTTATTAAATAATTGTCGACCTAGTCTTTGCTTTTACAACTGCCAAAGTTAACTACGATGGTAGACAAAAAGTGGTGTATTTCCACTGTATTAAAACTGAACCATCCTCCCGGCGGATAGCATTTTTAAACTTTACTTCCTTTTGTCTATTTCTTCTACATTTTCATATTTCATACGAGAAAACGACTGACTATTCGCATTTTCTGAAGAAAAATGGCCTGCAAGGATCAACTGGATCCATCGAAAAGGTGGTTTTACACTCCGCATTAAAACATTGCGACAGCTAACGCCGTGCATTAGCCCACCCAATATACATACGCCTTAACAAATAATCATATCAGGGAAAGAGAGTCCCTCTCTCTCCTCCTCCTTTCTTCTCTCCCATTCTAAAATTGCTTAACAACATAAGCGCAATTCTTATTTCAAACAATATGTGTATTAGTTTCGATAACATGAAATAACAAAAACGAAATAAAACCCGATTCACAAGTTAATGTAGGGAGAAACTAAAACACACACAATGAAAAATTGAAACCAATGGATTTCTATTACACAGAGATTCAGAAATGAGGCAGAGAGAGAGAGAGAGAGAGAGAGAGAGAGAGAGAGAGAGAACAAGAGAAGAAGAAGAGAGAAGAAGAAAAAGAAAAGGAAGAACAGATAAAACTGTGGAATTCAAACATAGTAGGAAAATAACCTAATATTCTAATGTTCCGTTTCCAGAAATCCAACAATAATATAGACATAACGTCTTTTTCCTATTTTTTCAGAACTTTTCGAATATATAGAGGATACTTTCCACATTCACTATGTGACTTTGATAATGGATAGCATACTCAATTTCAAGTAGAACTGTAGATCTTCGAGACACTTCTCAGATAATATCAAAACGTTAACACACATGCTTTGTTTTCACGTAGTTCGATTGCAAATTCGGTAGTGTTCATTGGACGTACTGATCGAAAAAAATGAAATGAAATCTTTAAGTTTTACGTCCCACGGTTATGCCGGTTAGGCTAAAGGAGACGGTGATGATGAGTAATGAATGAAATGGTGGAATGAAGAAGGTGGGGGGAAACGGGAGAACCCCGAGAAAACCCACGCACACGGTGTTTGTCCACCACAAACTTCACTTGGCGGGGGCTGGGATCGAACCCGGGACCCCAAGCACCAGGGGTGAACGCTCTACCACTGAGCAACCGCGGCCCCCGTACTGATCGAAAATACATTTTAATAGACCCAGTAGCCATATCCTCCATTTCAGACTACTAATGCAAACTGAACAAAAAACAAACGGAAAGAAAAGAAAAATAAAGAAAGAAAGAAATAGAAAATTGAAGAGTACTATTTACTCCAAAATTTCTATCAGAAACCCTATATTAAAAGTCCAAACTGTATCGTAATGAAAAGTTACAAATGTTTGAAATGAAAAGTTTACCCTGTATGTTCCTCATAGATGTAACTTAGTATGTTTCAAATTTCAACTGAATAAAACACATTGAATTATAGGATGGGACCAAATTTATTGTCGAACTAGTATAAATAAAATTTTGTTTTCAAATAACCAAAGAGGTTACTATTTTCTAGTCTTTTCCTAAGATTTATCTCTTCCGAATATCCAGCATAGATTTCATTTCTTCCGGATATAACGTAATTTGCACAGATAGAATGAACACGCTAAGAGCTCAAACGGATCATCGTGTCAGTCGGATGATGTTAGTTAGGTTATAGACCACCACTGGGTTGAGGACTCAAATCCGTAGTGACCCGGAAATTCGACTGAGACTCGATAACTCAGAGGATAAAAAAGAGATTTTACTTATTTCCCTAGTTTTATACAGTGTTTTTGTCAGAGATGACCAAGAATGGAGATGTTATCCCCAGAGTACGAAAAACACGACGCCGAAGTATCCAGTTAATTAGATTTTCCAGACATGGTATATCGGGTTATTGCTCCTTTTTAAATTTGGAACATCCATTTCTTTCTATCGTTCTCCTATCATCGCCTATTAAATTTATATCATCAGCATATTCCATAATCTGGTGAATACCATTGAACTCTAGGACCTGGTTGCTATCTTCGATTTTTCTTATGACATATTCCAGCACAAAGTTAAATAATAATGGCGACAACGCATCTCCTTTTTTCAGTTAATTTTCGACGTGAAAGCTCGTGGACAAACATTTTCCTACCCGGACTATGGGATTCATTTAAACATATCTTAATTAATCTAATTAGCTTTCTCGGTATTCTAAGTTCTGTAAGAACGTTGTATAATGTTTCTCTCCTAACCGAGTCGTACACCTTTCTAAAATCAATAAATAATTGATGTACCTGGGTAATGTATTCCCACTTTTTTCGAGTATTTGGCGTATGGTAAATATTTGGTCGATATTTGATCGATTTCGTCTAAATCAGTTTCGTATAAGTTTCCCGCCTGATATCTGCGACATTTTGTATCGTTATTTCATTCGGATTTTGTAGCCAGCGTAATTTTGCCTGTTTTCTCTTCTCTGCTAGTTTCATGCATTCCGGGTCGAGCCATGGTTTGTTCCTACGTATTTCCCCGTGTCCTAAGTTTTCTATTGCTGAACTTTTAATGTCTAATTCCAATCCAAGTATCCTTAAAACTAGTGCACTCCGAGGCTTCATAAACCGAGAATCTATTCGAAACTTCTATCTGGTATTCCTCTCTTACCTGGCTCTCTTCTAATTTCTTTAAACTAAATCTCTCCGTTTTCGGACATTGAATATTACCTTTATTAAACGATGATCTCTCTCGCATTATCGCTACTATTATGTAGTGATCAGTGTTACAATCAGCCTCTGTGAACGACCGGACATCAATTATGCTAGATTGCCTTCTTCGATCTACTAAAACGTGATCAATCTGATTATGTGTTTTCCCGTCTGGTGATGTCCAAGTGTATTTATGAACGTCGCGATATGGAAATGTACTCTTCACGATTAGATTTTTGGATGTTGCAAACTTCACGAGTCTAACATCATTGTCATTACTTTCCTTATGCAGACTTTCGTTCCATATAATCGGTTTGAAAACATTCTCTCGTCCTACCTTCGCATTGAAATCCCCTAATAGAATACTCATATGGTATCTCGGGAGTTGGTCAAATATCTGTTCCACTTCTTCGTAAAAACTATCGTCACCCTTATCTTCAGTTGAAGCATGTACATTTAAAACAACAATATCACACCACCGTTCCTTAAGATTAATAAAAGAAAGTATGTTAGTAATAAATTCAACCCGTTTAATTGCTGATAATATTCGGTTTTGAACGAAAATCCCTGTTCCTAACTGGTGATTTTTATTTCCTTTGCGTAAAACAACGTTAAATTTCCGGAATTCACAGATCTATTTCCTTCCCACCTAACTTCCTGAACTCCTACTAGATCCATCCTGTATTTCTTTAATTCACTTGCTACGGATTTTAATGCGCCGGCCCTATAAAGACTTCTAATATTACATGTTACAAATCTCATGTCCATTTTCTTTTGCTGAGGTCGTGCCAAGTTATCAGTCCTTGTCCGAGGCTTTTGTGAACGTTTGTGAACAAGTGCCTTTTTTTACAGGATGAGATTGTTAGCCTTACCAAAACCTCCAAGCTAGAGGACTACTCCTAGTCGTCTGTTTGCGACTGCTTATTCAGTATATTCGCAGCTAACCTCTATATCTAGAGGCCTTCTTCTCGATCCGTAACCTGAGGACGCGCCATGCCGTGGTGACAGGAACCCACGTTATAAGAATTAGAGTACGTGAAAGAATAGGGAAGATGATTAATTCTACAAAATCCCAGGTGTAGCATATCTGCATTTATATTTTTAATTGAATGCCTGAGTATTAAAAATTTAGCTCGAAAACTCATTGTATGTAGTATGAAATCTTACTCTTACTCTTACTATCTTTATTACTCTTAAGGGTCTTGGGTGTTTGATATAATTGAGGCCTATTCCGGAAGAAGGGCACAAAGGCCTATCATTTTTTGAGGCCTCGTGACAGTAATATTAAAAGATCTACTTTAATTACCTTTGGGCACACCCAAATAAAATTTCTGTCTACGTTTATAGCAACATAGTTTGTGATTTAAAATACCTCGCTGTTAATCGTGCTTAAGATGAATCAAAATGTTATATTTAACCTGTACAATATCTCTTGTGCATTGCGTAAGGGAGAAAAGCAAGGAAAATCAATTTATTTTCGTTTCTCGTTAGAAGGTAATTTCTGATTCTGGAAACTGCCTTCTCTTGAATCAATTGTAAAAAATATTCTGATTTCAATCTACGTAGGAAGAGTCAATGTTATTGATTGCCATTAACAGTTGCAATATTTAGACTTTTTTGACCTCGCAATCACAATAATGAGAGTTGGAGTGGCACAGGGTATTTACTCTATTTGTCCATTTTACCTTCGATCACGGATCTAACAACGCATTTCAGTCTGATTAATCCAAATGTTCTGTAGCGTACTGTAGATTATTTCTATTAGTAAAAGTTTGTTATTTCAAAGTAAATTTGTTTTTCCTTCTTCGGTATGAATCACAAAAAAGTCCATTACCTAAAGAAGAACATCCAGAGAACCAATACACGGATATATAGTTTTCTTTGATTTGTCGCTTCTCCTTCTATTGATTTCCAATTAGACATAAAGCAATATTCGCTTCGAGTCACCAGAATTTCGTTGCTATTACAGCAACGATGAAATGGAGTGTGTCATTTGATTTATCTTCTGTTCTAGAGATGGTTGTGTTAAACTCGTTTTCTTTTTCCAGTTCGTAGATGGGTTAAGAGACAGAATAAAGTTTGTATTGAGAACCAAATAATTTAAGATAAATGCAAGTTATATTACTATATTTGGGAATAGAATCTATAACTTGGTGAAATGTAACTATAACTTTCGTTTATAATGCAATTATCATTAGTACTTTCTCCAACGAAGAAGCAAGAAGAGGAACCACCACCAGTGCAGCCTCTATCCTATCAAGAACTATGTATCTGCGAAAAGAATATGAAAAGTCTCCTTTACCGAAGAAAGTAACTAATAAGAATACTACACAAGTAGCGGAGACATTTACTTCCGTTACTGAAAGTATCTCCATGCAGAAAGTCCAAATTGCGCGTTTGCGTGTATACATAAAACTTCTCATATTGATTTTGAATATGTAGTTCAAATGGCCCCAGAAAGTCTTATAACTTACGTGCAACTTTTCTTATGTAACCACCATCAAGCCAGTGATATTATATTTAACTGTCCAAATATTGATGCGGCCATCTCAAGCTCTCTCCCTTCTGGAACATACCGACATCCGTACCATACGCGATGTGCTGTCAATATGGCCACAAATCATTATAAGATACAAATAACCGCGTCCTCTACCATTGTTGACAGATCCATAACACACTGTGTGACAGATCCTTGGATATGAATATCTATGGCATATACATAGTCGAATGGTAATCTCACCGGAGCTCACAGTTTCGTCAGTTGAACTTTATTCAGTACTACATAAAACTCAAGCTATATCAAAACAAGGATTTGTTACCTAATTTCCGAAGATCAAATCAGCATTCCTGCAGTTGCTAGTACTACTTAAAAAACACCAAATCTCCTAGGATATTTTTTTCAGAGAGACATTTGACCACACACCTATAGATCAGAAATTGACAAGTTATACATAAGAAGTAAAAAACCTTTATGAGACCTGTCTATACCGATGGTTGCAGATTTCTTCCCTACGAACAGAGAAAATGCTAGTGTACAAGATCACCTAAGCCCATTTCAATATTTCAGTCAGTATATTTTTTGTAAGCATATTCACAGGATCATCTCTGCGGTCCTAACGTTGTAAACTTCACCAAACATTATGCAGTTGTCAAAACATCTTAATAATTTCAGTAATGAAGATCGTTCGTGCTCAACTAAACATCCCATGTAGCACCACTGGTGGAATCTTTGTTTCCTATGGGTCATAAGAAAATATATCTTTTCAGACAATATTTCTATTGTTTCTAAAATTTCAACACTGCACTACATTTCTGTCGCTCGCAATAAATTTTATTTTTCACCACAACCTCTGAACGAATAGTACATGACCACAACCTTTTCCAGTGCATATGAGAAATGGATTACAATCTCTGACTTGGCAACCAGGCCCACATACAGATTAATTCGCTTAAAGTCTTCACCAACACACAGCAACATTATGCGACAGCACCTCAGGACCAAAGTTAAGGTGTGTTTTCGAATGCTTTAAAAATCATTAGTTATAACTGAGCCAACAGAAAATAATGCATCTTCTATAACCCTATCATAACCACCATTCTCAGCCAAAATGTAGACGAGGGAACACGCACGTATACTCGCCTAATATGATTCCTAGATTACTGAACTGTTCGACGAAGAGAGAACGCCCTTCAATAAGAAAAGAGTTCGTTCAGAGTATTAGTTTGAGCTGTAAACAAAGCTGAAGAAAAGTGTGTGTTTTCATCGAGCCAACGGAACTAAAAGACAGATCGTTGTCTTTGCACACTTGGGTAAGCTAGTGAGTAGTGTTTTGGTAGAGTGATCACCCCAGACGCAAACAGTTTTTGGGAAATGTTTACACACGCCAAAATAATTCACACGCATAAGAAGATAGAACTGAACGTGGTAAAGCCATTCCTTGGACTGATGTCCATGAGAGGTGACATGACGTAGTTCTATCCCTCTCATTGTGCCGACTTTACCGACAGTTCAGTGAATGGAGCCTAGATTATCTTCTCTATAAAGTCATTAACACACACACACACACACACAAATCATGTCAGTGCACTGCACAATCTTTTTTCCGGCCCTTTCCTAAACCAGTCCCTACCAACCATGGCTAAGAAAAACAAGAAAGGTTTCCTCACCACTATTATGACCAACAAACCCACAGATGCCCAAAAAGAATTACCCCCAACCGTTGCAGAATGTAAGGAATTGCGCAGTTACTCCACGTCCTCGGCGTCTGTGATCTTAAAGATGAATACCATTAGGACCTCAAAAGCTGAAAAACAAACTGAAGATTAAATTAGGCCATAACGAAATATAAATTTTATCTAACACACCAACGAACAAAAAAAGGGAATCACCTTATATTCGCAGACTGAAACGTAGCTTCTGTCTTTGCAAGTCCTTTATCAGCCATAGAGTTTAGAGATAACAGCTTCACCACCTGGGTCACAGATAAAAAATTCAGGAATATAGAAGGCAATGATTATCAGAGGAAGAATATATAAAGGAAGCAGGTAGCAGGCGTATCAAAATAAAGGTCTAAATGACTTCCCACCAAAGCTAAGCAGCTGATCTCATAAATGAATCCATACCAGGAAAGAAACCTAACACAGAAAAGATGCGACCAAACAAAAATCAAAGTAAAACCTTTTTTCTGTATACATACGTCAGAGTTTTGGACACAAAATGGTCTATCAGTAAATCTGCAAATATCTAAACAAATAGCAGCATGACATCCTAAAAGCCATACGCACAAAGTCACGACACGAATCCTGAAACTCATTAGACTGTTATTTACAAATGCAGAGAAATCCAGCAGATTGAAAACAGAAGGTTCTCTTACTACAACAAACACCATCAAGTAGAAGCATGCCGCAACACAGCTCGCCCATTGTCATGTTAAGAGTATAACAATAGCACGCATAGATGTACTAACATTCGCATCTGATGCAGATGCCACGAATTCTACAAGGAGAAGTGCCAAAGATAATAAATAAAAACTTCTGCATCCTTGCAAGGAAGTTGGTTATCACACTAGTAGGAGCACGTGCCCCAAATAACCACAGCAACAGCATGCAAATTAAGAGAACTCTTCTCCTCACGTCCAGTATCTCTCAACACCCAAACTCTTACCACGACTAATAAGATATAGACCATAATTTAATCATTTACCTGCAAAGACAAGATGACCCTGACTCTACACTACTAAAGATCACCTTCGTCACAAAAAAAGCGACAAACAAAATAGTGAAATGGGAAATAGTCATTCTGATAATAATAGTTAAGCCCCCAAAGCAAAATCCAGTTAACGCTGCAACTGATAAAACATCCCTACAAATGCTGAACAGAATGAAAAATATATATAGATCGCACAGGAGAAAATATCAAACAAAAAGATGAAAATACATACATTCGCAAAACAACAAACACAATGTGCAATATCAAGGATCGCATAACACAAAAATAAAAGTCAACGAACAAACAAAATTTAGAAATTCACAGTACAATCATATACAAAAATATTTTTTCTAAAAATCTGAAAGGGAAGGCGCCACAGACTTCACATGTATGCATACTCAATATACAGTCATGTGCAGCTTAATGCCTGGAACAAAACAAGCACCAGCAAGTTCCGTACAGAAGACAAGGACGCAAACACATCCATGGTTTGATGAAGACGAGGAGTTAACAGTTCATCTTACGCTCAAAGAAATTCCACAAGAGTATAGTGATAATGTTATATGGTTATTCAATGGCCTGAGTAAACTGATCAATGCTACGTTGAAATGGATGACAAACATGCACAAATAGCCCTCCTAGAGAAAAATTGCCTAACACTGCACACCCGGTTAAAGACACTGCCACAAGAATATACGAGCCACTAGAATAAGAATATTTGCTAAAACGCGAAATGATCCAAAACACACACCAAAGGGATAAGACACTGGGCATAGTAGTAATATTGCTGAAAAGTCCGTCCAGTCTTTGTGGTGCTGACAAACCTTGATATACCTAGTGTTCATTCATACAGACTCAACGGACAAGATGTTATCATGAGCTAGAACGCACACCTTCCACTTCTGTCTCACTCTCACCAAGCATATCACTCGAGTTCGTAAGGCGTAAGCAAATAATACATTGGTTAAAAAAGAGAAACAATATATGTATTGCTTATCTCATCTCTTAATACTCTAATCTCATAATCAGTATCTCATAAATACTATTTTCTGACGTAGACGAAAAGTGTAACGATTGTTACTGTTACATTACTGGTGGTTATTGCCATAAATACAACACTAATGTCTTTACGTTTAGCTAGTAGTTCACTGTACAAATAATCTTTGTTTACATCGAAACTGACTCATTAGATGATAGACTTTGGGGGCAGTTCGCACCCAATAATCTTCTGTGTCATGTCAAATACCTGACCAGTATTTTACCAGTAGGGCCGGCGATTATGTGCTGAAATTAAGTCAATCACAAGAAATAAGCTTCATGTAGTTGTGAATAGATACGGAAATAACTTATAAATATAGTGTACATTACCGGAGGTGCTTTATTACGACTTCAACTACCTATATATGTCAAGTCTACGATGACAAAGCTACCGTAGGGATCGTAATGTAGAAGTCTCGTAAAAAGATATTAAGTCTCTTATTATGGAAAAACAATCATTTGCATTATATGTGCATTTTGTTGCTTCTTTGTAAATTTAATTATGAAGGCAGACAGAGTCAACATTTCAATTCAGTGAGTCATTCTTCCAGAGCAAAAGCTATATGTCGCTATATTCAGGAATAAATAGCATGTGATAATTTGACAATATTTCGAAGCGTTCTGATCGTTCTGTGTGTCATTCTATGACCATATAGAAATAATCAAGTTGAAGAAGCTGTAAACAAATTTGATATAATACTGCAAACTCTGAAGAAGTTGATTGAAGATAAGTACAAGAAAGCAAGTAATTTGTTTAAGTATCTCGAGAATGAAGCTACTTATCTTGGCTGCATTATGAATCTGAAATTGCTCTTTTATATCGAATTGTTAAATAAATTATTTCAAGGAAGGTCTGTTATCCTGTCAGGACTTCTGAAATACGTGAAATTGATCTTAAGTGGCAATAATAACTTGAATTCTAGACATTTTTCTGCAATATTTTCAAATTGTGGGAAACTGTAACATCCTTATCTTCTAGTAGCCTTTCCAAGACAGAAGACACCACCCAAAAAGTAATAAAGAAACAATCTGCTCATGCGTATATATGTAAAGAAGAATACTATAAGATTATTGATTCATCTGTCTGAGATAAAAGAATAACTTCGAAAAGCCAGGAATTAAGCAAGCTCTGACGTTGGAAAATATTTACCAATAGGGAAAACTGTGGTTATTTCAAGTTATATCCGAAAAAATACACAGTACCTTTAAATTTAAGTTCATATTATAACTGAAGAATAAAAACATTGATAACATTAAGGAAGAAGCGTTTGTTTCCTCTAAATGAACTGTGGACAAAGTTCAATTTTAGTTATGTGTATGCCTCAACGACTGCTATTGGTTTTATCGAATTGAAGCTGCAAAGCAGAAAGAAGTTTCAGTGCTCTTCACTGCTTGAAAACATATTTGCGTTCTACTAGGACTTAAATGCAAGGAAATCATACAATTTGCTATACTCATCAATAAGTTTCAAATAAAGTTGACAACGACAAAAATTAAAATCACTGGAAATGTTGTTACAAAGAAAGACAGAAGGAAAAATCAATTTACTCTTGGCCAATGAGAAGTGAGATCGATGACTTAAGTTAATAGATCTTTTTTAATTATTATTAATTATTTTGACGTGAATAATATGTTTTACGCTTCAGGTAAAACAGCCAAATTTGTAGCGTTGTTATGATAGGACTTGGAAATTTATGCGCTTGCAGGGGTGAGCATAATCTTTTTTCCTGGAAAGTGCAAATCTTTCAGTACATTATCTTATAATATTGTTTTTCATCACATTAGAACCCAATATTTTAAATGTTGTTTTCGCCTTTCGGATGGAAATGTACCCCCTAGCTTCCTGGAATTACTCTTGTGTGCTTGTATGCTCACCAATAACATTTTTTTTTTCTACATGCGTTACGATAAATCACTAAATTTCTTCTATTATATTAGAACAAACCAATTCATTGTGTGCTGATAAAAATATTATAACACATACGTGAAATATTGCATGTGCCCCTCAATATTTAAAACCTAACGACAATAACCGGTAATGGTTAATGCTCATATGTATAGAAAATGATTAAGGTCAAAGTTGCCACCACAAGTGAACTTAGAGAAGGATAGTTGAGGTGTTCGAGGCAGTAAAGGCGAACTCAATAAAAATTTAGGCTTAATATCAACACTCAGTAATTACACGAAATAGTATCTCAAACTGCTCTGCGGTAGCCAGTTATTGATCCTATAATGTAAGTCATTTCTCTCCCTTAGAATATACTTTTAACATGGATAAATGGACTATTAAATTGATCATTTAGAGTGCATTTTCAGGATTTGAGACTTGATAGAGCTTATCCTCACTATTTAAAAATGCAATTGTAAAAGTACTGGAACAAGAATCGACAGTTAGTGAGAGTAGTGCTACAAGCAGAAAATTAGTGCTCCTACAAATTAAAATGGTGACTGTTTTTTGTCACTCCACATTCCTCACTTTCACGCTACCCTACCTTTGTCATATCCCTTCATCACTTTTACATATGATTGTGTCTTTGTGAAACCACATTCATTACTTTCAAGTTATCATATCTTTGTTATGTCACTTTTACGTATGATTCTGTCTTTGTGAAGCCCATTCATTACTTTTATAGGCGACTCTGACTTTGTCATATCACATTTATTACTTTTACGAGGAATTCTGTGTCTATAACATGCCTAGTGATGGGCAGTGGGAATATTCCCGGTAGGAAGGAATTTAAAAAAATGGGAATATTCCCGGTTTTTTCCCTGGCCTATAAATTCTCGGGAAGGAATTTATTTCCATTTATTTACTTTATCTTCCAAATTATAAGAACCGTATGACTAATTACATTATTGTAATACACTATGATTTACTTCTAGGTTTTAAAGAATTTGGAGGTTAAACATTTAAAATTCTTTGACAGTTCTTTATTTAACTAATAATATGATTTTTAAAGTTCCATTTCCATTTGCACTAAAATGTAGAGTAATTTTTTAGTATTGGGGGGGGGGGCAAAACTAGCAAAACGTACGATGATTTACGGAAGAAATGAGTTGATAGTGGTGTTCAAGTAGTCAAGAAAGTATCGAACACATTTTTTTAGGGCAGTAGGGGATTTGTACAAACCGTAAAGGTAAGTCGAAGTGATGTATGTGAGAAAAGAAAGTGAATTCTTGGTAACGCAGATACAAAACAACGTGCCCTGTGGGGCGCTAATCCACCTTCACTCGCTAACGCTTGCTCGGCAGCGCTCTCTTAATTTAATGTTGGTAACGTAATGTAAGCTATGAAACCATAAAACAACAACATCGGAATAGAATATCGCAAAGAAATCGGTGCAAAATCTTACCCGTCAAAGCAAAACAATCGCAGAAAGTAGCAAAGTACTAATTTACAAATGATGGAAAGAAACCATTTTGTAAAGTAATGTAGAATTATGTAGAAGTAGAAATGAAGTACTATTAATAATCTCTGAACCACCGTTTTTAATAGACGTCAGTCTGTCTCTTTTCTCTCACTCGAATTTCTGAAGAGGTACACGAACTTCTTTTACATGTGAATTAACGCATGGAATTTCGAGAAATGGCAGGAAGAAAAGTGTGTGAGGCAATGTTACATGCAAAATTATAAACACAGGAAAGACATGCAAATATTGGGAACATACATTTTTATGCGCAAATGTTAACAAAACGCTGGGACATCTGTGTTCTGGCAGTTACCCAACCTAATTTGTTTATAACATCTAAAAATTGAACATGAGTATAATATCAGTAGTAGAAGTTTAGAAAATCCACCCACATGTAAATTTAAACTGTTTAGCGGTTTAAAAGTATGTGGACTTACTATACCATTTTTGAAACATATTTATTTTCAGAGAGCATATTGTAAATAAATATCTACTTTGCGTATTCTCTAAATATAATAAAATGTTAATAAAATAACATAACATCGTTCAGAATATACACTCTAATGACTTCCCTGGGAACAACTGTAATAATATACTGTGATAATAAACGAATTTAACTTTGAAATCATAATATAGTAATAGAATGCAATTTTCTTTGTTATTAGACATAAATTCCCGGAAAAATTCACGTTTTGGGAATCTTCCCTAGGAATATTCCCGAAAAATATCTTCCCGGGAATTTACCCATCACTAATCATGCCATTCATTACTTTTATGAGCGATTCTGTCTTTTAAGTCATGTCCCATTCGTCCCTTTTTGCAGGCGACTCTGTCTTTTTGTCATCCCCTATTCATCACTTTTATAGGCGGGTCTGTCTCTGCATCACATTCATCACTTTTACAGTAGATTCTGTGTTTGCCATACTACATTCATTAATATTATAGACAATTTTGTCTTTATGTCATGCCCTCTTCATCATTTTTATAGGCGTCTTTGTCATATCACATTCGTCAGTTTTACAGTTGTTTCTGTCTTAAAGTTATGCCACATTCATTACTTTTATAGACGATTCTGTCTTTATGTCCTGACCCATTCATCGTCTTTACAGGCTATTCTTTCTTCGCTATGCTCCGTCCCTCACAGATAAGCTAAGTAGTACAAAGGAGGGTGTCAATCGGTAGTGTAGTTAGTACGAATACATGCGGAAAGTATTGAAAAACAAAATAGCGATATTGCCCTGTTATCAAAACAAATATAATCTCTACATTTGCAAATACACTTTAAGGACTACGTAAAAGAATATCAGTCGTTAGTGCAACTTAGCGTTGCTTGCATGCTGTTAGTGCTCTTACGTCACCTCAGAAAGTTATTAAGAAAATAAATTGGTTATGTTGTTTTCACGTTAAACTAAAATTCCTCTCTTGGAAATAAGGGTTTGCTAGAACAAGAGCGTATCAATCGATATTTATGTTAGCGCTCATGTGCACATATATACAACAAACCTCATAACTGAAAAGATATCATGTTCTCAATAAGTGTCGTGAAACGATGTACGAATGTGTTAAATATAAGCTTGGTTATTCTTACGAATAAATTCTGGATGTTACGAAACACACACTTTGACACATTGTTTCTCGACACTTATTTACAACATTATTAATTATGTAATAGTTCCTATACTATTTTGTGGTTGTTATTTACAGTATCCTGGTAGATGTTGATGTTGATTTTTAGTTTAGCGTCCCTTTCAGCAGCGAGGCTATATGAGACGTGGACCTACTGATTAACGTGGAATCCGAACCACATGAGCTCCCGCCGGGAATCGAACCCGGGTCTCCCGCGTCAAAGGCGCGTACGCTAACCGCTTAGCCACGGAGGAGCTCAGTATCCTGGTAGAAAAAGAGCAAAATTTTCATCTTTCATTGTAATATATCCCTGTTCAGTATATTGGAAGCTGATTATATAAGAATGTTCACTTCATGGCCTTTCCTTTTGCCATGAGGTTGATAAACTTTTCTTCAAAGTAAGATTTAGGAGGAATCAGAAAACGACACAGAAAGCAAAGCTTCAGTTGTTAAGAGACAGTAAACAGCGAATATCAAGTGAATAAAAGTATTCTTTTGTTTCATAAGTGTCTGTAACCAATGTGCAAGAATATGTGGATGCGTGTCTTTAGCATCCAAAATCAAACTTTACAATCACCCGGAATTCTATTTTATATCCTGATGCATTATTGTCTGAAACTTCATAAAACGTAGTACTTTAAACAAAACAGGTTTACCATACTACGGTTTACAATTATAAATGTTAGTAACTCTGCACACGAACCACATTCAGTAACGGTACTTGGCTCGTATTCAGCAACTTAAGTAGCACAAAAGTATACGTACGTGCAGTAGTATACGTGTCACAAAAGATTACGATTTTATATAGTGTAGAGTAGTGTATTTTCATTGTGAATGAGTATACGAAAACTAAATCACTCACAACCAAATTTCCCATGACTCATATCCCTTGAATTTTATTTGTGGGGTTATCTAAGGAAGAAAATAGTGCTGGCTAAACAATCATCTATCAAAGAGCCGAAAGTATAACATGATGTCATCAAGCAGATTACTACCAAGATTTCTATGACTACTATCAGGAATACTGATTTTAGGATGTGAGTGTATTTG
Source organism: Thermobia domestica (assembly GCF_964235325.1). Lineage (NCBI taxonomy): Eukaryota > Metazoa > Arthropoda > Insecta > Zygentoma > Lepismatidae > Thermobia > Thermobia domestica. Next base: position 17,230,722 of record NC_137457.1, read on the forward strand.
CAGAGACATGGTGCCAAATTTGGGCATGTTTTTTTTTTAAATGAACAGTTATTTTTCTATGTTGCTAAATACAATGAGCCATGTAAATGTAAATGTAAATGTTACCTATACAGAGTTGTTAAAGTTTACAACGATAAACCTTATTGTGGTTTACCCTTATCTTACTAATATATTTTGGATTTGGTTATTTACGTTACTTTGACACAAAAAGGTTTCTTCATTACCTTCTTTATCTTTCTTTTTCTTGTGTAATTCTATTTCATGTATTAGAAGCCAATAAAGAAAGTTGCACCTTCTTCTCACATCTTGTCACAAAACTGATAAACTTTAGATTCACCAAAGTATAAAAGAAAAGGAAGAGAAGGATAAAAGAAGTCTACTTAAACTTATTACTAAAGTTTCAATTTCTGTCTCTTCACTTAAGAAAGATATAGAGGAGGATAGAAGAAAAAAGTAGAAATGTTGAAATGTCACAAAAATTTAACTAAATTGAGAAGCCAAATAGACTTTTCCTAAGTTTTGCTTTTTTCTGTATTGTAAAACTACTATTTTCATCCTTCATTTCAACCCTTTCATTTATCTCTGCTCTTCCATAATTTCTTTCTTTTCTTTTTCTTTTTTTTAAGAAAAGAAGGAAATCATTTCTATAGCTTCAAAGAGATAATGAGATTGGATGTCGTCGTCTCTAATGACACAGATATAGAAGCAGAGATACCAAGCTATGAACTATTAAAGGTTTTCCTTACCATATATATATCGGGTGTTGCAAAATATGTGTTACAACTCTTGGGAGGTGACTCAAGCCACTGAGACAAGAATAACAGTTCTCTTGAACTTTCGGCTGGAAAAAATGACTTTCGGACGCCAATAGTTCGGAAACTATCCAACGTAAAGAGGGCGGGTAAAAAATTCACTGAAGAAATCATACCTGCTGTATTGAATTTTGCATGTTTCACAATCTGATCCATGCACGCACAAGGGATTCCCCCAAGGAACGCTCCGGATAATCTGCCAAATGAAAAGTGATCTAAATGGATATGAATTGATAGGGGTTGTACCAGGTAACAATAATTCGTTTGTATTAAGTCGATATCTGGAACAAATACAAAATGGCGGATAACTTCATGCCCGTTGTGTGTGGTTGCATAATCGCCAGGTACGGATGCTGGCCAACAGTGAAGTTCTGAGTATTAAGTCTAGCGAATTTGTTCTCAAATGCTGTAGAAAGACATCTGAAGTGTCGGTAGAGAACAACAGATGAAGCAGAGCGATTCACATGTGTGGAAACACTTAACCAAAAATGCCCAGAAATGCACTCATACTCAGTAAACGTGAGTTCAAAGCGTCGGAAATGTAAGGATTAGCGTCAAGTACATGAAAGCCATTGCCAATTCGCCAAAAGCATTCCCTCAATCCAATGCAATATGATGTGCACGGTTGCATACCAATAAGGATGCAACGACTGAGCCCAACTTGAAATTGTGCAAGGGGACTCACAAAGAATCTGGGTAAACTAAATGAATGCCACTAGTGGGATCGCATGATCGATATTGATATGTGGCCAATGTGTGTGATGATATCAACATGTAGGTTTTGGACAAATGTCAACATGTCTCACTACTGCTGAAACACCGTCTCAAGTGCGAAAACTAGGAATATAACGTTGTACATTCTGCTATTACATCTGGTACACTTTTTGGCAGAACGTAACTAGAACACGATTGTATTAATGCCCCCCTTTGTTTGGGATATTGTCTCACAGTCGACACATATGAGAAGAAATCTCTTAATTCATGGTTCAAATTCCAATAGAGCGTGAAAATAACAAACTTGTATCATGTCCCACGTCTTCTGGGACATACGACGTACTCAAAATATAGGAATATATCTCCAAAAATTCGTATCCACAGTGCACATGCCAAGACAAAAATGAACCAATTTGGCACATGTAACACTACTACTGGAACCCCATACATTTGGAAAATAAAACAACATGAGAAATAGGAAGAAACGTCTTAAAGCTCTGATTGTTTACAACTGTGCAGTGGGAGTAACAAAACGAAATACGCAAGCATGTCGGGAGGTTGTACAAGAGCGCTTGCCAAATTAAGTTGGTACTCCTCAAAGGAATTAATACAGAGAAAGTGAGACTCCCTCGAAGCCTCAGGGCTAGAGCGCTCGCTTTAGTTCGCGTGCTCGCAATTTTCAATCCTACCGGGAGCCCACGGCTTCAGATTCAAGACCGAAGTAGTTATTTTCCTATTTTTTGCACGTGGGACGGTGTCCCAGCAGTAGTGGGATATGTTGACATTTGTCAAATTGCTATATGTTTATATCAACACACACATTGGCCACATTTCAATATTGTTCATGCGATTCCACTAGTGACATTCATTTAATTTACCCAGTTTCTTTGTGAGTTCCCTTGCAAAATTTAAAGTTGGCCTCAGTCGTTGCATCCTTATTAGTATGCAACTGTGCACATCATATTGGATCGGATTGAGGGAATATTATTGGTGAATTGGCAATGGCTTTCATGTTCTTGACACTAATCCTTACATTTCCAACGCTTTGAACTCACGTTTACTGAGTATGAGTGCATTTCTGGGCATTTTTGGTTAAGTGTTTCCAGACATGTGAATCACCCTGCTTCATCTATTGTTCTCTACTGACACTCCAGATGTCTTTCTGCAGCATTTGAGAACACATTCGCTACACTTAATACTGAGAACGTCACTGTTGGCCAGCATCCGTATCTGGCGTTTATCCAACTACTCAGAACAGGCATGAAGGTGTCCGCCATTTTGTATTTATTCCAGATATCGAATTAATACAAACGAATTATTGTTACCTGGTACTAACCCTATCAATCCATATCCATTTAGATCAATTTTCATTTGGCAGATTATCCGGAACGTTCCTTGGTCGAATCCCTTGCGCGTGCATGGACCAGATTTTGAAACATGCAGAATTCAATAGAGCAGGTATGATTTTTTCAGTGAATTTTCTACCCGCCCTCTTTATTTTGGATAGTTTCCCAAAGTATTGCGTGCGAAAATCATTTTCTCACGCTTTCGGCACTTTGTGGATCCGAAACAATGTCCGATAGCCGAAAATTCAAGAAAAACTTTTATTCTTGTCTCAGTGGCAGGAATCACCTCCCAAAAGTTGTAACGCTTATTTTACAACAGCAATATCTTGTCTTATAGATAGATAGATAGATAGATAGATAGATAGATAGATAGATAGATAGATAGATAGATAGATAGACCTATCGAAGTGGCTGGCAACGGGACAATTTGGTCCCGTTGCAGCCAATTTTCGCTAGCTGTAAATATTTAAGTGGCTGTTTCGGGACATAAATGGCTATTTAGAGACCTTCAACTGGCTGTTTCGAGACATTCTCCTGTTGTTGTTAATTATTCTCGCGTAAAGGAGGCGGAGCTTCTTTTTCTTCTTCTTCTTCTTCACTTTTCAAGGCGGAGCTTCTGTTTCTTCTTCGTTCTCTCTCTCTCTCTCTCTCTCGCGAGCGCAGTGGCGGTGAAGAAAATATGTAAAATTCTTGAAAACAATTAGAGTAGACATTGCATTACTTTGCCGGACTTTGGCTTACAACTCACAGCAGAGACAAGTTTTTCAAAATTAAAAATTATCAAGAATTATTGCGTGCGCTTGCCATTTTGAGTATCGAACATGAAAGAAAGAAAAAATGGATAAATGAAAAAATGAAAAAAATGGATAATAATACTTACAATACCTCTCCTTAGTTTTATCGTGTGTGTTTTTGTGTGTTGCGTGCTCCGGTGTGACCATAAGTTACAAGTCCGTTTTACTCTAGGCAATGTGCGTGGGTTTTCTCGGGGTTCTTTCGTTCCCCCCCCCCCTACTTTCTTCGTTCAACCATTTAATTCATTTCTCAACATCGCCGTTTCGTTTAGCCTAGCCGGCATAATCGTAGAACGTAAAACTCAAAGATACAAAGATTTCATTCCATGTAGTCCTATAAACGTTCATTTAAAAACCCATCATTACCTCATCCAACCCCCCCTCCCCAATAGAGTTCGGTCCGGATATTCCAAAAAGCGGTTCGGAAACTAATGTTGTCAGCCTATTTTTTAAATGTCCTCCACTACCTTTGTCTTTACAGTAGACTATTCGTACGGTCTTGCTGTCAGCCTATATTAATCGTAATGTGTTTAAGAAACTGACCCTTTATTCAAGACTCTACTGGTAATTAGACTACTTCTTCTACTACTATATACTACTATTATTTTTACTATTAGACTCTGCTACTATGACCACTGCTAATAGCTACTACTACAACTGCTACGATTTCGCGTCAGAGTTGACATGTTTGCTGGCACCGATTAAGTACAGAATAAAACGGAAAAATGCTAGTTATTGGGGTCGGCCGGTCTGCGTAGAATATGAACCGATGCTTGATCTACGACGGACAACGAAGGCTCAGTAGAAAAAACACTCACATCTGATGCTAGAGGTCGTCGGATCAATCCCTGCTCATGCAATGTGAGCTTTGTGGTAGACAAACACCATGTGCATGGGAGTTTCTAGGGTGGTCCCGCTTCCTCCCATTGTTTTCTTTCCACCAATTCATCATATCATCATCCATACAGCCTGAGCCGTAGTTATCTAAAGAACGTATGATAAAGTCAAGTACTTGACCTAGTAAGTAGAATTTGGTACGCTACCATTAGACCACGGAGGCCAAAACCATGAACTGGCGTTCTCATAAGATCAGTGCAATTTGTAGTAATGTTCAATTAGCAAGGCAAATATCGAATGATTAAATATTATCAAGTCACCAGGATAGATTAGATGTTCCTGGAACGGTGGCCCGCAGTGGTTGAGCTTTCACCTCTGTTGGCTGGGGACCCTGGTTCGATCCGAGCACTTGCCAAGTGAACTTTGTGATGGACAAATACCATGTGGGGTGTTCTCCGTATGGATGGTACCGAGACCGAGACCGAGACAGACCTCTATAAATCGAGACGAGACCGAGACGAGACCTTGGTCAGTCTCGAAAGTCTCGGTCTCGGTCTCGTCTCGAATATTGACAGCTACTTTGCCTTTACTCAAAATTTGTTTCGTTGCTGTGTGAGATAATATGGGAATGGTTGACTGATGTACAGTGGCGTATATACTATCTTTCGGCAAACAAAGTGTTAGAAACGGAAAACTAACATTGATATACAACCACTTTTAGTGACCAATCTTCGTTACTGGATATTCGCCTTCTCGCAACCTGAAAAAGGTTAGGCTAAAAGAAAAATAATTCCATTGTACTTACCCAGTGTTACGCTAATGGAACAGCTAATATCTCTTGGGAGTCATCGCTATCATCATCTGAGTCTGAGCTAGCCTAATGAATTTATTTTACTTTTACCCAAGCCCGCACATACCCTTAAGTCATAACATTGAATGACCGTACTTTTCAAAAAGTTTGTCAACACGATACAATTTGTCCCTTGGTTTGTGCTTTCATCAAAAGAGAGGTTCTGTGTTTGCAACCACTGAATCAAAGTTGACTTTAATTGTAGCATTTCTTTCTTCAGGTTAAAAGTTTGTAGCTTTTATTTTTTCTACGAACATAAAATTTCGAAATGCGAAAATAGTAAGAACTTCCGTAGTTTTTTCAACAGTAAAGAGATGAATCCAAGGTCTTCCAATACAAAACCAAAACATCCTTTCCATATTTCCTGTATGATTTGCAATAGTTAATTGCTTGCAGGATTCTATCATCGACCGGAAGGATTTTGAGGTTATGCTGGTTATTAATTTTCTCTTTTCCGAAGTACAAATTACGAAATGATTGTGGGACAGGAAGTGGCTAGTATTTTAATAAAATATGCGACGAACCATTAGGAACATTTAATTTTAAAAAAAAGTATCAGTTAGACCTAAACATAGTCTAAGAGAAAAATTGAAAATGAAACTAGTCATGTTTCAAAACTATTCCAGTAAAAGGTAATGCTTACTATAAACTTTCAAAAATATCTTCAATTAGTTTTCTCACTCAAAAAACTTAGGAGCCTAGGACCCCCAGCCTCGGCCTATCCGCCACTGCCCTTCAGCCTATTGGATAGAATAGTATGACGATAAATTAAAGATTTCATTTTACTTCTTAAATATGTAATCCAGGATGATATGAGCTTCAAACGACTGCCATTATTTTACACACCCCTTTGCGTTATTTTTAAAAATGTTGTTTCCCTTTTTTTCACGATAATTTTGCATCATAAGATTATATTTTGTAGGGGAGAAATTGCACTAGCTCAACAAAATTCGTATTGGCTATCCAAAAGGTGACGTGCTATTTGCCACGGTTTTGTTTGCCACAACCCGATTTTCGTATTGTTTGCCACGATTTTGCTACAGTATTTGCATTCCGATCTTATATCATATCTCATTATCGTGAAAATTGGCACACAGCTGGAGTAACAGATCTCTTAGTATCATCTCCTGTTATATAATGTTCGGTTTACCGTTATGCTACGCGACTAAAGAATTGGGTTTTTATATAGTCTACTTAAGAGTCTTCAAACCGGCAAAATTAAAATACCGCTAATTTTACAGTAATTATACAGCCGCAGCCAGTGAAACTTGTCGAAACCAGTTGAGAAAAAGGCCTCGTTGTGTTAAGCAGGGTGAGTGTCAGTGTGTGATAATGCCGTATTCGATACCCGAGCGTGTTGCCATTGTTGACGGGTTCATTCTCACTCGATCTTTTGTGAAAACAAAGAATTTGTTTCGGGAGAAATTTCCAGGACGTTCTGTGCCAGCAAAAAGTACCATTCAGGAATTGATTGAAAAATGGCAGCGTACAGGATCGGTTCAAAATGCTCCCCATAGGAACAGACGACCATCTGTCTGCACACCTGAATTAAAGATGCAGGTGGAGGAGATAATGACAAGAAGTCCTCGAAAGTTAACCAGGAGATTGAGTCAACAGGTTCATGCGAGTGAGAGAAGTTGCAGACGTGTTTTAAGGGGATAATATTCAATACATTACATTTCATTTTATGTGTTCATCCCGGTTTTACGTGCCGCACCCTGTATGATATCTTCAAATAGATAAAAAGATAATAATCAAAATGTGCAACAAGAGTGCCCTAGACAATATCATTTTACATGAGATACTGTTATCACGAATCACTTATCTGCTTTCGATTTCGAACCATTTCGAATATCGGCATTTATTTTCGCGTTTCTAAGCGGCTGAAAACAGAAAGCCACTGGTACCTCACGCAAAAAAAAAATATTGTCTACGGAGCTCTTGTTCCACAGTTCAATTATCTTTAATCTATTTGAAGATATCACATACTGTAAAATTAGCGGTAGATCTATTTTAATTTCGCCGGGATGAACACTAACAGATAAGGAAAATTCTGAGGGCCTTGTAAAGTTCAGGAAACACTAATATATATAACTTGTTTTTCTCACTTCTGTACACCAGTGGATTACCGACGGAAACTTAAGTTATAACTTACATACTGATCACTCTCATAGTCTGCTACTGAATGGAATGCTTAACTCGAATCCAATCCAATTCAGGTACATTCCACCTTTTGTTTCAGAAAAGCTATGGAGGGATTCCACACTCGTATCTTCTTAGTAAACTCTATGGGAATGACTTGATTTGATTTGATTTTCAGTTTTAGCATTCCATGCAGCATCGAGGCTATATGAGATACGGATCTACAGTTTAACGTGGAATCCAAACCACATAAGCTCCCGCCGGGAATCGAACCGGGTCTTCCATGTCAAATGCGCATATGTTAACAGCTTAGCCACTATGGAACTCACTGTGTGAACTTGAAAATAGTCAAATAACAATACAAAAGTCACTAAATTTTTGTATTGCGAAAAGACTAAATTTTCTTTCTCTCACCAAAGCTGTTTAAAAGATCGCTAAATCCATATTTTATATCTAATTTTGTTTAATTTGATCTCTAGAATGGTTATGAAATATTAAAAAAAAAAAAAAATGTCAACCCCCATAGACTATATGCCTAGATTTAATGTTGGCTACTCAGTCGCACCCAAACAAGGATGTAGGATTTAGTTCTTAGATTTCTGGGCTTCAAACATCTAAAGGCTTAGCACGTCACGCCGTCCCTTGTCGAGCACACAATCCGGTGAAAGGGAAGGAAGAAAGGATTGGGGAAAGGAGGAAGCGGCATCACCCCGGCAATTTACCTGGTGTGAATGAAAAGAAACCAGGAAAACCTCAATCAGTATGACTGGCCTGAAAAAGCGTTTTACAATTTTCGACCGAGTGCCCCCACTGAACACAAACAAATTCTTTTTTTTTTTTCATTAAGACAAAGAGTGTAAAAAAAATGTTCTAGCCTAAATTTGTTTGCAGGAAGAGATAATAAATATACTACTACTACTACTACTACTACTACTACTACTACTACTACTACTACTACTACTAATAATAATAATAATAATAATAATAATAATAATAATAATAATAATAATAATAATAATGAAATCAATAACACTAGAAAATATGATAGAAGGTATGAATGATATAAAAAAATGATTAGCCACTGTAGCTATTAGAATTTTGTCCAATGAATTTTTAAAAACTGCATTTGTTCTCTAACATTTTTCTTTGCATTTTTTGTAACACTTATATGAGGTTAACGAACTTCTCGTTGATAACATTTCTTTCGTATAGGAAATAAAAAACCGCAACTGCTTCCGCTCTCTCCACCAAAACTAAACAAGATAGCTATTTTATTAAATAAAAAGCAATACAATTGGTCTATATTTAAAATATTTTTTAAGAAATTAAAAGGGAACTCTTATGTTTATTTCATAGCCGATCCCATAAACGTGTAATATAACGCTTTCAATATTACCAAACAAATAACTATTCTATTGGAATAATAGTTTTTTTTTTTTAATTAGGAACTTCGACACTGTTTTCTTTTAAATTTGAATATGCTTAAATGAGTCAAATTATAAAAATTCATTAAAACTAAGCAAAGAAAACTTATACTATAATTCTGCATTATTGACTACTGTCGAGTAGAATGAGGAGGCCGTTTAATAGGTGAGTGATAACAAACATAAAATGTAGACCCATGCTTTTTATTGAAATCATGGAAAAAACCTACGAGAAATTCAATAAAATTAGAATTGTGGATCTATAATTTTTGTTGTTCTCTGCTAAAAAAATGTGATACCATATATTTATTAGGTCCAACAATTGGCTTCAAAATAAAGATAGTTGGAATTTCTAATATTAGATAGGCCTATTCTATGTCCATAATTTTTCTAACAGCTCAATACATTCTCTTTGTTTCATATCCAACCTCAATTTACGAATGAGCTATGAGGTACGTAGCAATATGGTTTCATGGGTGTACGCTAAGAGTAAATAATAATAATAATAATAATAATAATAATAATAATAATAATAATAATAATAATAATAATAATAATAATAATAATAATAATAATAATAATAATAATATAATGTAGTTGTTTCGTTATCCATGCGTGTTTGTTTTTATGTGATGCAATACTTTTGAGCCTGGTTCCAATCCCATTGGGTTACTATATTCTTCTAACTTTTCTCTTATTTCTGTTGTACATTATTTAAAATTATACACAGTGTATGTACGACGTGAATATGCTTTAGAACATTATAACTTAGCCAAAAGAGCAAGTCGTACAGGCGTAAATCAATTTTTATATTTCCCAACGTAATTCCGGCTTCGCTCAAGGCACTTCTTACAACGATGCTCAATATGTTCGTAATCTTTTTTTAAAAAAAGTTTATTTCTAAGAAATAAGAAAAAGATTTCCAAAACATACTTTTTTTCTGATTGCCCTACTAGAAGGATTTACCATGCAATACCTTGCAAACGGGACAAGTACGTGCTATGACATATAAAGAAACACGCAATTGCAATATTCTATTAATTGCTTTGAATTGCAATTAAAACGCGATTCCTGTAGCTTGCTTAACTCCACAAGAAGACAACAAATAGGATCTACATACTCACGCAACGGGAAATATGATATTATATATGGCATCATTTTTTTATGAATCAGTAACAAAACCGTTACATTTCCAATTGAAACTAGATACATACATTAATGTGTTACTTGAAAAAAGTGGGTGAGGAGCAAGTACCCAATCGAATTAGCCACAGGGAGCTCTCTATGTGTACTTGAAAATAGCCAAGTAACAATACAAAAGTCACTAAATTTTTGTATTACGACTAGACTAAATTTTCTTCCTCTCATAAGAGCTGTTTAAAAGATCGCTAAATCCATATTTATACATAGGCCTATAATTTTTCTTAGAGTACCATATTTTTGGTACTTTACAATATTATTATAATAATCACGGTATTATTATTGGCTATAATTTGATCTCTAGAATGGTTATGAAATATTAAAAAGAAAATATTAACCCCCACCCCTTCCTGACAGGTATGCTTAGATTTAATGTTGGCTACTCAGTTGCACACAAACAAGGATTTAGGATTTAGTTCTTAGATTTCTGGGCTTCTGGCATCTAAGGCCATTTCGCCCGTCACGCTTGAGGGATGACGTACAATCTCATGAAAGGGAAGGAAGAAAGGATTGGGGAAAGGAGGGCGCGGCACCACTTCGGCAATTTATCTGGTATGAATGAGAAAAACCCAAGAAAACCTCAGTCAGTATGGTTGGCCTGAAAAAGCGTTTTACAATTTTCGACCGAGTACCCCCACCGAACACAAACAAATTGTACGTCATATCAATTTTGAAAATGTATTTGAAGAATTTCTAAACAAACAAATTATTACCTCGAGTGTTTGAACTCATCCGGGATAAACTTAACTGTGGCGTTAACAGCCGATATCGCAGTAACCCTATAACGTGTTTGGGATAGTTTGTATTGTAGGGTCTATGTATAATCTCTAGATACATAATAGATTTGATTTTTATAATATGGTCATCTGGCAATCCTCAGCTTATTAGTAATTTTATATAATCTTCACGATTGTAATATAAGAGAAGCCAGTGTGGCAAACAACACCAAAATCAAACCGTGCCAAACATGACCGTAGCAAACAACACTAGTATTAATTTCAGTTGTATCATCTTCCCTAGATGTATATAAGTTATATCTAGCGGATTTTATTTTAATGAACTCCATGGACACATTTTGTATCAGCATGCAGTTCCTCTGTTGTTCAATGTGAGTTTTCAGTTTCCTAGACCTATTCATGCTTCTTTATTGTTTAAAAAAATACACTAATTACACAGAAATGTATTATTATTTTTTATTTATTTCAAGTTTTAATTATTTAAAGAACCAGAAAAGAAGCAAAATGGCTGGCTGGCGGAGTATATATTATCCCAATGGGCGGAGTATAGTAATCATCCTCTTACCGGAAATTTACATAGATAAGTACGAAAGAGAGGCCGCCAGCCCTGCAGTTGAACTGCCAGAAAAATATCCTCCACAAGGAGGTGGTTCCTTTTATGATGCACTATGGCAAAATACTACGAAGATAAACAGAGCACCACAAAGCGATTGATTATATTGTTTCGAGATGTTTACTGACCCTGGAAATAAACTTCGAAAATGGATGGACTTTTCGAGAGAACGAGGAAAAGGTAATGAATGGTAGAATAAATAAAGTGCAAGAAAAAGGGAAAAACCACAGGAAACAGGAAAACACGAATAATTTCATTTGGCGCAAGCTGGAATCGAACCAGTGACATCATGCACTAGAAATAACTGAGTCACCACGGCTAAAGTTACTTTTGCTATTGGATTTGGTTGATAAGATGAGGAAAAACTATTCCACGCCAATCCTCCACCCAAAGAAACAATTGTTTTTTATCATATTTATTCCACGTCCATTAGTGGGGTACAAAAGGGAGTCACAGTAGCTGAGTTTGATCCCCGGCCAAAGTTCTTCCATTTTATCATTCACTTGCTTTCTATCATAATTAACCTTACGTAGATTCAACGCAGGCCCATAGCAACCCTCAAAATGTAGAGGAAGGGTAGTAGAAGCTATGGGAGTTCCGCGTTTCCCAAACTATTTCAGCTTGCGGCACACTACGGGTGTAACTTGAATTCTCGCGGCACATTCATATATTTCTAGGACAGGTCCGTAGCCAGCCCAGAAATGTAGTGGGACCCGGTAGAAGTTAGTGGGGGTGAGGAACTATATGGTTGGATCGGTAGGCTTTCTAGCACCTTCAAAATAAAGAGGAATGTTCACTTATAGGTAATTCTGTGCGAAATTCGTTATTTTGCCATTATATTTCGGCTCCAGTGGAATTCAAACATCGAACTGAGGACTTTGCCCACGCTTACTCAATCCTTTTTTTTTTCTTTTTCTTTTCACTGTTTCCTCCGTGAGATGCTATTAGCTACTAATTCTTGAAAAATTGTACGGTCTATCTGTTGATTTTCTCTTCACAAATACCCGAAAGATTAGCTACGTTAGCGTTTGTCCATAAAGAAAGTTACTTAATACGGTAACAAAATTAAAAAAAAAAAATATTTAGGAGAAAAAACAACGTTATTAAATAACTATATATTTATTCTTTCGTCGTACGAATAAATTACAAACAGTTTTTTATTCTCTGTTCTTGAATAACTAATTTTTCATTAAATCTTATAAAATGTGGGAAAATTGTCGCGTTCATTACTACAAAACAGAGAGTGTAAAGAAGAAACTGTTGTTAATTTGTTTGCAGGAAATACAAAAGAAAATAAAAATAAATATTCTTTTTCTCATTTTGGATATGAATGATATAAAAAGATGATTAGACATTGTAGCTATTAGAATTTTGTCCAATGACTGTAAAAACTACATTTGCTCCCTAACATTTTTCTTTTGCATTTTCTGTACCACTTATATTATATGAGGTTAACGTACTTCTCGTTGATAACATTTCTTTCGTACAGGAAATAAAAAAACCGCAACTGCTTCCGCTCTCTCCACCAAATCTAAGCAAGATAGCTATTTTATTAAATAAAAAGCAAAACAATGGGTCTAAGAAATTAAAAGGTAACTCTTCTCTTTATTTCATAGCCGATTCCATAAACATGTAATATAACGCTTTCAGTATTACTAAACAAATAACTATTCTATTAGAATAATATTTTTTATTAGGAACTTCGACACTGTTTTCTTTTAAATTTGAAACTATTTTAAAAGCATGAAATATTTACTTTACAATGTTATGCATCATTTACATACTACTTTCAGAAAAAATCATTAGCAATTGTTTTTTAAAAAATGTTTTCGAAAAACTTACACTTTGGTGATTTGAAAAATAGTTGCTAAAACCGGGACCCTTGCAAAAGTTATCGAAATATTACTAAACAAAGTTAGAAAAATGTATTAAATTTCAGCAAACATAATCTAGTTTTACAGTATACGAAGTCACAAGTGCAATAAAACAAACACATGATTTAGTTTTAATAAAAATATGCAGCATACATGTATCTGTGTATACGAAGTCACAGTAAATATGAAAATGAATTAAATCTTTTAGCAACAAAAATCGCAGATGTATACGTCGTTTTCAGCCTCAGCACAATCCACATGAGTCCACAGCAAACAGAACGCGCATCACCCAAAGTCCTCCTCTAGAATCGCCGGAAAATTTCCTATCACAAAACATACACCAGGCGTCATCATCTTTGGATGGGGAAACTTCCGGGGAAAACTGCAATTCAGATATTCCTAAGGATACGCTGTTTTCATCCTCTGTGCTTGACTCTTTCGCATTTTTCTCAAAATTAAGGCGCTTTCTCAGAAATTGTTTACCCTTTTCTAGACACCATTGCTGATCGATTTTCCCGGCCGCGATTGCTTTTGCGTCCTTCAGTACGATTCCTTTCTTGCTTTTCAGCTTCCTTTGCTTCTTTAGCTCTTTTAGCTTCCATCAATTGGGCTTTATAAGGCGTAGATGTGATTACCGTAGAGCTGCAGGCCGTTCGTTCCCTATTCGAAGTTCTTTTTTTGATCCTCGGAATGGGAGTTATGTCAAACGGACTTGTCTAAGTAGATGTGGAACCATGAGAATCCTCAACTGTAGCTGATGACAGAGGATCTGATGTATTGTTTTGTAACAGATGCTTCCTCAGGAGTCCCATACTTCATGTTAGACAACCGCATAAGTGTTGTTTTCGGAACATTAAACTGTTTACTGGCCTTCTTCCAACTCATCTTCTTTTTCCTAACTGCGTCAATGGCTTTAGTCATTTTAGACGGACTCCACTTCCTTTGTTCAATCTTCCCCATTATCTTCTTTTAATCTCCAACGTAATTCAAAGATAATAGTTCTAAGATTGTGTACAACTTGAGCCAGACTTTAAACGTGAAAAATCAGTGGTCCAGTTTAGGCAACTGAAGGGGGTCCGGTTTGCGCGACCATAGCCTACAGTTTATTAATTCAATAGATTTTTTAACCAAACAACTAAACGAAGCGATTTAGTGATAAACATTAGCCCAAAACCTTACCATTTAAGAATATAGAATATATAGGTCGAAAGGATTACCTACTAATATCCAGGAGAAATTATAAAAAGTGTAGCACAACGTAAAAACTTTTTCCACTGTCAAAACACGTAATGACGGACTGATAAGCAACAAGTGAACCGGGCGACGTGTGCGCTCTGTTAGAGAGTGGTAGAAGTCTAAGCTACTATTTAGACTTTGTCCTGCTAGAGTTCAGGAGAACGTATAGGCAAGAGACCGGGGGTCCACTTTAGGGGGAGGGGTCTGGTTTAGGACACTTTCCTAATAATAATAATAATAATAATAATAATAATAATAATAATAATAATAATAATAATAATAATAATAATAATAATAATAATAATAATAATAATAGGTCTAATAATAATAATAATAATAATAATAATAATAATAATAATAATAATAATAATAATAATAATAATAATAATAATAATGAAATCAATAACACTAGAAAATATGATAGAAGGTATGAATGATATAAAAAAATGATTAGCCACTGTAGCTATTAGAATTTTGTCCAATGAATTTTTAAAAACTGCATTTGTTCTCTAACATTTTTCTTTGCATTTTTTGTAGCACTTATATGAGGTTAACGAACTTCTCGTTGATAACATTTCTTTCGTATAGGAAATAAAAAACCGCAACTGCTTCCGCTCTCTCCGCCAAAACTAAACAAGATAGCTATTTTATTAAATAAAAAGCAATACAATTGGTCTATATTTAAAATATTTTTTAAGAAATTAAAAGGTAACTCTTATGTTTATTTCATAGCCGATCCCATAAACGTGTAATATAACGCTTTCAGTATTACCAAACAAATAACTATTCTATTGGAATAATAGTTTTTTTTTTATTAGGAACTTCGACACTGTTTTCTTTTAAATTTGAATCTGCTTAAATGAGTCAAATTATAAAAATTCATTAGGAATAAGCAAAGAAAACTAATTTTATAATTCTACATTTTGGACTACTGTCGAGTACAGTAAAGATACCATTTAACAGGTGAGTATAACAACAAATAATCATATAAAACCTACGAGAAACTCAATAAAATTAGAATTGTGTGTATAATTTCTGTTGCTCTCTGCTAAAGAATGTAATAGCAAATATTTATTAGGTCCAACAATTGGCTTCAAAATTGATAGAAATTTAATTGGAATTTCTAATAGAAAATATGAGATAAGTACGTCCATATTTTCCAGATTCTCGTTGTTTCATCTCCAACCTCAATTTACAAATCAGCCCCAACCCCAGGTACGTAACAGTATGGTTTCATGGGTGGGCTTACATGAGAAATGTAAATAATAATAATAATAATAATAATAATAATAATAATAATAATAATAATAATAATAATAATAATAATAATAATAATAATATTGTTTCGATATGCATGCATGTTAACTGTTTTTTTTGTGATGCAATACTTTTGAGCCTGGTTTGAATCCCTTTGGCTTTCTACATTTTTCTAACTTTTCTCTTATTTCTGTCGTTTCTTTTAAATTATATTTACGATGTGAATGTGCTTTACAACTTCATAACTTAGCCAAAATAACAAGACACACAAGCGTAAACCAGTTTTTGTATTTCCCAACGTAATTCCTTCTTCGTTTAAGGTAGCCCTACTCATTACAACGATACTGAACATGTTCGTAATCCTTAAACAAACAGTTTATTTCTAAGGAATAAAAAGAAAGATTTCTTAAAAACAAAGTTTTTTTTGTGATTGCCTTGTGTTGATTATTTGACCGAAGAGAGTTTAACCTCAAAAGAAAGGTTTTCATCTTCTTTTTACATAGACTGGTCTATGTAGATCTAAATCCTTCAGCAATTCATATTTATAAATTTATTTAGACCATTTCATTGCGAATTATTATTATTATTATTATTATTATTATTATTATTATTATTATTATTATTATTATTATTATTATTATTATTATTTGGCTTTGAAGATTGCCTTTGCCCAGACGTTAGGGGCCAACGTGGCTGGCAATGCGACACGATGTCGTTCACCCACTTTTAAAAAATATTAATGGCGTTCCCTTACTTCCTAAAAATTCCAATAAATAAAAATAATCATGGGTGACGGCTTAACATCATCCGTCTCCCTACGTTTTAAAATCCACTTTAACCCTAACACTAAAGTAAAATATTACGCTATTGGCGAATTCACTTAAAGAAACCCATTGATATAGGTCTACATTATTCGATGTAGCTATTTACCACGCATTTCTTTCTAGTTCTGTTTTTTTTAAATTTAAACAAACAATTTCGTTTACTCTATGATTGCAAACCGGGTACTAACACATCGCCTCTTAGTCTACGTTGTTTAGACAATAAAATGTTGATCAATTGGCATATCATTGAAAAAGATGCGACGTCAAATTATTTCAGTTCATAAATGGTACGGTATCTTCATTAAGACTCCTTGGTAGACGTACTTTGATTTTCTCAGTAAGCAAACGTCAGAATGTAGACCTATGTCCTCCTATTGCATAAAACAGGTTGGTTTGGTTTAGTTTTTAAAAATATCATAAGTAGGCCCTAGAAGTGAACACTAGTTAAAAGTTAGAATTACTCTGTGTTAATAGTAGGCTAGTGCAATTACATCATTAAATAGTTCACTTCGACTATTGGCACTTGCGAAATAAAGTTCAATAACAAACTGAACTAACCCCGGGAATTTCCTCCCACTTTCTTCATTTCATCGTTTCATTCATTTCTCATCAACACCGTATCCTTTAGCCTAGCCGTCATAAACGTTGAATTTCATTTCATTTCATTTAATAACACACCGATCTTGATCAAAGTTTCAACATGTTGATGAGATTCAGGGCTGGATATAATTGAGGAGCGGGGGAGGGTAGATATAAAAAATAAATAAAATAAAATAATCTCTTAATACTGCTTAGAGTAAACTCAAATTAAAATTTTGCATTACCACAATGCAAGTAGACTACTATTCATGGCGATAATTTTTTGTCCCTGTGAATAAGAGATGCTATTAATTCCTGAAAAATTGTGTCTGTTGGTTCTGTCTTCACAAACACTCGAAAAGTTAGCTACGTTAGCATTTATCCATAAAGAAAGTTATTTAGTACGGTAACATAAATAAAAAATATTTAGTAGAAAAAGAACTTTATTAAGGAACTATGCATATATTTATTGTTTCGTCGTACGAATAAATGTCAAATTTTGTTATAGTCATTGTTATGGAATAACTCATTTATTTTTTTAAAATCTTATAAAATGTTGAAAAGTTCTCTTTTTCATTAAGGCAGAGAGTGTAAAAAAATGTTCTAGCCTAAATTTGTTTGCAGGAAGAGATAATAAATATACTACTACTACTACTACTACTACTACTACTACTACTACTACTACTAATAATAATAATAATAATAATAATAATAATAATAATAATAATAATAATAATAATAATGAAATCAATAACACTAGAAAATAGAATGTGTGAATGATATTAAAAAAATGATTAACCACAGTAACTATTAAAATTTTGTCCAATGAATTTTTAAAAACTGCATTTGTTTTCTTTTAAATATTCTTAAATGAGTCAAGTTATAAAAATCTAAGGCCATTTCGCCCGTCACGCTTGAGGGATGACGTACAATCCCATGAAAGGTAAGTCCCGCACATACCTTCCATGAAAAGTGTTAATTTTGCCAAAAATATTGAACGTTGAACAACAGCAATAGAATTTCCTAATACCTATCGACGTGTCTATGTTTATGTCCCTGTCATTCAAGGTTACCCTTAGAAAACCCACGTATACGATCTTGTAAACTACAATTTTACTTGGCCCACCAGAGGACGCGCTCAACTTCAGATCCGGCTTTCGCGACGTAATTACAGTAATGATGATTGACGGTTCGGTTCCCATTTTGGTTTTCTTTCAATATAATGATATTTGATTTTTTTCAAAATATATTATAACGTTATATTTTGAAAAAATGAAATGAAATGAAATCTTTGAGTTTTACGTCCTACGCTTATGCCGGTTTGGCTAAAGGAGACGGTGATGATGTGTAATGAATGAAATGGTGGAATGAAGAAAGTGGGAGGAAACGGAAGAACCCCGAGAAACCCACGCACCCGGCGTTTGTCCACCACAAAGTTCACTTGGCGGGGTCTGGGGTTATATTTTGAACATTTGAACTGGTTATAAAAACAAAATCAGATAAACTGTCAGCTTTCAAACCTCTGTCACTTTTATTCACCATCTGTTTGTATACGAAGATGACGCTATGGAAATGCTTATACTACCAAAGTTCAAATATTATTATTATTATTATTATTATTATTATTATTATTATTATTATTATTATTATTATTATTATTATTATTATTATTATTATTATTATTATTATGTTACATATTACTTGAGATGCACAGTATTTTTAGAAGGAATGTTGCCTAACTGATAATCCTTATGAGAATTGTTAGGTTTCTAAAGTTGTGAAAACTAATTTTTCCATCCTGGGAAATCAATAATTACGTAAGTCCCTCTCTCCCTCTACAAATAACGCACGGTATACAGTAAGGAACTACGTTTTATGCACACCCCACCCGCAAGGGAATACCTATGGTCCCTGCCCTTCCATTTTTTGTGGAATGATAGATAACATAACAAATAACCATATTTCCCTGTATCTGTAAATAATGAGTTAAATGCATTCAACTACTGGGCCTAAATATTCATAACTACAAATCACCTTGTTATACATATAATTTATTCAATAAGCTTCAGAATGGAAGATGAACTCACTTCATTGCAGTCAGTGACGTCAGTCTTCATGAAAAAGTAACAGGAATTAATTGAATGTTTTCTTTCTTGCCTTAATGTCAGCAAAATCCTGTACTAACTCCCGTACATCCATCTTTTCAGCTTTGTACGCATTGATTAAAAACAATGCTAGATTAAGTAATCTATTTTGACCCATTGTGCTTCTCACATAGTTTATTTTATTATTGTTATTAATTTCGAGAACGACTATTTAGTAGAACTGACAGAGATCGAGATCGTCGAAAGAACAAAACGCAGTAATAAGTTCTGAAAAGCTAGACGCCAATGCCAGATTTTACGATTACGTGTTTGAGGTGTAGTGCACGAACAAAAAAGTTGCGTAAATAACTGGAGGTTCTGGAAAATTATTATTTTATTTCTTTCTTACGTACATAAAAGCTTTTCAATCCTGCCATTAGCTTGCTTTTATATACATTTTGCGAACATCATAATATTTTAATCATTTTACAAAAAACAGATAGACAGGTTAATGTTCTAAACACATTATTATTATTATTATTATTATTATTATTATTATTATTATTATTATTATTATTATTATTATTATTAGACTATTATTATTATTATTAAGTATTTTTTTCTCTGCAATCTATTATTTTCCTATCATCTTTTCTTCTATCCTTGTTCATTTTTCTTCGAATAGACTTACTACATTTTTTTTATCTTGGTCATTATTTTGTAAGATGTCATATCAATTCTTTTACTTTTTTGTATGCTCGTTTTATTTTTGTTATTTTTAGTCTTATGTATGTGTTTAACATAGAAATGTTTATTTTCAATCTTGAATAATAACTACCTACTGTCTTTATGTTTAAACCTATATTTTGCAAACTGCTTCAACTATAGCCTACGGTGAATGTTTTATTTTTGTACTTTATGTGGTATACTATATACTTTATTATTATTAGTATATTATCCTTTACCCATTAGTACCCTTTATCTTTATTATTAATAGTAGCACCAATTCCCGATAGGCAAACCCTCGACACGGTTGAATGTGGGAATCTGAATTTCTGATCTACCTTCCAAATCTAATGTCCCATGTGTCGGCTACCCACTACCGTGCCACGTTCGGATGCCATAAACTCACGACGACGTTGCATTCTACTGGATCACTCACATAGCCTACAGGTGGCGTTGATTACATAATATGCTATCTGTCTGCGAATTATACTGTAGTCGCTGTATCTCTGGCTCTGACAGCTATGTGAAAAAGAAAGTGAGGATTGATACTATACTCACACACCCCCCAGTAAGGTCCAATGAGCGACCGAGCTGTCACCGGGTTAGCATGGAAACCAGATGTTGTTGCCGCTCCGTCTTCTTCCTTTTCTTTGTGTATATACTACTTGAGTGAAAAGTTCTTTGAGATTACGTTCGATTGTTGTTTACTTTCCTTTTTTGTGTGTGCTGTTAAGAATATTGTTGTAATTAATTGGTAACAATGTCTAGTTCTTCAGAACCGAAGCCAAAGAAAATATGAGTGTATAAAGCACAAAGCCGAGAATTGATATACAGACTTCGTGAATATTTCGAGAAAGAGTGCTATAATGGTGGTCCTATTCTTTCTGTGACGAGGGCGGTGGATAGGAGAGAGTAGCTGACACCTTGTGTGTGGGGAAATCCACTGTTAAGAACATAACAAAAGAAAAATATCTCGAAGAACTTAATTCTTGATTACTTTGTTGTGTTTAATTCTGGTTATTTTTATTTTCTTTCCCTACGCGAAAAGTCTGCAAAATCTATGAAAATTCAGCATTTATTAAGCAATTCATTTCATTCTATTTGCTTAATTTTTCTGTTTGTTCTTAGTGTGCGCGGTCAAACCCAGTGCTGTTATTCAACTGGTTCGGGTGAACCGTTTGTTAAAATATTTCGAGTTCGCAGAACCGTTTGTTGAACCAAGATAAAACCTTAAACCTGACAAAACCCATAGATTAAATGCAATTCAGATCAACAATGGCGGCCACGTTGAACATGTTTTGAATTAGAACGTTTCTCAACAGTACTACTCTTTCTTGTGATGTGCATTTCTTTCTGTTCTGAGTGTGAATAAAGTTTTTATTTAAAAAGAAAATGGATGATCATATCGTGCGCCATCCTGTTCCGTACAAATTATAAACACCGTAAAGAAGCTACATTATATTGTCTTAACCCTTCATTTCTATGATATCATTGTTAATAATGCATAATATTGAAGCAATTATGTATATAAATGCTTCTGCAAAAATAAAATCGAAGTCTTCATGGTCTAGCTGTTATAAGCTGCTTTTTTTTTTTTTTTTTTTTGTTCGTCGTCCCATTTAAAGGGTTGTGCCCTTTCTTCGGGTAAGTGCTGTAATGTAGATCAATTGTCTCTATGGAAATGTAGGTGATCTAAGGGTTGCCAGGTTTATTATTTCTTTATTCATCACATTAATATTAAACATACATGGATTGAAATGATTCCAGGAGAGATAAAACATATATATAACACAAACATTAATAGGTTAATGGCAAGAAGACAATATTGGCATTTATTACATAAACACTAATTAAGAGGAAAAGAAAGTTGAGGGCTGCAGTAATATAATGAACAACTGTAATGAATGGATGAAATGCAGTGCTTTGGACGTCACATCACAAGGTTATGTTAGTTCAGACGAATGAGGTTATCTTCTGTTCCTGGGGCGATTCAGGAACTAATGAAGACGAAGGAGGCCCTTGTTAATAGGTATTACTGTGCACATGATGGATAGATGTGAGATGAAAGTTCGTGCGGTCGGTAGATTGTATAGATTTCGGGGTCCAAGATGTCATCATCTAACTGTAAATGATATAATGTCATGAAGTGTTGGAGAGGGGTGTCAATGAAAGTTGGTGGTGCATCGTTGTCACGGTCGTAGCGGAGTATATCAAGTATCATAGGATGGGGCTGTGCCATACGTTTGCTGATGTAACGTATACGAAGTTGTTCAAGATGCGGGTTAATAATGGCGGAAAATCGATCATCTCATAAAGTAAACGTGTTGGATGCGGTAGGCTTATGCGGTATGCTAGGCGTATAGCATGGCGTTCTAGTATAGCAAGTTTTTGATAGAATTTTAATGGCGCAGATGCCCAGGCTGTATGTCCGTAGGTTAATGTACTCCGCATGAAGGTTTTATAGGTATTGAGAACGGTACGTGCCCTTAATCCCCAGGTTGTGCCCACTAATCTTTTGAGAAGATTAAGTCGATTTTGCGCTTGACCTATGAGTTTGGTGAGGTGTGGAGTCCAGGTAAGATGAGTGTCAAAAATGACACCGAGATACGTAATAGTACTTGAAACTGGAATAGGCGTAAGATCAACCTGAAGGCGAAGTAGATTCGGGTTTCGATGCACTCGTGAACGGCGTCGACGTGGTAAGAAAACTATGGTTTGTGTTTTGGAAGAGCTAATATTTAACCTCCAAACATGACACCATCGCACAAATGAATCAATGGCTACTTGCATGGTTTTATTAAGTGATTGTACGGTGCGGCCAGATGTGAAAAAAGCAGTGTCGTCAGCAAACTGAAATATTGTGGTGTTATTAGGAATAACAAGATCAGCGACGTACAGTAAGTATAATAAAGGAGACAATGATGAGCCTTGTGGTACACCTGATTGCAGCAAGATAGGATGAGATAGCGTTCCATTGATTGAGATGTAAGCTAGTCGTCCTATTAAGAAGGAGTGTATGAAGCGGATGTATGAAGTTGGCAGGAGATAGTTACGAAGTTTATATAGTAAGCCAGGGTGCCAAACTTTGTCAAAAGCCTTTTCCAAATCAAATGTTACAAGGCAAGAAGGAAAACCTGTATTGTATTGATTGTAAATGGCTGTGGTGAGACGGAATAATTGATCTTGAGTACTAAAATTTGGTCGAAATCCAGCTTGGTGTATTGGAAGATATAAGCTGCGCTAGTCGTTGTTTTTTATTTGCCTAACGCTCTTAATTGTTAACTAAAGTTGAGAATATATGAAACTTTGCCCACGGTTATGATTATTATATCTACGGCATTTAGCAATTTTGTATTTGCAATAAATAAATAGTGTTAAACTTCGTAAAATAATTGCAACATAATTCTAATCGAATTAAAGTCATCTCAAGAAACTTCAAGTACAAATATGCTACCACCTAGCGGGAAGTATCTAAATATTAAAAAAATTAGATTGAGATGGTTCATTTTTTGTCATACCTATACCAAATTGTCATTTAATTTTAAAACTATTACATTCAAGAAATAATCGATATTCCTGATCCTGGTTGGAATTCAATGCTATAAGATTATATATATATATATAAAAAAATAGAAATGTCTAGTTATTTTGAAAAGCTTACAGTGATGTAATGCTAATTTTTTAGGCGGGTATACGCTCTATCCCTCGTCACACACATAAACACACATACATATAAATGAATAAATAAATAAATTCCTTTGGTCCTATCTATCACTATGGCACTTCCAAAGGATGTATTTACTGTATTTAAGATTGAAATTTTGAATTTCAACATCGTAAATCAGTCGAGAATCACAGCCTACTGTCTGCTAAGATTATCGGGGCCATAACCAAGAAGAGATTAATCGTCCTCAGTTTGTCCGTCCTGGAGCTTACAACCTCTTTCTTTCTATCTCTCCCAAATTTTGTTTAGTAATTATTTTCAATTAAACGTTTAGTTTTTTCTTTTTTTTTATCAGAAGCGATTCAAAAGAGCCACTTTGACCAAACAACAAATAGGCACCATGGAGAACAATTTCGAGGACAATTTATGGTTGAATTAGCCCTGATACCAGCGCCGAAGTTACCTAGGTAGAGTCGGGTATTATCGATATACCCATCTAAAACTTTAGTCCAATAATTTCTTTCGATACAAGGTTTAGGTTTCCCGTCAGGAGCGATATTAAAAAATCACAAACGACAATCTTTTCGAGAGAAAAAGCTAAGTAGTACTGTAGTAGATATTATTCCCGCTACCAACCATCCTGATGAGGGTTTTCCTCAGTCCTACCAGGTAAATGCCTGGATAGTACCTACTAAACAGGTCCTGGCCAATATCTTATCAAATCCTTTAACACCATTGCGTCTACCTTCTTATACATCCTCTAGCTTGGGGTCATTATAACATAGAATTAGGGAAAGAAGATTTGATTCCTAAGTTAAAAGAGTTATATGATCAATATGCTAAGAGTAGACGAGAAAGAGAAACACAACGAATAGAATATCTAAATTAGATTTAAGTTCTTTATAGTTAAGTTCTATAAGTTTCTATACGCAAACAACTCTTTAGCCAATTTTCATATGCCCAAAAGTCTAGTTTCAAAAATATCTATAGTAAAAAATTGCGCTAGTCAACTAATGTTAAAAATGCTTAGTAATTACGTTAGTCATCTAGTGGCGATTTGTTAGTGATATTATACCCATTTTCTTTAAATTCTGACATTTTACTTTGATCCACTCATGAAGTTTTATATGGGATATGGATCAAAAGGCTTCATTATAATATGCAGGAATTCCACATACAACACATTTATTATTAATATTTCTTTCATTAATTGAGTCATAACAAGATGTAGTATAGTTCCTTCTAAGATATGGTGGGAAACCAACACGTATTATACGTATCTTTAAATAAAATAACTTGTGGTGCTGGTAATGTAAAACCTACGGAGCTATATGTTGAATCTACAAACTTACATTCTGATAATGTAGCTGGTCTTAAAATCATAAATCGTGTGTCTATATCCTTAAAGAAATGATATTCTACATTATTTTTATAAAGTCATGTTCTAACATTTTATTATGTATTTCAATCACTCGTTCTTTTGATGAGAGTGAATAATTTACCAACGGTCCAGAATATTTAAAACCCTGTTCAATTTTTTTATTCAAATTATCTGCTCTATTACATCTTTTACAGCTATCATACCTCTTATTTCCATTTCTAGTAAACTCTTGGAATTGTTTTAATTCTCCACAAATTACACACTTTTTCATGATTTATTAAATATAAAATATCCAAAATAGTTAGTTAATTTTTGTTTGATGTTAAATGTTATAAAGTCCTATGTAATCTTACTTTAACATTGTGATATCCTACAGTGTTAAATAATATTTGTCAAAAGTACTGGGAGGGGGAATGTATACTTAAACTGACACTTGGAAGGAAAACGATAGTCAAAAGGTGTGCGTGAACTAGATTTTTTTAAGATTTGGGCTAATTCGTTGCTTTGGGGTGTGTGTGTGCTAGAACCGGTATATACTCCACTACTTACTTTTGTAACCATAATGATTTTGCGTGATTTTGCGGTTTGTGTTTCCGAGGAAAAATCAGACAGGTGATAGATAATCCTATATGATATGTAATGATATATATGTGGTACTATGAATTTTGTTAAATATCATATTTATTTCATCACGTCCTTGATACGAAACTTACATTTTGTTATACATCTTTGCGAACGGTACGAAAAATACTATATTAAAAATTAACATTCTTTTCAATTGACTCAACCACTGAGATTTTACAAGGTTTTCACTAATGTGGAAGAAGCAGGAATTTCAGTGGTCCATCAACGAATGAGTAAAGTTACCAACCTTCGCGGAAAAAAAAATGTCACAACATTAGTGTCCCAAGAAAGAGGTAAACTGATCACAATAGTGTTTTGTATGAATGCTGTGGGAACCTATGTTCCTCCTGTGATGATTTGGTCACGGAAACATATGAATGATGACTTAATGGAAAATGCACCAACCGGATCCATTGTAGCATGTACCAAATCAGGGTGGATTCAAAGTGAAATATTCTGCCAATGGTTTGATCATGTTTTGGAATACACGCGACCTTCAGCCCAAGATCTTGCCATTCTACTTTTGGACGGACGGCTATTATTCGCTCGTGCAAAATTTGGCAGTGATTGAAAATCGGAAAGAGTGTCATGTTTCTATTGTTTGTTTACCGCCCCATTCAACACATAAAATGCAACCTTTAGACGCTGGTTTCATGTTTCCGTTCAAAGCATTTTACGCACAAGAAGTTGAAACATGGCTGCACGAGAACTCAGGAAAACTACCAAAACCTACAATAATCACCAAACGGTTTGCAGGTGCATACAACAGGTCCGCGGTTATGGTTATGGTTAATGGATAATGGTTATGGTTAGTTTTTTTTCAGATAACATATTTATGCGATTAAATTTTATTTGACGTTCATAATCAGGGACCAAGAAACCGACTGTGAAGAAACATACAGTGCTGAATTGTGTCTGAATACATTTCACACTCCATTCACTTGAATATCCAAGTCAATATAGACAATCTGCTCTTAAAACGTTGCAATGAGGATATCGCAAAATACTTGACCTGATATCGATTAACTGCAGATTAGGAAATGTTTGTAATGTCGTCATATTGGTAAGGGTTCTTTAGCACATGTCGAGCAGTGCTTATTGTAATACGACATTTAAAAATTAAAAATAGTTGAGTAAATAACAATATTTTATTGGATCATTTCATATAGATTGATCCAAATATATGCTACATATTTAATATCTGGATTTTTAACATTATGAGCCTTTTTTCAGTTATTATTTTGAGACAATTGATTGAACTTAATGTAAAAGCTCTGTAAAACTACAGTGTAAATTGTAATAAAGAGACATTTTGTAATTGGTGCGACGTGTTCCAAGCTACGAGTCAGAGGATCACATTTTGAACTTTTTGGTGCATTTTGTTAAACACTGTAATTTTTTAGGTTTTAAAGAAAATTAGTTCAAACCAAAACTATATGAAAGATGATGTAATGGGAATTTATTATGGGGATGATGTATTGGATATTTGATGTTCTGTACGCTTAGCGAATTACCTTCATTTCTTTGTCTACATATGGCACTTTGCGAAAATTGTTCTATAAGTGTATGAATTTTGGACCACAGTTTTCAACAAATTTTGCTGTTAGGATTTATGTAACACATTTGATACAACAATAGTTATTGTTCATATGTACATTTTATACACTTATTTTGTCTCTTTAATAATGTTTTAAATTATCAAATTGAAAATAGTAATTATATTGCGATATTTTCCTTATTCACGGCAATTCAAAACTCAGACACCCTAGGACAAATAGGTAAAATATATAGATATGGAACATCTGTATATAGCTAAAATTATTTTGTACGTTTATTTTATTTATTTTTCTTACTTCTATATAAAATATTTGCTACTGTGACATGCATGCTACCTCTATTTGTTGAGAGAATGCACAATATGTATGTTAATTGTGAACTGATATAGAGTACCTTCAGCTGATGCAGCAATTACAATTTACACATCCGTACCCATACGATCAGTTTCAAACCCATAGAAATAATATCATTCATCAAAAATCACACAATTATGTAATATATACCAAAATGCTCATAAAACTTACTTCTTTTCAACTCAATATCAAAGAATACCATAGAGCTCATAGGCAGAATTTTATAACGACAATTAACATTATGTTCAAAGTAGCCCCATCTAAGGTGTTACTTTGAATTCCCGTATTTCATTTTTTTTAAGCCGAAGACAATAACTGACAACAATGGTTGTCATACAGAATGATAGTACTCTTTTCTGTCATGGTTTTAAAATTACAACATTGGGCATACAGTATGTTGTTCACAAAATATTTAAGAATATGTGTTGTTTCGTAACAAATACAACGATTCACCAAAGGTAATCGTTAACCCTGGTTCGGCTAATAATATAAGTGAATTTTTAGTGGTAGTAATTATTCACACCTTAAAATATCTTCCGTGATTACATTTACTAGTATTCTCACCTTTTATACTGAAATTACAAAACGATGATACGTATTAAACAATTTTATTCGTTGATTCTCTTTGAACGAATATGCATATAGACTGTCTTGCAATCGTACATGTTTGTTAGGTATCTATAAACAACTACATAGCAACTAATTATATAATAATGTATATATCTTATATATTTTTAAAACATTCTTCTTTTGTTATTTTTAAATTAACATTATATCTGGTATAGTGCTTATGTAGAAGCACTTTCTGCCCAAAAATACAAGTAATTATCAATTTATACAAAGTATCTCGTTGTATAAAATGTCGCCCGACGATGGGACTGAATATAAAAGTTACAAGGGAGCTTGACTTTTATATTTAAGAACCACTGGTCCGTTTATAAGAACAATATTCCATTAATTATGTCCTATACATTTTGATCAACCCTCGCATGTATATAACATTATTTATTTTCATTCATATAAATATATTTATAATAAATCTTTCATTTCATTATCATTTATCTTTTATTACATTAATATATATATTTTATTATTATTAAAACGTCGTCGCTTATTTATATAATTAACGAAGGGTACGAATTCAAAATAATAAGAAGCAATTACATTTTAAAACATGAGTCACCATGATCAAAGGCGCATTATATAGTAATTACTTTAAATGATATTTTACAGTATGCATTGTACCAATTAGGCGTCAGAATATAGAAGAATCTTATTCAAGTACCATATAAGATGGCGCATGAAGACAGTTGTCGGATAATTAGCTTAATATAATGAACCTTATACTTAACATAATCTTTGACAATTAAGTTTCAACACAAATCAAATATACTATAAATAACCTTCGCTTTTAATGAATCGAACTATAATTCTTCATATTAACAAGAAAGAATTAAAATCATTTGAAAATTATCATTCTTTGAAACAAATGTGATAAAATATTTATGAGTCCAGTAACTAATCCTATCAAGTATAGTGCTTGTATATCAAAGTCATAAGAATTGTTTTCATTATTGATATTAACACAAACTTAAAAATAAATGTTCATAAGAATCTATAGCTGGTATGGGTTTAACCCTTACTTCATTAACTAGAGTCAGTTTAAATTTGTACTTGCATATGATTCTAATAAAGTACATTGTACTGCACAATCATGATTAGGTTCCGTACTATTTTGTACATGTATTGCGTCGTGATTCTGATTTTGATACGAAGTGTCATCTCTTGAACAACGATTATGTCTATACATAGGATTTGTAGCATTTCTAGAATTTCGCCATGTATTTCGATTGTTTTTGTGTCTACTTCGGTTGAGTGATCTGACATAATTATTGTCACGATTGGTTAGGTTAGGTTGATTCCCAACATAGCTTTGCCTATTTTGCTCGTTCTGATTGCTTGAATTTACTCGGTTTAGGTTGTGTTCCGTATCGTTCACACTACGGATATTTAGATTCCGAACAGGTACAAAATGATCTGAATTATTTTTACTTTTACCTACTCCTGCTTGTTGATTCAGAGCATGGTATTGAGTTTCATAACATTGAACAAGGATTAATAAGTGATGAAAACTCATACACTGTGTAGAAAACAGGATCTGTTGTAACTTAAACGGTAGCAAATTTCGAATTGATGCTATGATTCTAGATTCCGATTGCAATGGATTTACGACTTTTAATTCGTTGTATGTATTTACAACAAACTCGACCACAGATTTGTGCAAACGAGGATTGAAATGTTGGTTTCTAATCGTGGCATCTCTATTTGCAAGCAAAAAGTCATTTTCGTAATTTGCGATTAGCGCTGCTTTGAACTCCTCATACGTACTAACGTGATCTCGTACTGCTTTAAACCATAAAGAACATGGTGGGAGTAATAAATGAGGGATTAGTTTCATATATTGTGATCTATCTATACACATTATATTGCACTCGTCCTGAAATTTTTCTAGGAAAGAAGTAGCATTCTGTAGTGTATCATACATGCCCCACCGGAAGTCAAGGAAGGAACTGTACCACTAGTTAGATAATTTAATAATGATCAATATTTCCTCGCATCATAGCAGCAGCATATACAACACATACATAACGGCACGCTATTAGATTGGATACCCCCTTAGGCAGATATAGTAGAAACCAGAGGCTTTTCCAAATCAAAACATTATCCTCAATTAAAAGGTATACCAATGAACAATTTAATAACGAGATCATATAGAACAAGTAAACAATATATATATATATATATATATAAGTGAAGCTTATATAGAACAAGATTTAAATATATAGTATATATTCTCAGATTTCAATTTCAATTAACCTCTCTCTATATATATGTGTAACACGGTAGTAACAGTAGATAAATATCAAATTAGCAAAAAATAATTGAATATAATTATACATTAACACTACTTTTACCTGTATATGAAACGGGCAACTTCCAATGGTCAACTCGGGAGCGAACGATGGCAGGAAGTTTCACAAACACAAAATATCATATATTACAAAAAAAAGAGAAAACACTGGAGGAAAAAAAACTATAATAAAAAATCACAAAATACAGAACTAAATAACTGAACACTTCCGTCTTCGATCCTTTCCCTCGCTGTCCATGGAATTGCAAAGCACAATTGTACACTTAAAAAAAAATCCAACCAATACGCACCAGATTTGAAGTCAATCTGACAAACGGCAGAAGGAATTCAAATCACGGAGCCAGACATGACGTCATGTTCTATACAATAGTACCAGAACAATTAACCAATATAACACCAGAATAAGAAAACATTTTTTTAGAAATATTAAAGTTGAATACACTACATGGTGGGTCCCCCCGGAATTCAAAAAATGTAAGAAACATTTTTTGAATTACCAGAAATATGAAACACTTATGGAAATGAAAACGATTTTGTTAGTAAGGGTGATAGATGAATATGAAGTATGAAAAGACAAAACAACAAACCATAAATAAATAATGAAAGGGACCACCAAATAATATAAAGCCAAATTGACCAAATATATTCAAGCATATCATTAAATATAATTTAGTTTTGGTAAAACACAAAACCAGAGTATAGTACTAAATACAAAAAATAGAATAGAGTTATACCATATTATAGAATGTAATCATAACATAGGCTTGAATAAACCTTAAATATCCATAGACGATAAGATTCATATCCATTAGGCGCAGAATAATATATCTCAAATAGAAGTGTAGACTGGCCAGTCTTTACAAATTGGAACAAACATGGATTTTTTTTTTACAAATCAAACAGCTCCCTTACACCTGAAAAAGAAATAAGTGTAAGAACCTCACAAATATTACATCAAAATTTACAATTCGGGTTCAGGAGTTTCACGCATTTCATACTTTTTTAGTTGGCTAACATGTGAAGAAAATTTTCGGTTTTTATTTTCGTCTAAAAGAATTACAGAATTCGAACCCGCAAAGGAGTCGATGCGGTAAGGACCAAGCCACAGAGGCGACAAGGATTTACTAACTTTATCTGTTATAGACGACTTAAAGTGAGATTTCCAAAGAACTAATTGGCCTATCTGGAAAGTAACTGGATTATTACGCTGCAGGAAAAGATGATTTCTATCTTCCCAAGCTCTATGCATATTTTTTAAGGCATCGGACCATACCTCAACTGAATTATGTAAGTTCAGGTCGGAATCCTTTACAGACCATTTAACTAATAAAGGATCTAGGGCTTCACGTCCCAAATAAAGCTCAAATGGTGATGCCTTTAATTCACAATGTTCAGAAACGTTAAGGGAAAATTGGATCGGATATAGGAAATTGCTCCATACCGTCTGATTCTCAGAGCAATAACATCTTAATGCATTCTTTACCGTTTGAACATATTTTTCAGCTGCGTTTCCAGACGCAAAGTAAGCTGAACTACGTATATGTTTGATCCCTAGTCCAAAGAGAAAACGACGAAACTCCTCGCTACAAAAATAACTAGCCCGATCCGTGGATAAAGCAAAACAATGACCAAAACGACAAAATATCTCCTTCATTGCTTTAATAATAATTCTACTGGTCGCATTACGTAATGGAACTAAGTGCAAAAAACGGGAAGCGTTATCCACAAGTAACATTATGTACCTATATCCATTGCTTGGGATTAAGGGACCGGCCAAATCACAGTATAAATGTCCCTGGGGTTGTGTTACATATTTAGAAGAAAAAAGACCTTGGGGCTTTTCAAAACGTGGTTTCGAGATCTGACATTCATGACATGAGCGCACGTACTGATGCACATCACGAATCAAAGAAGGCCACGTAAAATAACGTTTAATTTTACTAAGTGTTTTAAAATTTCCCGTATGAGTTCCCACCAAAGTTCCAGAGTGATAATATTCCAATACCAAAGGCCGTAAAGACTTAGGCAATAGAACCTTGTAAGGATTATACCGTGCTTTTGTTCTTTTATATAATAAACCACGTGACAAACGATATTCTTTCCAGACATTTCCTGCAGCTTCAGTCTTCTTATAAATATCTGAGATATCCGGATCCTTTATTTGCTCTTCTTTTACATTATAAAATGCTAAAGGAGTATTCAACAGGCTTGAAGCCAAAAATTCACGTTGGTATACCTCCTCATCTATAGGTTCATCTATAAGGTCATACAAACTTGAATCATATATTCGACTCAAAAAATCTGCGTTAATCATCTTGTTGCTAGGTACATGTAAGATATCGAATTTAAATTCTAACAATCTATGAATCATAGTACTATATCGTGTAAATTTTTTAGGGTTACGCAACACGCAAGCTAAAGCATGGTTATCAGTTAATATTGTAAATCTCGAAACAAGATAGTGCTGAAAACGAGTAATAGTATTGTACAAGCTAGCCAACTCCAAGGCAAAGATAGGACGATTATAGTCCGAAGGTTTCAGTTTTCTGCTATAGAACGCAACAGGTTGATAGAAACCGCTGGAATCCTTCTGTAGGATCACACTCCCGAACCCTCGCAAACTAGAATCTGCTTCAATAAAAAACCTTTTACTCATATCCGGAATCTTCAAGATAACCTGCTCTTCAAAAGCGTCCTTAATACGAGCTAATGCCTCAGATTGTTCTTTACCCCAAACAAAGGGAATTTTAGGTGATTTTAAGTCGGTTATGGGACGCATAATCTCAGCAAAATTACTAATAAATCGACTATAGAAAGACAAAAACCCAACAAGAGATTTGACACCCTTCCTATTACGAGGAGCAGGTAAATTTCGTATAACTTCAAGTCGATCCGGAATCATTTGCATAGTTCCTCCACCTACGCGAAATCCCAAATAATCTATCTCCGTTTGAAAGAAGGAACATTTTTCTGGTGAAATTGTAAGACCTCGTGATCGAAGTCGATCAAGCACCGTCTTAAGTAATGTTTTATGTTGTTCAATTGTATCAGAATAGAGTACAATATCATCAGCATATACTTCGACACCTTGTTCCTTCAAATCACCTAATACAGTATCAATAGCGCGCGCTAAAGCCGCCGTCCCAGTACAGAGTCCCATAGGATGTACCCGAAAATGATAACTTTTATTGTCAAAAGAAAAGCCCGTATATTTACGACAGGATTCATCCAATACTATCTGAAAAAATCCCCTTTTACAATCGAATCTCGACATAATACGAGCATTAGCCAGTGTAGCAATAGATTCTTCCATGTTAGGGGTGACTATATTATCGGCTTCCACAAGCTTAGATAATTTACCAAAGTTTAGAACTAGCCGTCCTCTACCTGCACTATTTTTGACAATAAAGCAAGGGGAACGATACTCACTAGTACTCTCCACGATAACCCCGTTATCCAAAAGTTCTTTTAAAATTACACGCATTTCTTGCTTTTGTTTACTAGACATAGGGTATTGTTTTTCACGAAACACAGTATCCTCCTTAACCCGAAACTTGTACTTAAAATCTTTAATTCTGCCGATATTTGATGTAATCACATCAGTATGATCATTTATAATATCCTGTACAAATAAAGGTAAGGTACTATCTTCTTTAATAAGTTCATTATCAATGTTTTCCACAATTAATTTTCTATTTGTATTATCTAGTTGATTAACAGACGATTTGTTATTTAAATTATGCATAACTCTATTGTCAATCGCTAATACCTCATTGCTGTTCGAAGGTACTTCTGAAACACCCTGTACAACATTACATTCAACAGGTGATTTAACTTTTAACTCATTTTTATATTCTATTACTTTCTTATTTTGAAAAAAATCTTTATTAGTAGCTTGTGACGTTAAAGACCAAGAATTTAAAAAAGAATTATAGTCATTAAATTGATTTAAAGCAGAACAAGCATTTTTAAAAATAACAGGTTCTTCAGATAAAGCAAAGTTTTGTTTATATTTAGTAACACACTCTTTACCTTGCTGTAGTACTGCTTCCTTATCTCCAACAGGTTGTTGACCGGGAGGCAGGGCTGTATTACGTGGCACCTGGTCTAGTGAGAACTCGCTCATTGTATCAGGAATGCAACAGGTGTTATGACCTTGACCATGAAAAAAGCTCTTATCTTCGCTGCCCAGCTGATTTTGAACATTTGGTTTGTCGCAGGATGTGCGGTTCCTTGTAAGGTAACCCATCAAATATGATGTAGAATAAGGACCCGTCTTCCTGCAACCAAAAGGAAAAGGGCCAGAATATTGTCCACAAAAAGGAGGTTTGGAAACATACGTAATGTTGAAATTGTGATCAGGAAAGAATATACTTCGTTCTTTAACATCCAATTTAAAGGCAGTCTGCTCAATAAAGGGCATTCCTAAAGTAATATGTTGTCCACTGGGACAATGTTCGTTTATATACGCACAAACAGTTAACTCTTGCTTATTAATTCTCAACGGGAGCAAACAATATTTGTGTAGCACTAAACGATAGTTTGTAGCAGTACGTCCCACAAAGTTCTTAACATGTATTTTTAGGTTCGAATCCCGTTGTAGTAAATACTGTAACACTTCGTTACTTATAAAATTAACACTTGAAGCACTGTCCAAACATGCAAAGTATTTTTTATCATACAAATCGACTTCAATAAATATACCACCTTTCCCAACTAATGGAGGTAAGGTTCGTACACCACAGTCCGAGGTTCGAATCTGCTGAGTATCAGAATCCTTTTGAAAATTAGACACCTGTCCTTTGTGGAAATTACCCGATCTGTTTCGTACATGAGGATGAACTACACTACGCGATCTAAAGTCACTGCTTTTACGATTTATATCGAATGATGATCCACCAACAGTTGTTTGATGCTGCTTCGTAAAAAGTTCTAACTGTGAGTAAGCCTTTAAAGAGTTCATAAGTTCATCACGCGTTTGAGGATGATCACTATAAAATACATGCGATCTAACATCCGGTCTACAACCACTAGCCACCGTTAAGATGTACGTTTCATCACAGATTTGAATATCCAAAATACGTGATACTTGATCAAGTCTACGTGAATATTGTAAGACCCCTTCACTTTCGCCCTGAGGTTTATAAAAATATCTCGTGGTAAGTTGCTGTATAGCCACGTCAGAAAGCAACTCAGTCATCACATATTTACATAAATCTCCCCAGTTCCTCGTTGCTTTAACACTATCCTTAAGACACTGTAGTAATGGATTTCTAGTTTTTGTTTGTAAAGCGTATACCACACAACGAATTGGAAATTCATTACCACTTAAAAAATCGTCAATTTTACATATAAAATTGAACAACTTGTCAGGGTCATTACCATCACAAATTGGAAGATTTTCCACAAATCTATTTAACACCGTCAAAGCAGTATTATCCTCCAAACGAGAATAATTGGTACGGACATAAGCGTCATCACCTATTACCTTTGTATAATCACTATGGCATCTATTACCAGATACTTTACTAGTACGTTTAGGAATAGCGCCCGTTGACCTATCAAATCCCATGTTATCTTTATTAACAGGTATCCCAGAAGACATCGGACCCACTTTTCCAGCTATGTCTTCTAACATTTCTCCTAATCTTTCAATTCCAAAAAATAACCTATCAATTTTATCTATATTTAGAGGCGGCGTTTTTACACCATCATCATCAAATCCGGATATAGTATCTGAGGCTACCTTATCTTTATCTACACCTTCGGCCATGTTTAATATATATATAATACGAACAGCAAGGGCATTAACAAACTAATTCAATATATAAAAAGCCTCGAATTGGTGAGATTGACTTCAAACCATTTATATGTAGTGTATCATACATGCCCCACCGGAAGTCAAGGAAGGAACTGTACCACTAGTTAGATAATTTAATAATGATCAATATTTCCTCGCATCATAGCAGCAGCATATACAACACATACATAACGGCACGCTATTAGATTGGATACCCCCCTTAGGCAGATATAGTAGAAACCAGAGGCTTTTCCAAATCAAAACATTATCCTCAATTAAAAGGTATACCAATGAACAATTTAATAACGAGATCATATAGAACAAGTAAACAATATATATATATATATATATATATATATAAGTGAAGCTTATATAGAACAAGATTTAAATATATAGTATATATTCTCAGATTTCAATTTCAATTAACCTCTCTCTATATATATGTGTAACACGGTAGTAACAGTAGATAAATATCAAATTAGCAAAAAATAATTGAATATAATTATACATTAACACTACTTTTACCTGTATATGAAACGGGCAACTTCCAATGGTCAACTCGGGAGCGAACGATGGCAGGAAGTTTCACAAACACAAAATATCATATATTACAAAAAAAAGAGAAAACACTGGAGGAAAAAAAACTATAATAAAAAATCACAAAATACAGAACTAAATAACTGAACACTTCCGTCTTCGATCCTTTCCCTCGCTGTCCATGGAATTGCAAAGCACAATTGTACACTTAAAAAAAAATCCAACCAATACGCACCAGATTTGAAGTCAATCTGACAAACGGCAGAAGGAATTCAAATCACGGAGCCAGACATGACGTCATGTTCTATACAATAGTACCAGAACAATTAACCAATATAACACCAGAATAAGAAAACATTTTTTTTAGAAATATTAAAGTTGAATACACTACAATTCTCATTACATTTACCACTGAACTTACTCATAGCACGTATTTCACTCATCTTTACGCTTAACTTTACCTTCCTTTTATCATTCCGTGTTCTTGTTGAGTGACAATTCCTACCTATGGCGTGATGTATAGTTGCACCATCTCTTTTCCGCCCATCTGTACTCCTCGGATGAATTTCTTCCAAAATAATGTCCTCATCAGATATGGGTGAAGGCGAGGTCATCTCTTGTGAACAAGGGAATTCCACACAATCATTAATCATGTTGTTGTGGTATGTGTTGTCCTTGATCTGTAGTGTCCTAATTTCCTCTTGTAATGTAGCTGTCAACTGAGTATTCGCACGTATCTGGTTGGAGTTATCCGTGACCTGAATCTTTTGTTGACGTACAGAAGATTCTATTACTTCTAAATCCCTTTTTACACCACTGACTTCTTGGATTAGATGGTTGTGACTATCCTGACAATCCTCAGATATTCTTTTTAACTTTTCATCAAACTGCGAGGTGATGTCATTCATCGCCTGAATAATAAATTGTTTCGTCTCTTCTGACTTCTGCTCCAATCGTCTGTTGGATTCCTCGGACTTCTGCTCTATCGTCTGCTTTAATTCTTCATATTGTCTTTTGGATTCCTGCTTCATGGCTTCCATATCGTCTTTTCGGCTTTGTTCTTGCCGCTGTAAGACTAGTAAGATTCGGTCTTCTAATGACATTCCTGGTGCTGCACTTTGTTCACCGTTATCACTATCACTGGTTTCTTTCTCCATTGCCTCACCGTTCATTTTTCTTGTGATTATTCTACCACTTCTAAGTCTTGTCAAGTTCGTAGTCATTAACCTTATTACAGAAGTAAATTCACCCTTACTTTACTTCGGGATATGAATTTACAAGAATCCCGGGTGAGGTAAACCAAAATTTTTACAACGATTCACCAAAGGTAATCGTTAACCCTGGTTCGGCTAATAATATAAGTGAATTTTTAGTGGTAGTAATTATTCACACCTTAAAATATCTTCCGTGATTACATTTACTAGTATTCTCACCTTTTATACTGAAATTACAAAACGATGATACGTATTAAACAATTTTATTCGTTGATTCTCTTTGAACGAATATGCACATAGACTGTCTTGCAATCGTACATGTTTGTTAGGTATCTATAAACAACTACATAGCAACTAATTATATAATAATGTATATATCTTATATATTTTTAAAACATTCTTCTTTTGTTATTTTTAAATTAACATTATATCTGGTATAGTGCTTATGTAGAAGCACTTTCTGCCCAAAAATACAAGTAATTATCAATTTATACAAAGTATCTCGTTGTACAAAGTAGCCCAATTTGACGGTACAAATTATATATTACCTAATATCTTATTAAGTGTAAAATTAATAATCATAATGTCTTTTATGATAAATACGCTTTAACCGTTGCCATAATTTTCTTCCTACATATTACACACTCTGATACACTTGTTGCACAGTCAATACATGTTGCAAAATGACCACATGTCATGAAAAATATTCTAAGTTCAT
Source organism: Thermobia domestica (assembly GCF_964235325.1). NCBI lineage: Eukaryota > Metazoa > Arthropoda > Insecta > Zygentoma > Lepismatidae > Thermobia > Thermobia domestica. The sequence continues at coordinate 17,269,551 of NC_137457.1, forward strand.
TTATGTAACACACTTTACACAACCTCGCATCATCTTATTTTCTAATTCAGCTAACACCACAGTTTCATTACTACTTTCATTATTGGAACTCTTGCCGCCATCTTGTATATCACTATTCTCGACATTATGAGCTAGCCGCATACTACTATAATTTTCGTGCACTCGTTTAACAAACGCATCGCCTTTCTTCAATTTGAGAAATGCACAGTTACCAAACCATCTCGCATGCTCTACCCATGGATCATCCATATCCTCCCAATCTTTCATTCCTCCTCCGCAATAGTAGCAAATAGTCCGATCTCCTTTGCCTGTGTAGAAGAAACCAGTCTCACTCAACTGTTCCGGACGCTGTTTTATTGAAATAGGCCATAATTCGAATGACCGTAATCGTAATTCCTCCGTACAGTATTGTTTATGCTGAGGTCCTCTACATTCATATACACCAATGTGGGTTAATTTTGACATAGGGCATTTTACTTCTCTTTTTGATATAGAAATCGGTCTTAGTTCCGTTCTTAAGCTTCCACCAACATCAAATCCCGGAGGTGGAACCTTATTTTTCTTATTATTAATGGGAATATTACCAACATCGAAACCTCTCAAATATGGACAATACGGGCTCCATCTTTTATGTTCTTTTTCCGGATCATCACCATGTTTCTATGCTCCCACTTCTAAGCTACAATATATACATTTCACTGCATCTGGAGGTCTTAAAAAATAGAAGCCTGTCTCGGCAAGTTTTCTTGGCTGTATGAAAGATACTTTCCATTTGTGATCATACGTAGACAATCGAACACTCTCCACTCGTAAGTCCAAAACTGAAGGATTTATAGAATTTATAGATGTATTCATTATAGGCACGTAATTCTGCAAATGGTATCTTGCTGAAAGTTCTATGTTCGATTATGGCCGAAACCTAGGAAAATAAATAGTTATAATTAATAGGAGTTTGTCAATATTATACTGTTTGACTTATATAATCAAACATTACTTAGCTGTAATACAAAATGAAACACACCTCAAGATCTGAGACTAACCAGACTAAACGTGGTGTTCCAGAAATGTTGAATATCAATTAGTCTATGTTGTGCATACAATTAAATACGAGTAGATTATTTGAGTCAGATTTGCTCTAAATAATTGTTTTTATGATAAATAAAATGTAAAATACTATTTAAATAGTACAAAAAACGTATAACATGTTGAATATGTATGTCCAATTGCCCAAATGAATTATCTTCACGCACTACCATATAGAGTCACGTTTAGAACACAAATTACCTGACCAGGTGACGTCGAAAAAGAAGTTGAGATGTAGAGGACAAAGGTTCTTTTTTCTAAAGGGTTGTCTTATGAATATTCTCTTACATTATTTGTTTAATATATGACCAAACGTCTTGAGAATGTGAAATGTTTCACCTGTTACGTACTACGAACCTTAGTATGTAAATTTTGATCTGAATTCATTCCCGCTCAGCCTAAAGATAAGATCATTTAAAATATTTTCTACAAAGTGATAGAAGGGGGAACAGTGACGGCATTAATTATGGGTGAGAGTGGGCCGAGGAATTGTTAGTTAGAACAGGAATTAATTCATATCAAAATTTTAATCAGTTTTCAAGTAGTTCACGTTTAACATAATAAGGTTTGTAGTACGTAACATGTGCCGCTGTTTACATTTTTAAGACATGTTTGGCCATATATTATATTTGGCCAAATAATAAGATAATTCTTTAGAAAAAGAGACTTTGTGTTTTACATTTTGACACCTTTTTCGACGTCACCTGATTAGGTGATTTGTATGACTAACCAGACTTATTTATATTATTAATACAATCACGCCATAATATATTTACACTAATATTGAATTTATTCAAAATAAAGAAACACTAAGGGCAAAGCAATTGACTTAAAATACTTGAGATTTTTAAAAACCTTAGTTTCGAAGTAAAATGAGAAAAAAGGTAGCACCAAGATAAATAATAGTTCTGTGCAACAGTAAGATATTTATTATATTGACATATAAGAGCAGAAGGGAATTACGTTAAACCGTATGTTGTGAACGGTGTCGTGTGCTGCTGCACAGTAGTCAATGTGAGACGGTATGCGGTGGTATACCATACCACCTCTGGTTTTTCAGTAATGAGGACATACCGTCTCTGGTTTTTAAGTGATCAAGACAATATTTAAATAGCCGGTATGTTGAGTTAAAATCATGATAAAACATACCGCCTCTGCTTTTTCCTACTTCGAACACTACTGCTGCACAAAGAAAACAGGACAAGAAAATGGAATGAAGATAAGAAAATATCTTACAAAGGTAGGTAACAACAAAGTGATTCAAGGAATGTTTTCAAACTGCAAATGACACTGGGGCTGCGTAAGTTTTCTCAGCCACGTAAATATTTTAATGCATGTGTAAGATAGGCCTATAGATATTCTAAAAAAAAAAGGGAAGGGGGTGCTTAGGTAACCTTTTCACTTTCCAAGCCTTTCCAAAGCCTTTTCATTATTATTGTTGTTGTTAAATATGCAATATAAAATGGCATCTGAGCTGTATCTGGTGATAGTTAAATAAATAAAATAAGTATGCACAATGGAAAAAATGAACAATAAATAAAGATAAAAAATTTTCTCCTCCTTAAAGTATTTCCTAAAATAAATAAAAGTTGTAAACTAAGTTTTTTCTTTTATTAAAACCGAGGAAGCAAATAAGAAAACCCACAAGTCTAGCTCTTCTAGTTAGGTTACAATTTTCGTGGTCAGACATTTTCTCAGATGTTGAAAGGTGTATACCAGAAACGAGAAAACCGGAGGAAACCATGAGCTTTTTCCATGGTACATTTTCCATGAAAGATATTTTGGGATTTTAGGTATTCAGAATGCGACCTTGTTTAGACCTGACATGCTCAGAAATCACGGATGAGTGAAATCCAGAGAAGCACAAACGATAAACATTAACGTAGAGTGTTGACGGGAATTGTAGTTGATGGAAATGCAGACAGATAAGAAACTCACTTTTTAAGTTTAAACAGTACTTGTAGGAAAATAAAAAGAATATAGCATTCCTATACTCGTATACATTTGCAATAATTATTTAGACACTTTTATAACCATAAGGATGTGATTTTGTGTGATTTTGCGGTTTGAGTTTCCGAGGGGAAACCAGACCGGTGATAGATAACTCTGTATGATATGTAATGATATCTAATACTGTGGTTTTCTATCCGCTCTGTCGAGAATTTAAGGTATGAAAGAAATGAAAATGTAAGGTTAATAACCTCTAAGACTATAAAAATAAATAAAATTATTCTAAATTAAATCAAAAGGAAAAAATATACTTATTAAGATTTTCTTCTTTTAAATACATAAAAGAGATTATTAATTTCTATTATAACTCATTAATTTCTATTATAAATTAATTTAAATTAATTTTGCAAGTAGGTTTACCAATTAGATCTAATTGAACTGTAAGAAGTGTATGGAGCTTTTTTAAAACGAAACCCCACGAATTTAAATAAAAATTGTAAAACAAGTTTTTATCCTTTCTTATACTACATTTTGTATAGAATTAGACCCTTCCTATATTTGTTTATAGATTACGGATTAAATTTTCGTATAAGCCTATTTGTAACTTATCTATTAGATACATAAATTTAATAAGTTACGACAAATTGACGAATGATGACTACCTCTTGGTAACATTGTGATATGTATACAAGTACTCTTGAACCACAAGACCGACCTCGATCAAATTTTCAACGTAGATTACTTTAAATAAATTTAATATTACCTCTATTTTATGGTTATTAACTGGCTGAATCATGTATTAACGTTTAGCCCTTACGCATGGTGGTTCCAACCAATCGAACATTCGTGAGATGCGTATTGTCAATTTGGAACAACGTAGTTAATTATTAATATTTAGGCCTATTAAAACAGATTTGACTACTATACTAACATTTACTACTCGAAGGTATCGAATTATCCAAATGTCACATAGTGAATACTCACATCCGTAATTGATTTATGAATACAAAACTGAATTGAATAGACTATAGGCATACATGGGAGTTAATTCACTAACAAGAATACAACTCAAATAACGATTACACAATTACAGTAAAAATTTTTTATAAAATCTTAGTAACTAATTTCTTTTCTGTTCTTTCCTCTCTCCTTATTTTTAATGGTGTAACAGCCATTCTAGCATTTTCTTGACAATATAAGTTAACCTAATAAAGTAGCAATACTAAGGACTGCAGCCAATTAACGGGAATGCTGAGTTTTTTCTATTATTATTATTATTATTATTATTATTATTATTATTATTATTATCTATAAGTTGTAGGTTTACATGGCTTGCGAACTAGTTTAGTTATTACAAAATAGAGTTTGTTGGTTGAGCTACTCGTATGTGGATGGATGTATTACCAGTATTAACAGTAACTATGTTGCCTTCCCATCTTGCTAATTAGTTATAGTATATTGATATGTGATTAATAATAAATATAAAAGAATGTAATGTTATATATAGAAATGGAAAAGTAAAATATTTTGGTTAATGCAACATTAAATTAATACGAGGGCCATTCGAAAAGTAAGTTCTCCGTAATACTTAACCTGGAGTTCTTTCTTTCATAATAAAAACTATTACGGAAGTCCCGTTCATTGGACATTTTATACAACGATAACGCTGTATATTAATGCTGTATAGATAATTAGCAATTAGAAAACGGAAACTCTTTTAGTAGCCAATAGGAAATTCGAACAATACCTGGTGCGGTGCTGCGTTTCTTTTGAAGTGTACGTTGGAGTTCATGTGTAGTGATTGCGGATGTAGATAATGTAAAAGCCCAGACAGCATGCTTGCTTGCCACAAGCTTGTCTGTCGCTTTTATTTGGTTTTATTTCGCTTTGGCTTACATACAAAAGCTTATTTCTGCTTAGCGCAAGCCGTTGCGGCGGCAATCATCCCGCCAACTACCAAGGATGTGAATATATCAAAACGGCTAAGATCAGAAGAGCAGCCAACCAACAAGAGTTCGACACCTGCACAGAACAACCTGCTGCAGCACCCAACAAGAAAGCTCAAACGGATTCCAGCCCTTCAACGGCACCCAAAGCCAAGTCCAAACTCGCCAACAAGACTACCTCCCAACCATCCAAAACAGCCCCGCAGCAACCACATAGATCCCTAAGAACAGTGACAGTAAAACTAGTCATCACGAAACATCTCAGAACTCTACTCAGAAACTACTCAGAAACATCGTGAAAATTTTTTAAAGTCTTAGCTAGTAGAATTAATAATGGTAGGAACATTGAAAATGATAAACTACAATTTGGCTTTAGGTCCGGCAAATCGACAGAAGTTGCTCTCAACACCTTTGTAGAACAAATTAGAAGAAGCTGTTCAGGCAAATAAATACGCGTTGGCATTATTTGTGGATATCGAAGGCGCGTTTGACAATCTTTGGATTCCTTCATTAATTCAAAATCTCATCAAAATAAATGTACCGGAGTACTTATTAAACATTATTAACAATTACTTTACAGATAGAAAAATAAGTATTAACTATTGTCATCATCATCTTCATTTTTCATTCTTGATAAATTACACGGATAGGTTGCGCTGGTCCTCGGACCAATGTACAGGAACCTACCGTCGTACGTGGGGTCACCGGCTCTTGGCTCTTCTGCAGTAGACCGTGAAAATGTGACTCGTTCCGGCCGTATCAGGCATCTTTCATGGGTAATCTATTGGGATTTCTAACTCTGGGCAAAATCATACATCAGATCAGCAGATGTTTACAGTCAACTCTCAATCATTCTATGCAAATTTATTTCAGCTAATTTTGAAAATAAAAATAAAAATTGATTAATAAAATACAACCAACAACACCCTGACCTTTTTACTTTAAAAAAATCCTGAGTTTTTATTCATTCTGATGTATCCCAAGGCTCTACACTCTCACGTCTACTATATCTTCTGTTTGTAGCTGATATGCTAGCACTTCCTCTCAATGTGCATACTTTTCAATATGCCGATGAGTATGCATGTAAAACAGTACTCCTCGCCATTGCCATTGTGGCAAATAATGTATTTGCTTTTTCGAGCACTCTACGAAAAACAAACAAAAATTGAACGTAATAAAAACGAAAACAGGATAAAAATATAATGCGATGTAAAGTGCTTGGACTCTTTCAACAAATCACTCAATGTAGCGCTTTCCTTGCAAACAAGTCTTGATGGTGTAATCGGTAACACTGTGGATTCAAGTTCATGGAGTCCTCAGGTCGGTCCCCCCCACCTGAAAGTAAACTTGCTTAAAAAAACTATCCAGCCTTTCGAGAAAAGGAAATTGTGTAGAAACAACATTTCACTTTTGTATTCACATTATCGCAAAGAACTCTGATCATTTCTTGCAGTTCAACCAGTAGACAATAAGTTAGCGACTAGTGTTTTTCGGTCTTTTTATAAACAATGTTCAGTGTGTTGTCGAAGAAATTGTATTTTTCGTATTTATTTGTTTCTTTTACTGTCCCTTACGGCCTCATTATTAGTTTTTTAAACGTTACATGTCCCTTCCCCAATTATATCTTTTGTGAAATTTATTTTATCGTTTTTTGTAATGAAACTAACGATGTTATTGGAATCTTAGAATATTTAAAAATGAACGTTCATGTAGTTTTAAACGATTGTGTTGAAATACCACCGAAACGGAGAACACTGACCCAAGAAATTTACCTTTTGGTATTTATTCCCTTCGTGGAAATAACGACGTTGTATAATGTCATCTGACCTGATGAATTTAATTTCAAGTTGTCAGGTACCCTTTCAAAGTACATTCATTTGAATACAGAAACGGTCTCATCGACGTTCGTACTAGATAGAGTAGGACTCCAGTGTTGTTTGTTAAAACTAACCTTATTATTAAAATTACAAGTTAACGGCCTTTTTCTAACTTCCGAGGGTGTATACAGACTTTTAATTCATCCTGTACATGTGTATAGGCCAGGTATATAGCTACGTAGTGAAATTAATAAATATTAGATTTGGTTCTTAATAACTCCTGTAATTTATTATCATCTTCTGAAATATTTAACAGTGAATATTATACATGAGGTTTGAATATAGTAATAGTATACAAGCAAAACTAATTCATAATTAATACAAGAAATCACTCATCATTAAAATATTCTTACTCAAATATTGTGAAATACTTTTTCTTAATTTTCACTTGTTCCATTCAATTTTTATGTAATATGTAAAGGTACTACAAAATTTTAATGCACAAATTATGCATATAAGTAATGATGTTTTAAATATTTTACATTTTACTTGATTTACAATTTCAATTATACATTTAATAGCTTACAAACTTTATAAATTAGATGACAGAAAATGTTGTCTCTTGTTTTACATCTACAATAGTCATTACCTGAAGCAAAGATTAAACCTTGAACAGAACACACAGAACTACGCTATCAAAGGCATATGTATTATATTAGTAATAATTTTCTCATCCTGGAGTCAAAAGAGTTCCTGTTCAGTTCTCTTCGGATGATGGAGGGTTCTCAGTATCTTCAAAGTCTTCTCATTCCACATTCAAATCACCTTCATGTTTTACGATATGTCCCCGATTATTAATTTGACATGGTATTTGGAATAATATTTTTGCGAAACATTGACGCTTTGAGATTTTTAACATTAGTTTTATTTTGCGAAGTAGCACATTTAAAACACAATCGACTTTGCCCGAAACCTTCCTCACCAACAGCCAGTGAACATTCATCAATTCCATGGACGTAAACCCCACACTCAATGCATTTAAATGCACCTGTCGGCACGTCTCCGTTTATACATACGCGACATGATATTGACGCAGTAGTTTCATGATTACCAATGTTATCTTCGATGGAAAGTCTCAAATTTACTTCTGTACATTTTTCTGTTGACTCACTTCCCGAACGGTCTCTTTGAAATTTATCATCCTTTAAATGATGATTGACGTAACACAATTTTAGAGTCTCATTCAAGGCTGCAATATGCTTCATAACGAACAAATCTGCTCGGATAGGTAACTGTTTATACTGAAATGTCCTAGTTTTTATATCATTAAAATATGACTCAACGTGTGCGCTAGATGCTACTTCTAACCCATATCCAAAATGGTTGAAACACACAGAAAAAAATACATGCAACTGAAATTCGTAGGAAACGTTCGCTATGCAATACAATAATAAGTTTAAAGTGTTTCTATCTTTCTCCACATTTCGTTTCTTAAGCTTCATAACACCTTAAAAACAATTTAATAAATTATATGTACATGTATAGAGTGTTACAATACCAACGCGAAAAACCTTTGGGTAAGGGTGTCGATTTCTCTGTAAATTTAGGGGGGGGGGGAATTCATATGCAGCAGGTTTATATATGAAGATTTTAAGACAAATTGTACTCAAATTAAGCCAAATATTGTATATTCATAATTACAATAGGGGTCCCACATGAGTTTTTTTTTGGGGGGGGATAGGTTCCCAGGATCGGTGCCCTTGCCTTTGGGGTTTATTACGGTAACCAAAACAAGAAAAACGTCACGCAAAAAATACATGGATAATCTGCCAAGCAAACATACGTTCTTTTTGAAATCCCTTGCTCACTCAATGTGGAGTTCTGAAAGTTTTTTTTTTTTTTTTTTTTAAATAGAAAAGATATGAATTCGACGGTGATTTATGAAACTGCACTGTCTACGATGGATAGTTTTTAAAAGTATAATTAGGTCTCTAAAGTTTATGATTTTTTTAAATCTTATTTTGATGTCATGAATCACCTTTCGGAGTTTCTGCACATATTTCAGGTTCATCCTGTATATATTATTAGAATAGATTTATAGAATAAAAATTAGAAAAGAAATATATTAGGATATCTACATACACAATATTATCCTTCCATGTTCTCTCATTTCCATTGTTGCAGAATGAACACTTTTTCTTACTTTGGACTTGCTTCTGCGCTCATGTAGATACATTCCTACTTTCTTCCTTGGCTTCATGTTGGGGACTTCACTGCTCTTGAATTGCACACGTCAAACATTATCACAGCTGTTTTGTGAAGAATAAAAAAAAAAAAAAAAAAAAAAACTCGACAGTTCTATCTTTAGTCGTAACTGAAAAATCTGTTCAAAACGGAAGGTCTGTACTGCGCGTTTTTCGGGAGGTATGGAGTCCTCTTAACAAATACATTTTTTTTCCGTACAATTAGGAAACTTACAATTTCGTTCGTCATCAAACTCAGGGCATTCAGAATGTTCTCTATGAGTTAGATAAGAAAAGTTTTTGCAATATAAACAAAAATAATGTAACGGAAGCTTTTTAGAGTCAAATCTACTTGACCAATACAAATATTTTTTTCTGCGTCGATATATTTCACACCGAAATGCAAAACATGTTGAGTCTATACAATAATAGGCCTGATATCCTATTCCTGGAAATGATGCACAGCAAGTTTTACAAATTACACATTGAGGATTATAATCATTATTTAAAACTTTAATAGAAATATTATTTTGTATACAATAATAATAAAGTTTATCTACAGGTCTTGTTTCCATGATGCTATTTGCTTTTCAGGAAGTTTAATCTATAGGCCCTACATATGATTCCTTGTAAATACACTCATAAATTAGATCCATCAAGAACAAGAACAAATTCGTTCGAACAAGTTGGTATCCTTTAACAGTCCGTACTCATCAGAAGGTGCTGTATACAGATATCACACATATACTATTATCCTGCTTTTAACAACAAACATGGTATGACACTAACCAGAAAGACTACTGGATCTACTAATCATATAGTCTACCTATGTATTTTGTCTAATTACTTTCAGTGCGCACAGTTGTTTACATTGAAATTGTATTTTGATTATTTAAAAGAATCATTATGTAAAAGATATTTCAGTAACATTTTCGCGCGGCTTATCTCCTACAAATTGCACCCAATGAACATACTTCCGGCGATAGTGGTTTTCATCGCAGATAGCTACGTTACTAAGTTTAAAAGGAACCAAAACATCTGCTGATAACGTGTAATTCATTTAACGAGAAAATCGTAGACATTACACAATAATTCAGTTTTCGTGCCTCGTGGTAACCAATCTAAGCTTGCAGTGACGTAAGCACTAACCCACTCACAATCAGAAGGAAAGTATTGTATTCATGAACATGTCTAGACTTCGGATTTTTGCATATTTGCATGTTTTTTCCTTATGTGATATTGATATGCTCTTTAAACAGAAATCCGTTTCAGGTGTTTTGGTGTAAAACATCAGAGTTTTATAGTGCATATATTTGCATATTTCGGAGGTTAGTGCATGTTTATGTCGTTACTGCATATAAATGCATATCTAAAGGAACGATCAAATTGATAGTTTTTAACGTTCAACAACTTTCGTCATAAATGGAATTTCAAGTTTCTAATATAAATTAGAGTCAAGATCTTAAAATGGTTGATTGTTCTCGGTTTAGAATATCTTCCAAGGTCATGTGAAAGGAGAATAACAAAAGGATGAGTGATTCAACCTCCCGGCAATGATGAGTGACTGTCACCTTTTTGGAAGAAGATATAAATAACGGTGTCAAATCACCTACAACAAAATTTCCACGTCATACATCTCAGAAGTTAAAGTTGCTATTGTTGTTTGTGTGGGGGGGATTTGAAATTGTGTGGTCTTGTGGCAGTATAAGAATGCCAAAAGAAAAATCTGGGTCCATTTAGTTGTAGTGCAACATTTTCAAATTCGAATTTTAACTAGCTCAGAATATTGTCCAATTTGTGTTCACCCAAGAAAGAAATTTGTTCTATTCAAATAAACGAGTGACGGCCATTTCAAAATTTGCTCTCATCGATCGCTTGTAGTGTGGCATCTTAAAACTTGAATTTTAACTACCTCAGAATTTTATCCAATTTTTTGGCCTTTTTGTCCACCCAAGAAAAAATTCGTACCATTCAAATAAACGAGGGTGGACCATTTCAAAATTTTGGTCACTTCAATCACCTTCAAAATGCGACATCTTAAAATTGGAATTTTAATTAGCTCAGAATTGTGTCGAATTTTAAAACATTTTTGTGTCACCAAAAATAAATTCTGAACCATTGAAATAAACCAGGGACGGTCATTTAAAATTTGGCCACGAAATTACCTGTAGTGAGACATTTTCAAATTCGAATTTCAGCTATCTTGATGATACAAAAATCTACAAAAAATAGGGAAACTTCTAAACTAGTTAAAATTCGAATTTAAAGATGTCACACTACTGGTGATTGAAGTGGCCAAAGTTTTGAAATTACCCTCTTTTGTTAATTTGAAGGTACAATTTTTTATAGTACAAAAATGTAAGGAAATTGGGCAAAATTCTGTGCTAATTAAAATTCAAACTTGATGATGTACCACTACAGGTGATCAAAGTGGCTGAAATTTTGAAATGGACCTTCCTCATTTATTTGAATGGTACAATTTTTGTTCTTGGGTGGATAAACATGGAAAAAATTCTGAGCTAGTTAAAATTCAAATTTGAAGATGTCGCACTACAGGTGATCGAAGTGGCCGAAAATTTAAATGGCCCTCTGGACAAAATTCTGAGCAGTTAACATTCAAATTTGAAAATGTCGCACTACATGTGATCGAAGTATACAAGTATACAGGTATAGCAATACACACTTATCCCTCATACCTATTCTGTCTATCAGTACAAAACTTGGTACACACATTTCTTATTCCCTATACTATTTTTCGAGGTACATTTAGATTGTCTACTTTTACCCGGGGCCACTCCAGAGGGGTCCAAAGTTGATGGGAGGGATTTCTGGAGGGAATTTTCCCAACATTCTCTCACCTGTTCAAATGCATTATGGACCCCAATAGATAGCACCTCTGGAAAGCTTGTTTTATGCTGAAGAGAATGAGCTATAAACCATGGTTTTCCAATGAATAGTGTTGATGCAATAGCTATTTATTTCCCTGCGATTTCCTTTATACCAACAGGGTTAATGGGCTACAGGAACTTACTCCATTGTCCATGGCACCTAATTTTTTGTGCATGAACATATCTTTATGTTTATCGAATAGACTAGGTTTGATTCGGATGTCCGGATGGCACGTTGATATCAGTTCCTTGTTAGCTAGTTAAAATTCAATTTTTAAGATGTCTCACTATAGGTGATCGAAGTGGTCGAAACTTTTAAATGGCCTTCCTTTGTTAATTTAAATGGTACAATTGTTTTCTTGGGTGGACAAAATTCCTAAGCTAGTAAAAATTCAAATTTGATGATGTCGCACTATAAGTGATCGAAGTGGTTGAAATTTGTGAATGGTCCTCCATTAATAATTTGAATGGAAAATTTTTTCTGGGGGGTGGACAAAAATTAACAAAAAATGGGCAAAGGTGTCGCACTACAACTAAATGGGCCCGAAAAATCTTCTAGATGTTATCTTCTGAAGCAATGAATTGAAGTTGATAAACGTTAACAATTCAAGATGAAAATATATTTTGCAAAGTGTATGCTAAACAAGTAATACTTTCAAAGTAAGTTTATTTTCAGAAAATGACATTTCTATTTTGTTCGACAGCAAAACCTCAAACTTTAAGTTAACCTTTTTTTTTTCTTTTTTCCTTCTTATATTTTCAGTTTCAAGTCTGGTAAGAAGTTTATGCAACTATGAAACAGCCTAGATGTAGCTTTCTTTTTGCATACTTCACAGAGTTTATCCCAAAGAAACCGCAGAAAAATGTATTTCAAGAAAAGAAATAAACAACCTTTTTAAAAATGAGCTCTAAATATAAGAGTATTTAAATGTAAGCTTGTGTTGCTTTCATACACACTTCTGTCTCTCGAAACGTAAATTCTCTACTAAGTCTTGTGTTATGTTTTCGATAACTTCACCTTCTTCCCATTTATTCCTTGCTCAAATCACTTTATTCCATTTAAAATATCAATATTATACATTGTAAATTATTGCTGTTTGAGACGGACGATGTTACGGTAGAAGAAAATTAGATACAAAAAGTAATTTCAAATGGATTTATTTTCTTTTAAACAAGAACATAAGGATTTTTAACATAGGCTTTTAATACAGTAAAAAATTCCTTCAATAGGCCACTTTTTAAAGGAAAATTTATTTTAAACAAAAATATTTCACGATCCCATGAATTTAAAGGTAAAATAAAATGTGTTAAATTCTTTTGATTAGGCGGAACCTGTGTTGCGAACAACGGATGTTAAAATACACTTTTTAACGGAAATTTTCAAGTTCCGTAATGCAGTATTTAAAAATTTTTTAGACATTCTGTGAGAGGTTAGGTATATGAACTATGTTGTCTGTAAAGGTCTTCGTTTACTTGTTACTCTACACATTTACTCTTTAGTCCACCACTATATACAGGGACAGGGGACAGGGGACGACTGCTCCTCTAGGAAAGCTCCCCGCCGTTCAAGGGGGCCCATTTTGATACAAAATTTTCTTACTCCATATACGATACGAACATGAAATTATAAATGAAGCATCAAACATGATCACTATATTAAATAAACAAAACCACACACAAAAGGTAAATAAAAGAAAAATGAGGCTTATTTAGTAAGAAATGTCTACAATTAGAGGCCCTAGAAATAGCTAATATTTATTCGTATGGCTTTGGGATTTGTCAATATTGTCCACTTAACTAATTTATGTATTGAACGGGCCCAGGGGCTTAACTAACGGCCCCGCAGACCTTATCGTGTGAAAGGACCCACAGACTCCGGGGGGGGGTCATAAAGAGTAAAAGAAAAATGCAAAGAGGGGACCAAAGAATTAGAAAAAAACACTTCTTCTAGGGAACTCAAATACGCGTATTAATGCTTCCCCCCCCCCTTAAAAATCTAAGTTACGGCGCTGGACCCTAGATACTGTGCGCCTTTTTGTACGAAGTGCAATTTACATAGTTATCTCCAAATATCAATCGTTCTCTAGCTGCTTTAGAGACAGGAACAAGGAGCAAAAAATACACAATAAATCAAAAGGGAGTCAAAAATAGAGGGAGGAGCGCTGAAATGGGCATGGGCATAGCAATTACTTTTTGTCTTGGCCTTTGAAACCATATGTAGGCTTTTTTTTGTTCATTGTAAGTTTCATGTGTATTAATTCGTAGCATAAATAAATACTGTAATTGAATATGGTAGGCCTATGTACAACATTTTATTTTATCTCACTATGTCCATTATATTTATGTACCTTATTGATATGCTCTTTAAACAGAAATCCGTTTCAGGTGTTTTGGGGTAAAACATCAGAGTTTTATAGTGCATATATTTGCATATTTCGGAGGTTAGTGCATGTTTATGTCGTTACTGCATATAAATGCATATCTAAAGGAACGATCAAATTGATAGTTTTTAACGTTCAACAACTTTCGTCATAAATGGAATTTCAAGTTTCTAATATAAATTAGAGTCAAGATCTTAAAATGGTTGATTGTTCTCGGTTTAGAATATCTTCCAAGGTCATGTGAAAGGAGAATAACAAAAGGATGAGTGATTCAACCTCCCGGCAATGATGAGTGACTGTCACCTTTTTGGAAGAAGATATAAATAACGGTGCCAAATCACCTACAACAAAATTTCCACGTCATACATCTCAGAAGTTAAAGTTGCTATTGTTGTTTGTGTGGGGGGGATTTGAAATTGTGTGGTCTTGTGGCAGTATAAGAATGCCAAAAGAAAAATCTGGGTCCATTTAGTTGTAGTGTAACATTTTCAAATTCGAATTTTAACTAGCTCAGAATATTGTCCAATTTGTGTTCACCCAAGAAAGAAATTTGTTCTATTCAAATAAACGAGTGACGGCCATTTCAAAATTTGCTCTCATCGATCGCTTGTAGTGTGGCATCTTAAAACTTGAATTTTAACTACCTCAGAATTTTATCCAATTTTTTGGCCTTTTTGTCCACCCAAGAAAAAATTCGTACCATTCAAATAAACGAGGGTGGACCATTTCAAAATTTTGGTCACTTCAATCACCTTCAAAATGCGACATCTTAAAATTGGAATTTTAATTAGCTCAGAATTGTGTCGAATTTTAAAACATTTTTGTGTCACCAAAAATAAATTCTGAACCATTGAAATAAACCAGGGACGGTCATTTAAAATTTGGCCACGAAATTACCTGTAGTGAGACATTTTCAAATTCGAATTTCAGCTATCTTGATGATACAAAAATCTACAAAAAATAGGGAAACTTCTAAACTAGTTAAAATTCGAATTTAAAGATGTCACACTACTGGTGATTGAAGTGGCCAAAGTTTTGAAATTACCCTCTTTTGTTAATTTGAAGGTACAATTTTTTATAGTACAAAAATGTAAGGAAATTGGGCAAAATTCTGTGCTAATTAAAATTCAAACTTGATGATGTACCACTACAGGTGATCAAAGTGGCTGAAATTTTGAAATGGACCTTCCTCATTTATTTGAATGGTACAATTTTTGTTCTTGGGTGGATAAACATGGAAAAAATTCTGAGCTAGTTAAAATTCAAATTTGAAGATGTCGCACTACAGGTGATCGAAGTGGCCGAAAATTTAAATGGCCCTCTGGACAAAATTCTGAGCAGTTAACATTCAAATTTGAAAATGTCGCACTACATGTGATCGAAGTATACAAGTATACAGGTATAGCAATACACACTTATCCCTCATACCTATTCTGTCTATCAGTACAAAACTTGGTACACACATTTCTTATTCCCTATACTATTTTTCGAGGTACATTTAGATTGTCTACTTTTACCCGGGGCCACTCCAGAGGGGTCCAAAGTTGATGGGAGGGATTTCTGGAGGGAATTTTCCCAACATTCTCTCACCTGTTCAAATGCATTATGGACCCCAATAGATAGCACCTCTGGAAAGCTTGTTTTATGCTGAAGAGAATGAGCTATAAACCATGGTTTTCCAATGAATAGTGTTGATGCAATAGCTATTTATTTCCCTGCGATTTCCTTTATACCAACAGGGTTAATGGGCTACAGGAACTTACTCCATTGTCCATGGCACCTAATTTTTTGTGCATGAACATATCTTTATGTTTATCGAATAGACTAGGTTTGATTCGGATGTCCGGATGGCACGTTGATATCAGTTCCTTGTTAGCTAGTTAAAATTCAATTTTTAAGATGTCTCACTATAGGTGATCGAAGTGGTCGAAACTTTTAAATGGCCTTCCTTTGTTAATTTAAATGGTACAATTGTTTTCTTGGGTGGACAAAATTCCTAAGCTAGTAAAAATTCAAATTTGATGATGTCGCACTATAAGTGATCGAAGTGGTTGAAATTTGTGAATGGTCCTCCATTAATAATTTGAATGTAATATTTTTTCTGGGGGGTGGACAAAAATTAACAAAAAATGGGCAAAGGTGTCGCACTACAACTAAATGGGCCCGAAAAATCTTCTAGATGTTATCTTCTGAAGCAATGAATTGAAGTTGATAAACGTTAACAATTCAAGATGAAAATATATTTTGCAAAGTGTATGCTAAACAAGTAATACTTTCAAAGTAAGTTTATTTTCAGAAAATGACATTTCTATTTTGTTCGACAGCAAAACCTCAAACTTTAAGTTAACCTTTTTTTTTTCTTTTTTCCTTCTTATATTTTCAGTTTCAAGTCTGGTAAGAAGATTATGCAACTATGAAACAGCCTAGATGTAGCTTTCTTTTTGCATACTTCACAGAGTTTATCCCAAAGAAACCGCAGAAAAATGTATTTCAAGAAAAGAAATAAACAACCTTTTTAAAAATGAGCTCTAAATATAAGAGTATTTAAATGTAAGCTTGTGTTGCTTTCATACACACTTCTGTCTCTCGAAACGTAAATTCTCTACTAAGTCTTGTGTTATGTTTTCGATAACTTCACCTTCTTCCCATTTATTCCTTGCTCAAATCACTTTATTCCATTTAAAATATCAATATTATACATTGTAAATTATTGCTGTTTGAGACGGACAATGTTACGGTAGAAGAAAATTAGATACAAAAAGTAATTTCAAATGGATTTATTTTCTTTTAAACAAGAACATAAGGATTTTTAACATAGGCTTTTTAACATAGGAATACAGTAAAAAATTCCTTCAATAGGCCACTTTTTAAAGGAAAATTTATTTTAAACAAAAATATTTCACGATCCCATGAATTTAAAGGTAAAATAAAATGTGTTAAATTCTTTTGATTAGGCGGAACCTGTGTTGCGAACAACGGATGTTAAAATACACTTTTTAACGGAAATTTTCAAGTTCCGTAATGCAGTATTTAAAAATTTTTTAGACATTCTGTGAGAGGTTAGGTATATGAACTATGTTGTCTGTAAAGGTCTTCGTTTACTTGTTACTCTACACATTTACTCTTTAGTCCACCACTATATAAGGCCCTAGCAGGGCCGTAACTTATGGGGGACAGGGGACGACTGCTCCTCTAGGAAAGCTCCCCGCCGTTCAAGGGGGCCCATTTTGATACAAAATTTTCTTACTCCATATACGATACGAACATGAAATTATAAATGAAGCATCAAACATGATCACTATATTAAATAAACAAAACCACACACAAAAGGTAAATAAAAGAAAAATGAGGCTTATTTAGTAAGAAATGTCTACAATTAGAGGCCCTAGAAATAGCTAATATTTATTCGTATGGCTTTGGGATTTGTCAATATTGTCCACTTAACTAATTTATGTATTGAACGGGCCCAGGGGCTTAACAAACGGCCCCGCAGACCTTATCGTGTGAAAGGACCCACAGACTCCGGGGGGGGGGGGTCATAAAGAGTAAAAGAAAAATGCAAAGAGGGGACCAAAGAATTAGAAAAAACACTTCTTCTAGGGAACTCAAATACGCGTATTAATGCTTCCCCCCCCTTAAAAATCTAAGTTACGGCGCTGGACCCTAGATACTGTGCGCCTTTTTGTACGAAGTGCAATTTACATAGTTATCTCCAAATATCAATCGTTCTCTAGCTGCTTTAGAGACAGGAACAAGGAGCAAAAAATACACAATAAATCAAAAGGGAGTCAAAAATAGAGGGAGGAGCGCTGAAATGGGCATGGGCATAGCAATTACTTTTTGTCTTGGCCTTTGAAACCATATGTAGGCTTTTTTTTGTTCATTGTAAGTTTCATGTGTATTAATTCGTAGCATAAATAAATACTGTAATTGAATATGGTAGGCCTATGTACAACATTTTATTTTATCTCACTATGTCCATTATATTTATGTACCTTATTTATTTTTTAAACATAGATTTAGTCTTTCTTCGTTAACTTTAAAACCTTTAAAGGAAATTTTTGCGAGTCTTGTTCAATTTCGCTGGGCAGGTTTTATTATATGCTTATGCCAGAAATGTTTATTCACTTTTCTGAGTATAGACTATTTACTCGCCAAAGCTCGCTGGGGGCTCCGCCCCCAGGCCCCCGGTCAGGCCTTTGCCATGAGGTGTCATGTTCTAGAAGACTATTTCTTCAGGAATTCACTTTCCTGTACAGCAGACACCTGTTACCAACACATACTTCAATTCAACCGGTATTATTCCTTCCATGTAACTTTGAAAAGCAAACACACAATTTATTAGAAAGAACCCTATTACTACTTCTACTCTGGCAATCATGTGCATGGCTTATTATGTACACTTTTTTTCACACACCTATACATGTTAGAGACAATAACAGAATTTATTTTCTCAAACATAAACAGCGGACACTGTCTTCCAATAGCATACCTATTAAACCTTGCATTTTGCGAAAACACTCACTGTTTACAAATGTGATTTTTGCAACCTTTCAAATATTTATTCGTAGCATTTTTTAATATTATTTTTTGCAGTGTAATTTAGTACAATGTAATATAATAGTGTCCTTGTAGTTAATTGTACATATTACCAACAGGAAAAGTAATTCATATCTGTGATATAAGGGTGGGAAAATATTTCAGTCTTCCAGCACATTTATTCTTGTATTTACAATGAAGACTACAATTTACTAGATAATTTACAAATATGAATATTGTTGGAGATTGTTTAAATTTTTTTCATAGCATTTGAGTGAACACTACTTTTGTACTATAATGTAGTACAGTGGATTATAATGGAAACCTTGGGCATAGTTGTACATATTACCTCAGCAAGATTTCTTGAAAAGTTTCATATATACTGCACAAATTCTTGCAGTCTCCCTGTATATTTATTCATGTATTTACAATGAAGACTACCATTTGTAGGTGATTTACAAATATGATTATTGTTGGAGGCTTTTTAAACATTTGTTGGTATCATTTGAGAAAACACTATTTTGCACTGTAATATAGAAAAGTCCCTCATAAAAGAACCCTTCGGCATAGTAGTACATATTACCTGCAGCAAGACTTTTTGAAATATTTCATATTTACTGGACAATTTCTTGCAGTCTACCTTTATCTCTCGTCTTGTATTTTTATGAAGACTAAATTTGTTCGTAATTTACAAATATGAATTTTCTTAAGGCTTTTTAAACATTAGTTCATAACATTTGATTGAACACCAGTTTTTGCACACTAACGAAGTACACTGTATTACAATGCTGTCCTTTGCTACAAAAGTAAATATTGGGCAGCAGGACTTGTTGAAATGATTATTTATACTGGACAATTACATACAGTCTTCCTGTATCTTTACTCTTATAGTTTCAATGAAGACGTTTATTTACTAGATAATTTAAAATATGAATATTATTGGAGGCTTTTAAAAAAATTGTTTATAGCAACTTAAACAACACCACTTTCTACACTGTAGTAAAACATTGTACTAGAATCGTGTCTTTCAAATTTCCTATTACAATCAAATAACAAAAGTTCATTTCCTTAATCATCCTAAAAACACATATATAACACGATTACTATTTCGATTTTAGAGGTGTAATTCCACGGACGCGGACCCGCTACGTACCAGTACTATGTGAGCAGTAAGTAGGAAATCCAAAATCTAAGGAATTGAGTAGTGTAGGGGAACGACGTGAGCCTACTGTGCAAAAGACCTGGGTTCGATCCCCAACAAGTTTATCTCTCACTTTTTCTTTCTTTGAAAGTTTATTTTTATAGCATAGGTGATTGAAAATAAGCTTGACTTTATTATATACGGCATTTCATTCCAACCGGACCCGCAACTAAAACTATTAAATCGAAAGGGGCACTTTTCCACGTATCTTATATATTAAAATTATGTACGCTGCCGACGAGACAATTTCCAAAGGTGCCCATTTGTGTGTGTGTGTGTGCGTGTATGAGCGTGTGTGCGCAGTTGCGTACGCAGGAATTTATTTCGGGAAGGGCCAAACACAATATCAGTGTATTGAATATTGAAATTCCTAAACTTGTCCCAAAATTTAGGCTAAATTTACTCAAAAGTTGGAATTTCGGTGGTGGTCCGGACCCCCAGGACCCACCTCCTGCGTACGTCCCTGTGTGTGTGTGTATTTTCTTAAAATTAATATTTTATACTTTCCATTTGTGGAATTCACTTCAAATTTGGTATACGCATGTATCTTAACGAGGAACCTAAAAGGGGAGAGAGATATCTTGCAATCGTTTCCGGTTTGAAGCAGACACTGTTGTCGCGAGACAAAATGTATTGTTGTCTTGTATGGACACTATATCGTGAAAATGATGCCCAATGTTTCTTTCAGACTCTTTTCGGGGGACATTGCCTCCTCAGAGCGCCCCTGGCGAGATCAAAATAATACGTTTATAATACAATAGCAAATAGAATGTTATCAGCAGTGCCCCCGGGGTTATACTCCCCCCCCCCCGAGCATTGTTTCCGATAGAGACACTGGTGATGCTCCATTTCCAAAGCTACATATGTTTGATTTTAAATACTTCAGTATCGTCTCGAAACTTTACACAAACATACTGCCTAGTTTCGAGACCATCTCAACAGTTAGCGTATAAATATATCCTTTCCGTCTGTCTGTAATAACGAAAATATTTTGTTCACGCAATGCCAACAGAAACTATTTGGTAAAATGAAGCAACGTGATAAGAAAAAAATGAAAGATAAAACGGTCTGCGAGGATTCGAACCCAGACCTGCTACTCAGAAAGCAGACACTTTACCGCGGAGCTAAGTTACTATGTTGAATTCTGTTTTATTTATTCTCCTCAATATACCACATAAGAATCCAAATGAAGGCAATTCAAAAATATAGCAATTTTGCATTCAAGATGGCGACTTCTCCAATGATTTGTTTCTTCACTTAAACTGAACTATGTCCTTATTAACATAGCGAAACCTGGATTACCTACCAAGAGCACAACTTACAATTTTCATGGTTAGAAATTTTTGAGCCGCCATTTTGAATCGAAGACGACGACTTTTCCAACATGTCGGAATTTTCCCCTCACATTCGCTGTAATCTACACACTTGAACGCAATTTCGTGATTCCACCATATCTACAAGTTGTGTAGAATTAGACGCCCCTTTATAACATTCCTAGCACTTTCTTACACCGAACATGACTATTTTTTTCAAGTTTAAGGGCGGATTCGCAAACTACGAATCAGAATAAACATCACCTCGAAATTTCAACGTCCTACATACAGCCATTACAAATTTCACATTTTTTCGATTTGCGCCGCGAAACGAAAACGAATTTTAATGCTCTTTTTTCTATCATAAACTATGTTCCCAGCTTCACTGCCTGACAAAATATGACGTTCCTATGGTGTGTGGAACTACTCTAAAAACCAGCATTTCGAAACGACGAAAAATTTCGACACTTCATTTACATGGAAAATGTCGCCTTTTTCGTGATATCGGAATTTTCCCATTACTCACATCCCATGACGAACAAGTATGCAAAATTTGGTGTATGTATGTTTTGTGGAAGCATGCAAACAATTAAGTGTGTTTCCGATTATAGAGGTATATAATTCCACGGACGCGGACCCGCTACGTACCAGTACTATGTGAGCAGTAAGTAGGAAATCCATAATCTAAGGAATTGAGTAGTGTAGGGGAACGACGTGAGCCTACTGTGCAAAAGACCTGGGTTCGATCCCCAACAAGTTTATCTCTCACTTTTTCTTTCTTTGAAAGTTTATTTTTATAGCATAGGTGATTGAAAATAAGCTTGACTTTATTATATACGGCATTTCATTCCAACCGGACCCGCAACTAAAACTATTAAATCGAAAGGGGCACTTTTCCACGTATCTTATATATTAAAATTATGTACGCTGCCGACGAGACAATTTCCAAAGGTGCCCATTTGTGTGTGTGTGTGTGCGTGTATGAGCGTGTGTGCGCAGTTGCGTACGCAGGAATTTATTTCGGGAAGGGCCAAACACAATATCAGTGTATTGAATATTGAAATTCCTAAACTTGTCCCAAAATTTAGGCTAAATTTACTCAAAAGTTGGAATTTCGGTGGTGGTCCGGACCCCCAGGACCCACCTCCTGCGTACGTCCCTGTGTGTGTGTGTATTTTCTTAAAATTAATATTTTATACTTTCCATTTGTGGAATTCACTTCAAATTTGGTATACGCATGTATCTTAACGAGGAACCTAAAAGGGGAGAGAGATATCTTGCAATCGTTTCCGGTTTGAAGCAGACACTGTTGTCGCGAGACAAAATGTATTGTTGTCTTGTATGGACACTATATCGTGAAAATGATGCCCAATGTTTCTTTCAGACTCTTTTCGGGGGACATTGCCTCCTCAGAGCGCCCCTGGCGAGATCAAAATAATACGTTTATAATACAATAGCAAATAGAATGTTATCAGCAGTGCCCCCGGGGTTATACTCCCCCCCCCCGAGCATTGTTTCCGATAGAGACACTGGTGATGCTCCATTTCCAAAGCTACATATGTTTGATTTTAAATACTTCAGTATCGTCTCGAAACTTTACACAAACATACTGCCTAGTTTCGAGACCATCTCAACAGTTAGCGTATAAATATATCCTTTCCGTCTGTCTGTAATAACGAAAATATTTTGTTCACGCAATGCCAACAGAAACTATTTGGTAAACTGAAGCAACGTGATAAGAAAAAAATGAAAGATAAAACGGTCTGCGAGGATTCGAAACCAGACCCGCTACTCAGAAAGCAGACACTTTACCGCGGAGCTAAGTTACTATGTTGAATTCTGTTTCATTTATTCTCCTCAATATACCACATAAGAATCCAAATGAAGGCAATTCAAAAATATAGCAATTTTGCATTCAAGATGGCGACTTCTCCAATGATTTGTTTCTTCACTTAAACTGAACAATGTCCTTATTAACATAGCGAAACCTGGATTACCTACCAAGAGCACAACTTACAATTTTCATGGTTAGAAATTTTTGAGCCGCCATTTTGAATCGAAGACGACGACTTTTCCAACATGTCGGAATTTTCCCCTCACATTCGCTGTAATCTACACACTTGAACGCAATTTCGTGATTCCACCATATCTACAAGTTGTGTAGAATTAGACGCCCCTTTATAACATTCCTAGCACTTTCTTACACCGAACATGACTATTTTTTTCAAGTTTAAGGGCGGATTCGCAAACTACGAATCAGAATAAACATCACCTCGAAATTTCAACGTCCTACATACAGCCATTACAAATTTCACATTTTTTCGATTTGCGCCGCGAAACGAAAACGAATTTTAATGCTCTTTTTTCTATCATAAACTATGTTCCCAGCTTCACTGCCTGACAAAATATGACGTTCCTATGGTGTGTGGAACTACTCTAAAAACCAGCATTTCGAAACGACGAAAAATTTCGACACTTCATTTACATGGAAAATGTCGCCTTTTTCGTGATATCGGAATTTTCCCATTACTCACATCCCATGACGAACAAGTATGCAAAATTTGGTGTATGTATGTTTTGTGGAAGCATGCAAACAATTAAGTGTGTTTCCGATTATAGAGGTATATAATTCCACGGACGCGGACCCGCTACGTACCAGTACTATGTGAGCAGTAAGTAGGAAATCCATAATCTAAGGAATTGAGTAGTGTAGGGGAACGACGTGAGCCTACTGTGCAAAAGACCTGGGTTCGATCCCCAACAAGTTTATCTCTCACTTTTTCTTTCTTTGAAAGTTTATTTTTATAGCATAGGTGATTGAAAATAAGCTTGACTTTATTATATACGGCATTTCATTCCAACCGGACCCGCAACTAAAACTATTAAATCGAAAGGGGCACTTTTCCACGTATCTTATATATTAAAATTATGTACGCTGCCGACGAGACAATTTCCAAAGGTGCCCATTTGTGTGTGTGTGTGTGCGTGTATGAGCGTGTGTGCGCAGTTGCGTACGCAGGAATTTATTTCGGGAAGGGCCAAACACAATATCAGTGTATTGAATATTGAAATTCCTAAACTTGTCCCAAAATTTAGGCTAAATTTACTCAAAAGTTGGAATTTCGGTGGTGGTCC